>NC_061511.1:87749721-88007432 GCF_022539505.1 Lolium rigidum
TAGAACATCTTTCAACATAACATGCATGAAAAGAAATAAGAAAGTGGCCATTTAGAACAAAGAAACGGGAATAGGAATTTTGAATGAGTGAATTTTCATATTTGAAAATTCCCGTGGTAGTTTAGGACAAATAATAACTTTCCAAGATTCCAACTCACTCTATATAGCCAAAGATATTGTTTAAAAGAAAAATACATATTTAAGATTATTTTTACCCCACGTGGATGATATCGTAATCTATTAATTAGCCCTCCTTCATCTTAGGCATTTTACGAGTTTTCTATACTCGTAGTGTGCTTTTTTTTGTTCAACTTGATATGTGGTTGTGTGAATACTAGTTATGCGGAGGCCAGGTGTGAGCTCTTTTAGATTGTACCAGCTCAATGTGAATTCTTAAGTTGTAATAAAGCGCCATTTGTAAACAAAACATAAACATAAGATAAAATGTTATATTTATGCATATACTTTACAAGTCCTCAATCTGAATAGTTGAAAAATGTTTGTAGTCGGAATTTTAAAAGTTTGACTTGAGACACATGTCCAAACAACATCTATTTGTGGTATGGATGGAGAGTGAAATTCTATAAAATAGGGTATTCTACATGAATTAGAGGAAAAACTTGTAAGAATCAAGTAGAACATGGCATCATGTTATAATCACAACAGGCAAAAAACGAATAAGATCAAAACCAAACACAGAGACAAAAACAGTTTAAGGTGGGAAAACCTCTCTAGTGAGAAGTGTAAAAAAAACCACGGGTGCCCACCGGCAAATCTTCACTATATTGGGAGAGTCTACACAACGCTGGAATTTACACAGATTCAAGTTAACTCAACTGACAGTTACAAGAGGTATATGTAGTAGTGGTGATCTCGCTTCGCTCGTTAGAAGTTATCGTTTTTAAAATTTGAATCATAACTTAACACATCATATATAGGAACAATCGTCACTAAGCAGTCTTAAAGCTACAAAAAGTCATGTATATAATCTCAAACGATAAAAAAGGCAAAAATGTGGTGTAGAATTTTCCATTGATTGCATGAAAGAAAGTATAAGACGCACTAGCGTGTCGGACAAAATAGCCAGTTGAAACATGCATTGCATTGGCTGTTGGTACATAAATTAAGTATAGATCTGCTGCCCTTCTTCTTTTTTGCTTATGCGTCTATGTGCATCATCGTAGCAATACATGGTCTGGGGTAAGATCTTATTAATTTTATTGGCTTGATGCTAGTTTATAAATTCAATAAAGCGTCGTTTAGCAGAAAATATTGTATGTACCCCATTAATTGTGTGAAACTGCTATTTTTTTTCAGAGATAACTTGCAAATGTATATATATGGGTTGAATTACCTATGATTATCCACTTTGCGTGGTAGCTCAAGAAACCAAAAAAATGCCCTACGTGGCAAAGTAGTAGTACACTCCTGGTCAGAAAACGTTCTCGCCTTTGGTGGGCAAGATTGGAATATGGAATCGACCGATAGATTGGGTATAATCGATTGCACTAGTGGAGAAGAGGCCTTTGGTCCCAAGCAAATGACCCACTGCTGAACCAAACCGGGTCCAATGCTCCCATTGGACCCGGTTCGTTTCTGCCCAGGACGACCCCACCCGCTGGCGCCTGTCCTGTAGCGGCCTTTGGACCCGGTTTGTCATACAAACTGGGTCCAAAGGGTCCACCCGCAGGGCGCGCCAGGCCGTGTCAGCCTAGGGAACCCTTTAGTCCCGGTTTGTATGACAAACCGGGTCCAAAGGCCCCCCTCTGGCTATATTAACCTTGCCCCTGCCCAAGTGTGAGCCACACTTAGCCATTTTTTCACTATCTTCACAAGAGGGTGTATTGCTCTCCTCTCTTCTTCACATGCACAAGAGGTGTTCGATGAAATGCTTAAGAGGATTTGCCACTTGAGTTTACACAAATCAAGCCACACTTAACTTGCTTTTTTCTTCTTCATCGAGGTTAACAACTTTATCCTTTTCATCCGCAATTGATAAAATGCATGTGTATATATACATCGTGATGTTCTGTAATGGTTTTGATCAGCTTAATTATATCATGCGGATGAATCGGCAATGGATGTACATTGACCGACGGTTTGACGAGTTCATCGCGGGCCTGGATAATTTTATGGCCGTGGCGGAGGCAAACAAACATGGTGGCTTCATGTATTGTCCATGTGTGGACTGCAAGAATACCGTAAATTACGCTCGCTCGAGTCTCATTCACAGCCACCTTCCGCGATCCGGTTTCATGCCCGAGTTACTATTGTTGGACCAAGCACGGAGAAAGAGGGGTTATGATGGAAGACAATGAAGAAGAGGAAGAGGATGATGACGGTTATCCCAATTTCCCCGAATACGATGATACTGCAGAAGGCAATGAAGACAATGAAGTAGAAGATCAAGAGGCACCAGATGAGCCTGCTGATGATGATCTTGGCCGGGCCATTGCGGATGCAAGGAGAGAATGTGAAACTGAAAAGGAAAGGTTGGCCTTCGACAAGATGATAGAAGATCACAACAAATTGTTATACCCAACTTGCGAAGATGGCCATAAAAAGCTAGGCAGCACACTGGAATTGTTGCAATGGAAGGCAGAGAACGGTGTCACTGACTCAGGATTTGGAAAGTTGCTGACAATAATTAAGAGGAAGCTTCCAAGGGGTAACGAATTGCCCGCCAGTACGTACGAAGCGAAGAAGATTGTCTGCCCTCTAGGATTAGATGTGCAAAAGATACATGCATGCATTAATGATCGCATCCTCTACCGCGGTGAGTACGAGAATTTGGATGCATGTCCGGTGTGCACCGCATTGCGGTATAAGATCGGACGAGATGACCCCTGGTGATGTTGAGGGCGAGCGCCCCAAGAAGAGGGTTCCTGCCAAGGTTATGTGGTATGCTCCTATAATACCACGGCTGAAACGCTTGTTCAGGAATAAAGAGCACGCTAGGTTGTTGCGATGGCACAAAGAAGACCGTAAGAAAGACGTGATGTTGAGGCACCCCGCTGATGGATCCCAATGGAGAAAAATCGATAGAGAGTTCCCAAACTTTGCACAGGATGCAAGGAACTTAAGGTTTGGTCTAAGTACAGATGGCATGAATCCTTTTGGAGAGCAGTAGCTGCAGCCATAGCACCTGGCTCCGTGACTCTTTGTATATATAACCTTCCTCCTTGGTTGTGCATGAAGCGGAAGTTCATTATGATGCCGGTGCTCATACAAGGCCCGAAGCAACCCGGGAACGACATTGATGTGTACCGAAGCCATTAGTCGAAGAACTTCTACAGCTGTGGTCCCTAGCAGGTGTACGTGTGTGGGACGAGCACGAGCAGGAGGAATTTGACCTAAGAGCGATGCTTTTCGTAACCATCAATGACTGGCCTGCTCTTGGTAACATTTCAGGACAGTCAAACAAGGGATACAATGCATGCACACACTCGTTTACATGAGCTCGAAGGTGATTATTTGGAAAAAGGTCGAAGGTCGTGTACCTGGGGCATCGTCGATTTCTTAGGATTACCCATCCCGTAAGAAAGAAAGGAAAGCATTACGACGGTGAGGCTGATCACCGGAGGAAGCCTCCCCATCGTGATGGTGTTGATATATTTGGTATGGTCAAGGATCTAGATGTAATATTTGGAAAGGGTCCTGGCGGACGGTCTGTTCCGAATGACGCTGCCGGACACGCGCCCATGTGGAAGAAGAAATCTATTTTTTGGGAGCTAGAATATTGGAAAGTCTTAGAAGTCCGCTCTTCAATCGATGTGATGCACGTGACGAAGAATCTTTGCGTGAACCTGCTAGGCTTTCTGGGCGTGTACGGGAAGACAAAAGATACACCGGAAGCACGGGAGGACCAGCAACGTTGGAAAGACCCCAAAAATCTGCATGAGAGAGTTAAAGGACGTCATTTATCCAGCCTACGCTCTTACAAAAGCAGAGAAGGAAATATTTTTTGAATGTCTTAGTAGTATCAAGGTCCCGTCCGGCTTCTCCTCCAATATAAAGGGAATAATAAATATGGAGAAGAAAACATTCCGGAACCTCGAAGTCTCATGACCGTCACGTGATAATGACACAGCTTGCTTCCGATTGCATTGAGGGGGCTTCTACCGGAAAATGTTCGACTGCCCATTGTGAAGCTATGTGCATTCCTCAATGCAACTTCTCAGAAGGTAATAAACCCAGAAATTCTACCGAGGTTGCAGAATGATGTGGTCCAATGTCTCGTTAGTTTTGAGCTGGTGTTCCCACCATCCTTCTTCAATATTATGACACATCTCCTCGTTCACCTGGGTCGATGAGATTTCCATTCTCGGTCCGGTGTTTCTACACAATATGTTCCCCTTCGAGAGGTTCATGGGAGTCTTGAAGAAATATGTTCATAACCGTGCTAGGCCAGAAGGAAGCATCTCCAAGGGCTATGGAACAGAGGAGGTCATTGAATTCTGTGTTGACTTTATTCCTGACCTTAAGCCGATTGGTGTTCCCGAATCGCGGCATGAAGGGAGACTAAGTGGAAAAGGCACGCTAGGAAGGAAATCAATGATATGTAGGGATGGGATTTCTTTGACTCAAGCACACTACACAGTTCTACAAAGTTCCACCATGGTGGCTCCGTATATCGGTGACCACAAGAACTTTCTACGCTCCCGTAACCCGGGCGGTCGAACGATTGGATTAGACGTGAACACATGTCGACTTTCGGCGGTTGGTTGCAAAAACATCTCCTGAATAACGAAGATATTGAAGATCAGCTGTACTTGCTGGCCCGGACACCATCTTCGATCGTAGTGACTTTCCAAGGGTACGAGATAAATGGGAATACATTTTACACGATCGCCCAAGATAAAAAGAGCACCAACCAAAACAAGTGGTGTCCGCTTTGATGCAATAATGAATGAAGGCCCAAATGACACATATTATGGTTACATAGAGGATATCTCGGGAACTTGAGTATGGACCTTCTTTTAAGGTCCCTTTGTTTAGGTGCAAATGGGTCAACAAAACAGGAGGCGGGGTTCCGGTAGACAAGTTGTATGGAATGACAACAGTGGATCTCAACAATCTTGGGTATAGAGACGAACCATTCGTCCTAGCCAAGGATGTGGCCCAGGTTTTCTATGTGAAGGATATGTCTAGCAAACCAAGAAAAAGGAAACATAAGGAAACAAATACATCAAACGATGAGCCAAAGCGCCACATAGTTCTTTCTGGAAAAAGAAACATCGTGGGAGTGGAGGACAAGACAAACATGTCAGAAAATTATAATAAGTTTGATGAAATTCCACCCTTCAGAGTGAACATTGATCCAAGCATCAAGTTAAATGATGAAGATGCTCCATGGTTAAGGCCGAAGAAGATTAAAACTCGCGCGCCTGCCGCGCCGCCGCCGTTCGCCGCCGCCGTGCACCGCCGCCCTCCACGCGCGTGCGCCGCCGCCGCTCGACCACCCGCGCGCGCGCCGCCCTCCGTTCGGCCGCGCGCGCTCACCGGCGCCCTACCGCCCGCGCGCGCCCGAGCCGCGTTCGGCCGTCCGCCGCCGCCGTGAACCGCCGTCAGAAGATTATAATAAGTTTGATGAAATTCCACCCTTCAGAGTGAACATTGATCCAAGCATCAAGTTAAATGATGAAGATGCTCCATGGTTAAGGCCGAAGAAGATTAAATGATGAAGATGCTCCATGCCACAAATGAGTATCTCAACATGGCAATCAATTTCCCATTTATTTTTGTGTAATCATTTAACGGTATGTAAGATATGAAAAGTGGAGATGTGGTTGGATTTTTGTACCATATATATAGAGGAGATGTAGTCGTTCACGGGTTTGCAGGGGAAAAATTCCGAGGCGCAGCTTCCGAAGATGCCGTAGGGCATGTGCACCAACAACATCTTCGAGAAACTGCGCCACGGGAGATTTCCCAACCCTTTCCCCAACACTATTAGAGGAGATGTAGTCGTTCAGGGGCTTGCAGGAAAAAATTCCGAGGAGCAACTTCCGAAGATGCCGTAAGGCTTGTGCACCAACGACATCTTCGAGAAGTTGCGCCACGGGAGATTTCCCAACCCTTTCCCCAACACCGTTAGAGGAGATGTAGTCGTTCACGGGCTTGCAGGGAAAAATTCCGAGGCGCAGCTTCCGAAGATGCCGTAGGGCGTGTGCACCAACAACATCTTCGAGAAGCTGCGCCACGGGAGATTTTCCAATCCATGGGAATGAATCTCTCGCTTGGCTTGTTGATCTGCTTGGCAAGCCGTATCGATGCTCCTTTTATAGGCACAGCACCGCTTCTACTCGACAGGGCGTCGTGCGCTACATGCTTTATCTCATCGAGCAGTGCGTCCACCCATGCATTCTTATCCTGCCGACAGTTTTGTTAGATGACAAAAAAAGGATCTTTCGTCCCGGTTGTACCCACCAGCCGGGACTAAAGGTTACCCACACATCTTTATCCCACCGACACTTTTGTTAGATATGACAAAAAAATGATCTTTACTCCCGGTTGTACCCACCAGCCGGGACTAATGTTTTCGGTGCCACTGCGTTCCCGCCTATTTTTCTTCCCGCGCTTTCCACTGCGTTCCCGCCTATTTTTCTTCCCGCGCTTTCCACTGCGTTCCCGCCTATTTTTCTTCCCGCGCTTTCCACTGCTTCCCGCCTCTGTCCTCCCGCCAATTTTTTCACTATATATATATGTAGGCTTGGCCTCCATTTACATATCACATCTAGACTCATATCTCGCAAACCTCATCACTCTGTCCCATGGCTTCCATCGTATCTCTAACCCTCCGGGAGGCGGAGGCGCTTTGCGCGTCGAACTACCCCTGCCCGCCGGGCTACCGTGTCCCGACCGGCTGGTTGCCGAGCTGTCGGAGGCGTACCGGTCCCTCCTGTCCCTCTAGGTGTGGCGCGCGAGATGGCCATCACGAACCACTACTACTTCGAGCTCACGCCGAGCAGCGGAGGAATCCCCGGTGGCATCCCGACTACTTCCCGACTTGGGAAAGCTTCTTCATCAATCGGCGTGAGAGGGCGCTTGCCGTGCACGAGGAGGGCGGCCCGCCTCCTTCGGACTTCAACGAGGCCGGCCGTCGGCTGTGGTGGTGCGGCCGGACTCTCCGAGGCGTCATGGCCTACCGTGGCCCCCGCCTGTGCTACCCTCGGTCCCAGCCCACGCGTGCTCTCCCGTCGAGGTTCGACTACCGCGACCCCGATGCCAGCGACGATGATGACGGCGACTACGACGACTACAGTGGCGAGTACTATAGGGCTAGGCACGAGTATGACTGAATGACTAGAACAGTCGAATCTGGTGATGTATCTTAATTAATTTTCAGTTGAGCTCTGTACTTTAATTCCATGTATGTGGCGGGAAACTTTAATTTCAGTTCAATCGTAATAAATTTCGTGTCAACCACTTTATTGATCCAAACCAACCGACATCGACTTTATTGAAATTACAATAAAATAGATAAATTACTAGTCTAGTCTCTACTCGTCGTCGGAGGTTGTCTCCGTCCAAATGTCCTCCCACCGAGGGTCGTTTTCGGTCCAAGTTGTATTCGGGTTCTCGAGCTCGAAGGCGGCGACGGCCCGACGGTGGCGCCTGTCGGACCTGCGTTGTGCCCTAAGGTTAGCAAAGAACTCGTCGGTGTTGTCGGCATCGTTGGGGAACTGCGCCCTCCACTGGCGCATCAACTGCTCGTCGCGCTCGGCGATGGCGATCCTGCGCTGCACCCGGCGGTGCCGGCGACGGTCCTCGTCGTCGACGAGGCACGGCGGCGGCGCGAGGAACTCCGCCTCCTCTAGCGATTCAACATCCGGGAAGTTCATGTCTCGCCCCGGCCGCCGAAGCGCCACGCCGCCGCGTCGTAAGCGCGCGCCGCCAGCTCCGGCGTGTTGTACGTGCCGAGGGTGAGGCGGAAGCCACCGGCGCGTATCTCGGCGGTGAACCTACCGCTCGGACGCACTCGAACGCCACGGAAACCGGACGCCCCTCGACGACGTGGAGGCATCCCGGAGATGAATGAGCGGAGGCGGTGGCGACGTCTGGTTGCGCCCGCACTCGTCGCTCTATATAGCGCACGCGGGGCATGGCACGTGTAAGCCACGGCTACACACGTCGCACGCCGGCGTCGGTGGGGCGAGGCACGTGGAAGCGGTGGCTACACGTCGCACGACGGCGTCGACGGGTAAGCGACACGTGTGGCACGGCGGAGGGACACGTGGCACGGGGAAGGGACACGTGTGGCACGGCGGCAGTGGCCGCACATGGCGGTGACGGTGGTGGCCAGTACACGGCGGTGGCGGTGGCGGTGGTGGCCAGTACACGGCGGTGGCCAGTACACGGCGGTGACGGTGGCCAGTACACGGCGGTGGCGGTGGCGGCGGTGGCCAGTACATGGCGGTGGCGGTGGCCAGTACATGGCGGCGGCGGCGGTGGCGGTGGCCAGTACACGGCGGTGGTGGTGGCCAGTACACGGCGGTGACGGTGGCCAGTACACGGCGGTGGCGGTGGCGGCGGTGGCCAGTACACGGCGGTGGCGGTGGCAGGACATGGCGGCGGTGGCGGTGGCCGGTACACGGCGGTGGCGGTGGCCGCACATGGCGGCGGTGGCGGTGGCCAGTACATGGCGGCGGCGGCGGTGGCGGTGGCCAGTACACGGCGGTGGCGGTGGCGGCGGTGGCCAGTACACGGCGGTGACGGTGGCCAGTACACGGCGGTGGCGGTGGCGACGGTGGCCAGTACACGGCGGTGGCGGTGGCCAGTACATGGCGGCGGCGGCGTGGCGGTGGCCGCACACGGCGGTGGCGGTGGCCAGTACACGGCGGTGACGGTGGCCAGTACACGGCGGTGGCGGCGGTGGCCAGTACACGGCGGTGGCGGTGGCCAGTACATGGCGGCGGCGGTGGTGGCGGTGGCCAGTACACGGCGGTGGCGGTGGCCAGTACATGGCGGCGGTGGCGGTGGCCAGTACATGGCGGCGGCGGCGGTGGCCAGTACACGGCGGTGGCGGTGGCGGCGGTGGCCAGTACACGGCGGTGGCGGTGGTGGCGGTGGCCAGTACACGGCGGTGGCGGTGGTGGCCAGTACACGGCGGTGGCGGTGGCCAGTACATGGCGGCGGCGGCGGTGGCGGTGGCGGCGGTGGCCAGTACACGGCGGTGGCGGCGGTGGCCAGTACGTGTTTTTTTTGATTTGAAATAAGGCGGGAATGAAATTTTTTAAAAAAATTGGCCTTTGGACCCGGTTTGTAATACAAACCGAGACTAAAGGCCTTTTTTGCGCGCGCAGCGAAAACGCTGCAAAAAAGACCTTTAGTCCCGGTTTGTAATACAAACCGGGTCCAAAGGGGGTCTTTGGACCCGGTTTGTAAGACGAACCGGGACCAAAGGGGGGGCGCACTATAACTGCAACTCCTTCGTCTCCGCGGAGATCAATCCCGCGGAGACGAACGAGCGCACGCCGCCAGGCTGCCCAAAACTCGCGCGCCTGCCGCGCCGCCGCCATTCGCCGCCGCCGTGCACCGCCGCCCTCCACGCGCGTGCGCCGCCGCCGCTCGACCACCCGCGCGCGCCGCCGCCCTCCGTTCGGCCGCGCGCGTCACCGGCGCGCCTACCGCCGCGCGCGCCCGAGCCGCGCTCGGCCGTCCGCCGCCGCCGTCAACCGCGTCGCCTCCACGCCGCGCCGCCCGCGCCGCCCGCGTCGCCCTCCTCCACGCCTACACCCCCGCCACCGCGCCTCCTCCTCGACAGCCGCCCGCCTCTCCTCTCCGCCGGCCGGCAAAGGTGAGCCCCCCCGGCCACACCCCTTTTTTTTTGTTTCTTATCAAATTTGACATATTAGATATATATTAGATGTATCAAATTTGTTAGTATAGTTGTTAATTAATTAGTATAGTTGTTAGTATATAGTTGTTAGTATATTGTTAGTATAGTTAATTCGAAAAAAATGTTATATAGAAAAATTAGTTTAGTTTGTTAATTAGTTAGAAAAATAGTTAGAACTTTAGTTAAAACAATAGTTAGAAAATTAGTTAGTGTGTTAGTGTAAAATAGTTAGCGCGCAAAAACGCCGGCGCCCCCCCAAATAGAGATGTACGCCGGCGCCCCCCAAATAGAGATGTACGCCGGTGCCCCCTTACGCGGTAGTGACGGTGCCCCCTTACGCGGTAGTGCCGGCGCCCCCCAAATAGAGATGTACGCCGGTGCCCCCTTACGCGGTAGTGCCGGCGCTCTTGCCGGCGCCCCCCAAATAGAGGATGTACGCCCGGCGCCCCCTTACGCGGTAGTGCCGGCGCTCTTGCCGGCGCCCCCCAAATAGAGGATGTACGCCCGGCGCCCCCTTACGCGGTAGTGCCGGCGCCCCCCAAATAGAGGATGTGCCCCCTTACGCGGTAGTGCCGGCGCCCCCCAAATAGAGTATGTAGTGCCGGCGCCCCCCAAATGGTAGTGCCGGCGCCGACTAACATATAGTGAAGTTATTTTTTAATTTATGTTAACGTTGGTACATATATATATGATTTGTTTTTGTAGCTACGATGCCGCGACAGCCGCCGCGCCGTGGTCTGACTCTTCTAGAGGAGATGGAGCAGATGGGGAGGTCCGGGACCGGGCTCCGCCGGGGTGGCACCGGGAGGTCTTAGCTTCCGGGTCGCGCACCTTGGTGCGGAATCCGGGTCCCGTTGTCGACCCGGATATTCTTTGGTGGAGGTCTTATGGGCCACGGTCGTTTCGAGGGAGCCGGCCCCGCCGGAGGAGGTAGCTCAGCGCATTGCGGCGGAGGACGAGCACGTTCGCCGTTACATGTACGCGTTAGACAACATGTATAGGACCGGATGGAGCGTTATGCGGGGATCTCATGTTAGCTATGCTCCCGTTGTTGTTCCGTGGCTTTGGGGGCACACCCGGCGCGGCTCGAGACCCGGTCGGTGCCCTCTAGGACCCGGTCTGCGCGGTTGAGTGGTTGTAGTAGTGATTGATATGTATTAGGGTTAAATAAACATGAACCCGATATCTATGTATGCATGTAATCATGCAGTATCTCGCTTTCAGCACTATATTATCGATCCTTAGTTAAGAACTACACATATGTAACTCCATTTTCAGTTTTCCGCATTATCCTTAATTTGATCATATGATGGTTCCTATGTATAGCTTGCAGGTCGTTGTAGAAAGCATGGAGAGAGATGAAATTCAAGAAAATTTCATGGAGGAACTCATAGCAAACGGTACTCTGGATGATCGTGACGACGACGTTATTCCAGATGATGGCGGTGACGATGTCACCGCAACTTATTTGAATGACTCCGGTGAGGGAGCGGAGAATATTGAGGAAGAAGATCCTAGTGGCGCCGGTGAGGAACAAGATCATCATAATGGCTCCCGAACTGTAGTTATCACCGAGGTATATAAACTAATTAAGCCGCTGTTGATCGACTAGATGCATTAACTAATTAAATTGTACTCGACTATGAATTATTTCTTTTTTAGCCCTCCGGATCGAGCACTTCTTCCGTAAAGTCGAGGAAGCGAGGCCCGGCCAAAAAGTTGGATGACGGTGTTAGGCACGACATCACCCACATCGAAAAGGATGGTAAACCGATTGCTCCGGAGAAAGGTGCAAAGGCATTTATAGCTCAATGCGGAGTGCTTGTTAGGGACCACGTCCCGATCACCGTTCGAGAATGGCACAAGCCGAAGGGACTAGTGCTGTCTCGCAGAGGAAGAAGGTCAAGGTCTTTATATCGATGATGTAGCCAAAAACAGCATTATGGACAAGCTCATGTCACATTTCAACATAGTACCCGAAGAGGGGGTGACGCCGAAAAGGCCAAGATGGAGCAGGCCCTCCGCGAGTTTGGCAAGAAGAAGATGGCCGAACTATTCAAGAGCCACAAGAAAAGATTGCGCCGCCTTATCAAGATAAAGAAGACTCCGGACAATGAGAAGGTAAAAACTCACTGGGAAGAATTCGTGAAGTACAACACGGAGTCAGAAGAATTTAAGAGAAGGTCGGAAATAAATAAGGCAAATGCTGCGTTGAAGCTATATCACCAAATTCTGGGTCCAGGTGGATACATGGCTAACCGTCCTAAGTGGCAAGCAGCTGAGGCGGAACTCGACCGAGTAAAGGGATCAGATTAGGGACACACGGTTGGATCGAACGGTGCAAGGAGTGGTTCTACGGGATTGGGGGAACGTTGCATCCGTAAACAGTGGAAGTGCATCTATAAGAAAGCTCATCCGAAGGTTCCCATTGATGCCCCGGAAAGAGCACATAGGGACGTGGAGGCGGGGTTGTTCCAGCCCGAAAGAGAGAACGATGAGCTGACACGCGCCCTTGGGAACAAAGAACACGGCGGACGAACACGAGGCACGGAAGGCTCCGTTCCGTGGAAGTATGGCTTTCCCGCGGAAAGGAAGAGATTTCCCGATAAAAGCCATGAGAGGAGGAAGGCAAGGGAAACAGACCGCCTGGCTAACTTAGAGGAGGGTATGAGCACCATGAAAGCCCAATTAACCATGGTAACCCAAGTACTTACATCTCGGATGGCTCGGGGCAGGCTGTAGATCCTGCATTGCTCAATGCCATCGCCCCGCTGCAATCTCAACCACACCGGAAAAGCAGCGTGGCTTCCTCTCAGCAGGTGGATAATGATGATGATGATGATGACCAGGTGGTCGAGCCTCCTCGGTACCCCCCCGTGGATGATCTCACTGAGAGCCGTCCTTGTGAGCTGCATGTTAAAGTTTTCAACCTATCCTTCAAGGCGGCGGTCGGCATCCTCTTACCTACAAGGTCTTACCATTGCCGTTCGGTCCAAGACGAATTTGTCGTTGTGATGGTGGATGAAGTGATGACAGCTTATGAGGGGTTGGTGCTTGAGCACCCCGCAGGTGAAGATGGGGAAATCAAAGAACCGGGAGAAGCCCGTAGAACCACCGTGCAATGGCGGAAGGAGAACATTGTGTTTCCAGGTGAGAAGCCAACAAGCATGCCACCTCCGCCTCCTCCGCCACCCGAGTCTCCTCCGCGTGATGATTCTCCCGTGCGCGATGATGATTCCCCTATCCATGACCAGTCTGCTCCGCGTGAAAATACTCCGCCGCCTCCTCCTCCTCCTCGTCGGGAGACTCCGCCGCCTCCACTTAAGCAAAAGAGGAAGCTGTCCGCGGCACCTCCTACAGCTCCGAAGAGATCATCAACTCCAATGAGGGCACTGGACTCCGCAGTTGTTACCACATGAGCAGACCGAAGAGCAAAAGGCGTTTCTTGCGCCGAAGAAGGTGTTTATTCGACCGCAGTACGGTGAAGCACTTTGCCGAGACGAGAATGAAGAGACCTGAGCTGAGAGCTGATTATGACCGCTCTCTTGGACAGATCCTCTAGAGCGAGCAAAGAAGCAAAAAGTCGCCCAGCCTTGGACAGACAGGACATTCGAGGCCGCACCCCACTTCATCGTGGAGCCATATCATGATCCGGAGACGGTATCGATGATCGAACGGGCGGCTAGAGCTCGGGGAGCATCGGTTGAGTACGAAGATTACTATCCAACGGCTCAAGTGGTAAACACGTATAGATACGGAAAAGATCTCGTCAAACCCGGCGAGCTCGCGCGTCTAGGGACTCGGATGCGAAGGTTGCATGAATGGTACCTGAAAGCCTGTCGAAGAAGTGAAAGCTACCTCACGGTGTATCTTAGAGATGAGCATTACTTCCGGGGGAAGACGAGATAAACCTTGAGATAGAAGAACTGCTTCGGTTATTCAATCAAGACGCCCTCGACAAAGTCTGTTATCGGTTGCTACCGCTCGTAAGTGATTTATTTGTGTAATTAAGTTTGTAGCTCATTCATTTGCACTAACAATTATCCTTTGTGTACGCTATACATTTAATTATGCAGAATGAAGAAGCTGGAATACAAAAGAGGCAAGCTCCTACCGCTGGGGTTCATAGACCCAAACACAGTTCATGAAGTTACGGTTCGACAGTACCTCAAGGACACGAGAGGACAACATCGTAATGTTTTTAGAGAAGCAAGCAGACAAAGAGGATATATTCTTTCCCTACAACTTCAAGTGAGTGTTATATATAACATACATTATGCTTGTGCACCTTCCACTTTATTCTCGTAATCATTGAGCTATGCTTGTGCAGTTTCCACTTTATTCTCCTAATCATTGATCTTCAACTTGGAGTCGTAAACGTCATGGACTCGAAACGTAAAGAATATGCGGAATGGGCGGACATGGCTGCCATCCTCCAGAGGTAGTTTCAATCAATTTCGTATTGGCATCTTCATCTGCTCTAATTCGAAGATATCATCAACTAATCAATTACTCATTTACTCATTATTTTTTGCCGGGCAGGGCTTGGAAACGGTTCATCAATACTCGTTCCGGGTGAATGGAAACCGGAGCTTACATTTAGAGATTACCCCGTAAGTAGTACTATATATATAGCTATGTCCGTGAAACTTTATATATGATATTTACTTTCAATACGATGCTTGATTATTAGTTTGATCGAACTATTTTTTCGTAAAGTGTATGAGGCAGGAACAAGGGAATAACTTATGTGGATACTACGTCTGCACCTTCATGCGTGACATGTCCTGTCCCAAGGGTGGGGACCCCCAAATACACCACACTCGTGTACGATAACAAATTTTCACAATTAATCTTAATTAGTACCATCTATTGTATTGAGTTCCATTCATATATTGATCTCCTTTTTTAAATATAGATGACACGCCCGCGGGACACTCTCATAACAGCGGATCAAATAAAAGCAATTCAAGAGGAAATCGCGGGATTCTTTATTACCGAGGTCCTTACCCCAGGTGGAGAGCACTATCGGCGGATCGTGACGGGGAACGAAATCCGTCGAGGACATGTTGTATTGTAAATATGCATGCATTACGTGTACTGTTGACGATGTCGTGTACTGTTGACGATGTCTATATATATTCATGACGATTTTTTGTGGTTTCTTGAATGATATATATGCATTGCTGAAACTCTGCCGTGGCAGAGAAACGCCCTGTTTCTCTGCCGCGGCAGAGAAACGCTGGTACAGCCTAAACCTGTGCCGCGGCAGAGAAATAGCAATTCTCTGCCGCGGCAGAGGAACCTAGGCCCGGTTCGTACCACGAACCGGGACCAAAGGCCTTCCACCGCGAGCTCCTCGGCCGCACCACGTGTCGAGGCCTTTAGGCCCGGTTTATTTTGAACCGGGACTAAAGGGTACCCCCTTTAGTCCCGCCTTGTTGGTCCCGGTTCAGGAACCGGGTCTAAAGGCCCAAATGGACCGGGCCTATTGCCCCGTTTTCCACTAGTGTTGGGTGTAGGAATGGTAGCCTCTTGCTGTAAAGTATATAAGATGCACTGGCGTGTCAGACAAAATACAGAACTAAATGCGGCCTCCCTTGAACAGAACAAGGCGTCAGTTTAGAGTCCTGTTAATTGTGGACTCTAACAAAGGTATAATATTAGAGCATGTCTAACAGATCCCTTAAAAGGGTTAAACCCTTATAATAACCGCCAGAATATAGGGTTGGGCTCTACCCGTCCGTCTAGCAGGCCCAGTAAAAATGGCCTCCGCGTCGATTTTTCCCAGTTTTGATTACGGGGTAGCTCTTCGCCCCCTACTTGTGCGGGGTGGGAGCAGGATTAGAGGGCCAAACCAGTATCCTCCCCTTCACTGCGCGCGAAGGGTTTCAGCGAAACCCAACCGCCGCCGCCACCGTCCGATCTCCTCCGCCCTGCCCTTCCCGGCAACGACGCGGCTGGATCTCGCTGTCATGGATCCTCCGCAACGCCCGCCGACCGCTGGCGGTGCACCACCTTCGGCCGCGGTGGTAGATGTCCCCGTCGGAGGTCCGCCAAACGCCGGCGACGTGTCGGTCATGATCTCTGCCACCATCCCATCCCGAAGCAATTCTTCGAAGCCCCTGCGGCGGCCGCAGCTCCGCTGGCTGCCAAGAAGGGGGGCGGGATGAAGACGAAAGCGGCCGGGCCGAGGGGTGCCCCGCAGTCCAAGGTGAAGACAAAGGCAGTCAGCCGCATCGGCCTCGCGCCTCCACCTTCATCCAAGGCCACGACCCCTCCTCCCTCCATTCTGTCCGCGGCGACCCCCGCGCCCCCGCCACCCTCCATGGACGTAGACAAGGTGTTCGATGTTGAGTCCACAACATCGTCCATGGACATGCTCAACGATTCCTCGGTGGACTTGCAAGCCGGCATCGATGCGTTCGATGGGGAGAACTATGTCGAAGGGATTGATGATGAGGAGGAGGAGGAGGATGAGGGTGACGAAGCCGTTGATGATGAGAAGGTGGTTGAGGTTGATCCGACTGCCGCCGGTTCATGACGAGGAGAATATTCTGTTTTACGGGGTGGGGATACGGGGTCTCCTAGCTCGAACGAGTTTTCGGCCGGTGAAAAGTGAATACAGGGCCCTCTACTCGCGTTTTAAGGGGCAGAAAAATACGAGGTCTGTTAGACATGCTCTTACCATGTTAACTAGATCAGATGCTAACATGTAGATTCGTTCATTCAGAATACGTAATCAGTAAAATATCGTTCCAAAAATAATCAGTAAAATATGACCTTCTAACTAATGATCACATGAAAGAGCAATTCAAGGCTAGGAGTATTGCACATTTTCTTCCTCCAAATGGTCCAACCTATCCACACATAGTATACAGGATAGCATAACGCAACGTTTTTTACTAACAATATCGAAAGTGGAAAGACGTGATGCAGGAGCCATTTGCTTGATTGTGTTGAAATATTGGGCCCATTTTTAGTGACCCATACTAGATTTCAGATTTCTCTATAAATCTCAAAGTCCACATAGTGGCAGCCTTGTGAGTTTGAGCCCAAGTTGGTGGCAGCTCACTAGGGAGTGGCAAGAGGTGGAAAGTTTAGTCTCACATGAAAAGTTGGAGGAAGTTAGACCACCTTATAAGGTGAGTTGTTCCACCACTAGTAAGTGAGTGAGAATAGGAGTGCTACACGCGCGCTCTCCTCCTCCTCCTCCTCGCTCGTCTCGACACACGACACACGACACACGACACGACTGCAGCTCAGGAAAACGAATAGAGTTTCCTGAGCCTATATAATCTCCTGCCCGGCTACCGCAGAAACACATCTCACGAGTTAGGGTTTTGCCATCTCTCTCTGCTTGCGCCGCCATCGTAGCCTACTCCATCCCGCGCGTCGACGTGCATCGGCGAACGCTGTACGGGAGAGGGCGAATTAGGTTTTTGGGAAGCGCTCTGCGCGACTGCTCAAGCTCTTCATCACGGGTCGCCTTTCGTCCAAGTCGGGCGGTGCTGCCTACCGTCTAATTCGACCCGTCGTCCCTGTCGTTAACAACGTTGTCATCAACAACGTTACTGTTGCGACATCATCTGCTACACCTCCACCGTCACCTCCACCAGATCGGTGCGTGCGACATATCTCGATCTGTTTAGCGATGGATGCTTTACCGTTTGTGCTGCTGCTGCTCGTGTTGGTTAATGCATCTAGTATGTTCGAGTTTCACATGTTAGTAGTTGTTGTCATCATGTTTTATATTCTGGAATTAATCATGAAAATTGTGCCTAATTATCCAACAGATCACCATGAAATTAATATATGAAATCATGTTCCTCTCTTTTATCACCTGCAAGCCGCATGCATTCTTTTTCTCCATCAAATCTTGCAACTTTCGGAGCCGAGGATAGTGCTCCTTTCACGCATTTGACGCGCCTTAAGATGGCTGCTACGTGCAATTTCATCATCCATGAGATGACATGAACGATACATATAAGAAAGGGACCAAGAGGGATGGGGAAAAAAGGGAGCTAAGACTAAGAGAGCCCGTGCTTTTTCTGGAGTGAGAGGTCGTTGTCCACTCGTTGGCAGAGATGCCAAAGTAAGCATAGCATTTGATTGAGTCGGACACGACTACGAATATCATAAACAAGAGATATAGATACGACTAAAAGAAAAATAGGTCCGACATGAAACAAAATATTGTGCGGTTGACCGTGCAGAGGCGAGCCGAGGCCGCGACAAATCGAACACGGACGGTGGAGAGAAAGGCAGAATGATTAATTGTTCTCCATGCTCTCCCCATACCAAAGTTTCATTTTTACATATTCTTCTAATTAAGTTAACGCCGGAGAGAGACGCACATTTCTATGCATTTTTGTTAAAACTCTTAGTTCCTCTGCTACACGTGTAGCACTATATTTTAGGGCCTTAATTTCGAGATATTCGTGACCTACAAATCTACATTAGTGCTTGAAAATCATTGACTTTTTATCTATTTAATTTAACAAGAGTTTTCACAGCATATCCGACTACAGAAATGTTTGTACAAATGGAGCTACAAGCAGTCGAGGGGAGCTCACCAGAACGATTCAACAGAATTCTAGTCCGTTGATTTCATCCTATCAACAGTTTTAATTAATTTGCATACAATATCAATCAGGTAAATTCCTGAATCTTGAAAACCTTTAATTGGTCAAAAACATATGTCAATTCCACGTTTAAATTTAGTGTGTAAATACTTGCTAGACAATTTATTGTTTCATGTGTTTTATACCCATTTATTTACAAAGTAAAATTTCCAAACAAAAAAAACCTTCTCGATTGTTTCATTAAAACTCGCCCATGTATATATACATCCGGTTGAATTGCCTAACATTATCGACGTGACCTACCACTTTGCATGGTAGTAGTTAAGAAACCAAGAATACCCTACGTAGTAAAGTAGTACACTCCTGGCTGGAAAACCCTTGTCGTCATTGGTGATCAAGATTGTAATATGGACTCGATTGGGGGTAGGAACCGGTAACTTGCGCTGTGAAGTAATAGGAGTATAAGATGCACCACGCCAGCGTAGTAGGAGTATATCAGTCAAAATTCCGAACTAAATATAATACTGCGATTGTACTATATGTTTCTCAAAAAAAAAAATCACAAGGCATAAGTTTAGAGTCCTGTTACGTGTGGACTCTAATCATGGTATCAGATGCTAACATGCAGTTTCGTTACATAATAATCTGTAAATATAACCATCTAGCCAATGATTAGACCACTGCATTCAAGGCTGGGAATATTTCACGTTTTTCTACCTCCAAATGTTGCAACCACCAGTCGACAGATGGAGAAGGATAACATAATGCAACATTTCTTACTAATACTGAAAGTGAAAAGGCATGTGGAACGCCATTTGCTTGATCGCCATGAAATATATGAAATCATGTCTCCTATCTTTTCTTCTTCTCCAAACCACTTGCATACTTTTATCCCTCGATCGTGCAACTTTGCAGCCAAGGATTGTGTGCCTTTTATGAATGCATTTGATGCCCCATAGGATCGTTGCTTCCTGTGATTTCATCTTTTTTACGCACATTGTTCGGTCCATGAGATGAGATGAACAATATATAACAAGGGACCAAGGTGGGGAGAAAAAAAGGGAGCTAAGATGGCCCGTGCTTTTTTTTTGAGTGAGAGGTCGTTGTCATCGGCGGAGAGATGCCAAAGTGAGCAAAGCATTTGATCGAGTCTTACACGACTAAAAGTTTCAAGACTAAGAAACATACGATCGGACTACAAGTAAGAAAGAACCAATAGGAAACGAAATATTATGTGATCGATCCAGCAGAGGCGAACCAAGGGAGCGCGACAA
This sequence comes from Lolium rigidum, assembly GCF_022539505.1. NCBI lineage: Eukaryota > Viridiplantae > Streptophyta > Magnoliopsida > Poales > Poaceae > Lolium > Lolium rigidum. The sequence goes on from NC_061511.1 coordinate 87,769,422, forward strand.
GTGTAACACGAACGCTAGAGAGAAAGGCAGAATGACTAATCGATCTCCATCCTTTGCTGCCGCACCAAAGGGTTTTTACATTTATTTTTGCATATTCAACTAATTAAAGTCGACGTTTACCTTCTGTCAAGTGGTATGCTAGAAAGTCTCCCTTGGATACATTTCGATACATTATTGCTAAAATTCTCAATTCCATCCTACACGTGTAGCATTATATTTTAGGACCTGAATTTCGAGATGTGTGTAGCCTACAATAGTGCTTGAAACTCATTTCCCTTGCATTAAACAAGAGTTTTCGCAGCATATCCGACTACCTTTGAATAGATGCTTCGCTCCTTTGCAGTAAAGCGGATCCGACAACAGAGACGTCTGTGACTGGGTACTGTACAGCAATGGAGCTACAAGCAGTCGATTGGAGCTAACCCGAACGATTGGACAGCAAACGAAAGAAAACTGCAGCAATCACCTATGGTCCTATCCTAGTCTTCAATTGTGCTGCTGTCTACATGTCCACTGCAACCTTCCTATTCCATCATTGTTGAGCAAGTTGCACTATCTTTAGAGTCTTGAATAAAACAAAAGCAACTCAACTGAACCGAGATACTCTAGCTAGGGTTCTAATTCTGGCACTTCAGAGTCAGAAGAGGTAAAAGTGTTTGTAAATCTTTCCAGAAAACTATCTTTGCCTCCCAATCTCTCGTGACTCTTTTATTTTAAAAATCCTGAAATCATATTACAAGTTTCAAAAAAACTGAAAAATATATGGATGTACTCAATGATATTTCCGACAAGCATGTGAAACCGCAACGCTAAATTCTTTGAAATCTAGGATACACAAGAACAAAAAACCAGATAAATTTTGGAGTTTGAAAATGTGCACTGTTCGCTATACATCATTCAATATCTAGGAGTCTTTTACATTTTTTAAAATCTTGTAAATTTCCAAATGTTGAAAAATAAAGAGATCACTGGAACTAGGTAGCCGGAAATCTCTACTCGGGGTTTCAGTCATATTGTTGTTGCACTATCGCGTTATGATATTTGAACTACAAATCGATTGATGCAGAGGCCAATGTTCCATTCCCCTCTTTGATTTTTTTCTCTTCGAACAAGTAAGCAAAACCCTGGCCTCGGGCGAATGAAGTGGAGGTGCCATGGCACCCCCTCCAAAAACATAAAAACGCTTTTACCTAGTAGTATTTGGCCAATCATATGTGTATACTATGTGCAAACAATCTAATTGACAAATGTTCGTGGTCAAAACTCCAAACCCGTCTATTTTATGCTAAATATGAATCGCATCAGCGAAACTTTTAAACTTGGCACTCCATTGATATTATCCTAGATCCGTCACTGCTATGTATCGATCGATTTGTAGTTCAAACACGAAGTACAAATGCTTCCCCGCAAAAAAAAAAACACTACAAACTAGACACACATATGCAGCACCAGAATATATGCGCATGTACGACCTATAAGTGGGGGTGGGTGGAAACAAGAATAAAGGGCAGACTGGACGGGGCAGATCGACAGCGTTTATTTGGGCTGAACAAAAGGCGGGGGAGAAAACAAGTACCACCACTACTAGAGAGATGCTGACTGCCGAGAGATCCGCACATTCAAGAGAATATTCTGTGCCAGAATCATATTGCTACTTTGGTTCTAGTGAAAAGAAAAGCCGGCCCAGCGAGGCAGCGATGCGAGAAAGTTTTGGAGCTTGCGGCGAGATAGGAACCTCCCACCTCAGAAAAGCATTCGTAAAACTGCATGATGCATGCATGTTGCAATGTTTCCATTGGGTTGTGTCTTTCCAGGAAATGCATGGTTAAGTCGGTGTTTTTGAAAACAGATACTGTGGATATTATAAGATGTTTTAGGTTTTCAGAAAATGAATGTAAATGCATTTTAGTGTGGACGTGCCCCTGCGCTGCTGAGGCAATTGTTGGCTGCATTTTTCCCTCTTGTTGGACTGACATTTTGTTTTTACGTGGCAGCTTCGTTCCGCAGGAATAGAATCGGTAATGTTCGCTCAATAAAATTTCCCTCTTATAACGGTGAACCTAGAGAGTAGCTTTAAGGAAGTCCCGTAAGAAAATTTCGTAGGAAATTTTACGTAAGTGTAGTGTTTCGCTTGCATGGTTATAATTAAGGTTTTGTCAAAGTTAAACTCTGTGAAGTTTCGCCAATAGTATTGAGAAAAAAATTCAACATCAAGAAAATCAAATCAGTATTATTAGAATCGTAATGCAATATGGTGATATATTATTATGTACAACAATGATATTGTGTATGTCGACACTATATTATAGATAGTTGGTTTGATATATTGCAAAGCTTGACATTGACGAAATCTTATGTGTGACGATGAAATATATATAGACCTGCGCGCATGTAAAACGAGAAACCTCTGTCCGGAAAAACATTTGTGGTTTGGGTCTTTAACAAAAAGTAGACTGGCAGCCAACTGTGTCCGACACCCATCGCCGTCGGCGTCGAGGAATGAGCAGGCTGGCCGCTGCCGGCAGCGACGGTGGGCGGGCGCCAGCCGTACGTGCTACGTACTCATGATCTAGGTATGCTCTCTTCGTGTTGCGCGCCACGTCCGTGCGCCGGAGCGTGCGGCTGAGGCTGAGCTTCATCTCCGCGCGCTAGCTAGCCGGCGCTTGGTGGGGGGCCGCCGGACCGGCCGTTGGACGCACGGGGAGGCGCACAGCCAGAGCCAAAGCTAGCTGCAGAGGACGATCGAGCACCGTCCATTGCCGTTGGAGCAGGAACGTCTTGTCTTGGCCAGCAGTTCTTATGCTTGGCTTCTTTCGTCGTCGATCGGTTGGGCAATCAAGCCCACGAGCGAGACGGTTAAGGACGCATGGGCGTCATTCTCCTGCCACGCCACATTGATCGATCGCGTTACCGTCGTAGCTGATGTGTCGCTGACCCTGATCGATAGATGGATCGGTCGATGTGGTCCAGCCCCATGACTCATCTTGAGTAGATCGACAGGTCCGCTGAAGATGAATTAGGAATGGGGGGTACGTCAGAGTATCTCTCTAATCCCATTGCTGTGTCGCCTACCATGGAATGATCGATCTATACGTTAACGTACGTCCATCTCATGCATGGTACAGTCATCTAAGTTCCGATCAAGGACTCGATCCGTCTACAGGGTCCTTTGGCGAGCTGCCGGTCCTGATAAAACGTGACCAGGGAAGAGAAGCATTCGTGCACGCGTGGAACCAACATTATTAGTCTATCACACGTGCCGCGGACGGTGACGCTTCATTTTGTAGCTCATGACGTATTTGTCGGTGGCGAGGCCGAATGAAAAGATAGTATGCATCTTACTGTAGTTGGGGATGGGCCTATTTTGAAATTCAAAGTCCCGGGTGATCCTAAGAAAATAAGATGATGTGTTAGTTTTGCAACTTAGTGATCAATGATGAAATAAGACAATGGTTGAAGATAGTATGCTAACTGAGACATGGCCATGGTACTGATGAGCCTCCAAGATGAATAGATGATGCATTTGGTCTCCTGACACCATTGAGCTCCACTAAGATCTCGGAGCCTGGTAATGATAATGGTGAGCTAGTTGACCCTACACTTTCTCAGGTGGTTGTGCACCTGAGTTGAGCTAACATTGATACCTAAGTGCTACAGGAGAGTCTTAATCACAACAGTCTGATGGACTTCCTTGAAGCCCTTCTCAATTCGAACGCCGCTCTCTACCAACTCACGCATCTTCTCCATAACGAAGCTAGACATGAAGGGAAGCTATTTCATCGTCCCCTTCTCCTTCTGTAGCCTTCATTGCCCTCTCCACATCACTGTGTTTCATGAACTTCGTCTTCTTTGTGGTAGCAACTCTTGTTACCACGTCTTCCGCGATCTTAGCCACAAGGGTCCAATAGGGCCCTCCTACACCAGCACATCGTTCGCCTGGGTCTCAGTAATGGGTCGTGAATCGGGCACTTATGAGCAGATTTGCGAGTCCCCAACGCAGATCATTGTCCGACTAAAGTCGTCACAAATCGAGTCCTGCAATCACCACGCACCACAAATCAATGTAACAACTAATAGATCTAACGCTACATGAAGTTTCATGAAGTAGTTGTATCGAGTCATACAATCACCATGCACCAGACGTCAATCGAGTACAAAATAGCTAAATTTACATAGCTACAAATAAGAAATACGGAATGGCATTAAAAGTTTTACGAACTAGCAACCCTCGATTACTGATGAACAAGCACTACACATGCAAAACCATAGCCAGGTCTACCCCACCACAACAAGATCTTACCATTGGCGACTAAGCTGGCGGTGTGGTAACTTACAGCCATGTGGAGGCCAAGGAGAAATTGATGAAGAAGAGTAAGTAGCCTTGTCGTAGCCGACCGGAGTTTGGTGTTCCGCTTACCTGCTTTGAGAGTGGAGGAGTGGAGGATAGAAATAGCAGAGAGTATTCACCGGAACGGCAGATTCGGTAGTTCCTCCTAGGATTGGCCCAACTGTGAGAACTATGCTGGCCAGACAACCAATCACCCTATTTTATGCTCCCGACACAAGCTAAACCTCATGAGAGCTACCAAAGGCATAAAATTGGATACTCAGGGCATCTCCAACGATCGTTTGCGTCCGTGTGGACAGGAAATGCGCCTGCACCCTGCTCCAGCGGGGTGACGCATAGTGTCTCGGCCGTCCGCGGAGACGCAAACGCGGCGTAAAAATACGGCATATTTGCGTCTCCACGGATGTTGCGCGGTCGTGCCGAGCGCCCGCTCGCTTGTCCCACAGGCCCGCTTGGCAGGGACCCTGGCTCGAGCCGGCGCGAATTAAGTACAGCAACTGCCGGAGAGGGCAACCGCCGGAGTGGTAACCGCGTCGATCAACGCGCGAACTGCCGGAATGGAGAGGCGAACCGGTGCGGAAGGGCAATCGCAACCCTCTTTGTTATACGCGCCGCCATAAATCCCCGCTCAATAAGAACCATGCGCATGCGCTAATTCATCTCCAACCGGCATGTCGTTCATGTTCATCTCCAACACCGTCGTGCCACCTTGATACGTCTCCGACGTATCGATAATTTCTTATGTTACATGCCACATTATTGATGATATCTACATGTTTTATACAAACTTTATGTCATATTTATGCATTTTCCGGCACTAACCTATTAACGAGATGCCGAAGAGCCAGTTGTTGTTTTCTGCTGTTTTTGGTTTCAGAAATCCTAGTAAGGAAATATTCTCGGAATTGGACGAAATCAACGCCCAGGGGCCTATTTTGCCACGAAGCTTCCAGAAGACCGAGGGATAGACGAAGTGGGGCCACGAGGCGCCGCCACAACAGGGCGGCGCGGCCCAGGTGCTGGCCGCGCGGCCCTGGCGTGTGGGGCCCTCGTGTGGCCTCTTGACCTGCCCTTCCGCCTACAAATAGTCTTCGTCGCGAAACCCCCAGTACCGAGAGCCACGATACGGAAAACCTTCCAGAGACGCCGCCGCCGCCAATCCCATCTCGGGGGATTCAAGAGATCACCTCCGGCACCCTGCCGGAGAGGGGAATCATCTCCCGGAGGACTCTTCACCGCCATGGTCGCCTCCGGAGTGATGAGTGAGTAGTTCACCCCTGGACTATGGGTCCATAGCAGTAGCTAGATGGTCGTCTTCTCCTTATGTGCTTCATTGTCGGATCTTGTGAGCTGCCTAACATGATCAAGATCATCTATCTGTAATGCTATATGTTGTGTTTGTCGGGATCCGATGGATAGAGAATACTATGTTATGTTGATTATCAATATATTACCTATGTGTTGTTCGGATGAACGCCGGTGATCACATGGGTACGTGAGCACGCGGTTTCTATCCGACACGTGTCTAACGCTGTTTGTCTTGCCGTTAGCGCGTAATCATTAGATGGGAACGAGACTATGATCTAAAATAAAGCGGTCTGCTTTTATCCCCTTTCCTCTTCCACGGACGCACACAGGAACATCCACGCGCGCCATCATCCCCACTCTCCTACGCACCGGCGCAGCAGGTCGTGGTTTTTGACGTCGGAGGCGAGAAGCAGGCCGGCCACCGGCGTTGAGGTCGTCGTGGTCCACGCCATCTGGAGAACGCGCAACCGGGACATGACCTACATCTCGCAGCCGCCGACATCGAGGTCGTCGCACAGCCGGGATGCGAGCAGCGGCCAGCGTTGAGGACGTCGCGCGACCGGGACACAGCTACAGCTCGCAGCCGGCGTTGAGGTCGACGCGCGGCCAAGACGCGAGCAGCCGGCGGCGCGGAGGTCGTCGGGCGGCCAGGACGCGAGCTGCATCTCGCAGCCGCCGGGTCGCGAGCAACTGCCGGCGTCGCGGTCGTCGCGCAGGCCGGCGGCTGGGATGCGAGCAGCCGACGGCGCGGAGGTCGTCGGGCGGTCGGGGTGCGAGCTGCATCTCGCAGCCGCCGTTGTTGAGGGCGTCGCGCGGCCGGGCCGCGAGCAGCTGCCGGCTCGACGAAGGGCGGCGCGGAGGATCTCGAGGCATGGAGGGCCACCAGGGTTGCCCTCATCCCCATCGCCGGCCCCGGGCGACCTCGGTAGCAGCGGGAGCGGAAGTGGATTTGTTGGCAGGAGGTAGAGGATCCGTTTGCAGTGATTTGTGGCTGAATTGATTTGGGGACAGGATTGTGGGTGGTGGTGTGGTGGTGGCCATGATTAGAGGACAACCAGGACGGGACATGGTGTCGGTCGCTTCCGCCGTCGTGGAGCGCGCGCCGCGCGCGCTAGAGTAGCGAGGAGGGAGAAGTGCTGCGCTGATTTTGGCTGCCCCCTCGAGCCTCCACGGACTGATTTTGGCTGCAATGGTCACACTCATGCCCCTGGGTTGACTCGATTTGGGAGATGGATGTAGCCAGGATTTGAGAGATGTGAGATGTACGTAGCAGGGATGTAGCCAGGAGCATCGCTACTACGCGGAGGAGCTCGTCGGAGTGGCGGCAGAGGAATTGGCCGGCGCCTTTTCTCCATCTCCTCTAGCGGAGGAGCTGTTCGGAGTGGTCACAGAGTGGTCATGATTAGAGGACCACAAGGACGGGCCGGCTTTTTAGGCAGAAAAGCTATTCACGCCGTGTAGTCTCAGTGAGACAGAAATCGAATCTCAAAGCTGATCCAACGATGTTTAGACCGTGCTCACGTACCCCTCTGAACACCAAATCCACTCTCATGTGTTGTTTATGATCTTGCATGCTCTCCGTTATTAGTAGAGGCTCTGGCCAAGTTTTTACTCTTAACTCCAAGAGGGAGTATTTATGCTCGATAGTGGGTTCATGCCTCCATTAAATGCAGGACAAGTGACGAGAAAGTTCTAAGGTTGTGGATGTGTTGTTGCCACTAGGGATAAAACATTGATGCTATGTCCAAGGATGTAGTTATTGATTACATTACGCACCATACTTAATGCAATTGTCCATTGTTTGCAACTTAATACTGGAAGGGGTTCGGATGATAACTCTGAAGGTGGACTTTTTAGGCATAGATGCATGCTTGGATAGCGGTCTATGTACTTTGTCGTAATGCCCAATTAAATCTCACAATACTCATCATATCATGTATGTGCATGGTCATGCCCTCTCTATTTGTCAATTGCTCGACTGTAATTTGTTCACCCAACTGATGTCTACGGGAGCTTCTATTCTTGTAGACAGTGTTGGGCCTCCAAGAGCAGAGGTTTGTAGAACAACAGCAAGTTTCCCTTAAGTGGATCACCCAAGGTTTATCGAACTCAGGGAGGAAGAGGTCAAAGATATCCCTCTCAAGCAACCACCGCAATCACGATACAAGAAGTCTCTTGTGTCCCCAACACACCTAATACACTTGTCGGATGTATAGGTGCACTAGTTCGGCGAAGAGATAGTGAGATGCAAGTAATATGGATATTACACCAAACACCACTGCGTAAATGGGTGGCTATAAAGGTGGGATTAAGTATCAGGAAAGTATGAGTTGAGGCATATGGATCAATAGTGGGATTTGTCCATCCCGAGTGACGGATAGATATACTCTCAGGCCCTCTCGGTGGAATGTCGTCTAATGTCTTGCAAGCATATGAATGAGTTCATAAGAGACCACATACCACGGTGCGAGTAAAGAGTACTTGTCAGGAGACGAGGTTGAACAAGGTATAGAGTGATACAGAAGATCAAACCTCGGACAAGTAAAATATCGCGAGACAAAGGGAATTGGTAATGTATGTGAATGGTTCATTCGATCACTAAAGTCATCGTTGAATATGTGGGAGCCATTATGGATCTCCGGATCCGCTATTGGTTATTGGTCGGAGTGAGTACTCAACCATGTCCGCATAGTTCACGAGCAGTAGGGTGACACACTTAAAGTTGGATGTTGAAATGGTAGTTCTTGAATATGGAATGGAGTTGGAATATTTGTTCGAAGTCCGGATGTGATCCGGACATCACGAGGAGTTCGGAATGGTCGGAGAATAAGATTCATATATAGGATGTCATTTTATGTGAATAAAATGTCGCGGAAGGTTCTATGGAAGGTTCTAGAAGGTTCTAGAAAAGTCGGAAGAAACCACCAAGGAAGGTGGAGTCCACAAGGGACTCCACCTCCATGGCCGGCCAACCCTAGTGGGGGAGGAGTCCCAAGTGGACTCCCCTTAGGGGCCGGCCACCCCACATGGGAGGTGGGAATCCCACCTTTGGGTGGGAGTCCTAGTTGGGCTAGGATTGCCCCCTCCTATGGAAGGATTTGGTTCGGGTCTTATTCGAAGACTTGGACACCACCTCTTGGGGTTCCACCTATATAATGAGGGCCAAGGGGGAGGGGCCGGCCACCTCAAACACCACCAAGGTGGCCGCACCCCTATAGTGGCCGGCGCCCCCTCTCCCCAAACCCTAGCCGCTCAGCTCCTCCACATCCCGCATAGCTTAGCGAAGCTCCGCCGGACTTCTACACCGCCACGCAGACACCACGCCGTCGTCTTTGTCGGATTCAAGAGGAGCTACTACTTCCGCTGCCCGCTGGAGCGGGGAGGTGGACGTCGGCTTCATCAACAACCGAACGTGTGGCCGAGTACGGAGGTGCTGCCGTTCGTGGCGCCGGAACCGATCGTGATCAAGATCTTCTACGCGCTTTTGCAAGCGGCAAGTGAACGTCTACCGCAGCAACAAGAGCCTCATCTTGTAGGCTTTGGAATCTCTTCAAGGGTGAGACTCGATACCCCCTCGTTGCTACCGTCTTCTAGATTGCATCTTGGCTTGGATTGCGTGTTCGCGGTAGGAAAATTTTTGTTTTCTATGCAACGTTATCCTACGGTGGTATCGAGCCGTGTCTATGCATAGATGGTTGCACGAGTAGAACACAATGGTTTTGTGGGCGTTGATGCTCTTGTTATCTTTAGTTGAGTACTTTGCATCTTTATGGCATAGTGGGATGAAGCGGCTCGGACTAACTTTACATGACCGCGTTCATGAGACTTGTTCCTCGTTCGACATGCAACTTGTATTGCATAAGAGGCTTTGCGGGTGTCTGTCTCTCCTACTATAGTAAAGATTCAATTTACTCTTCTATTGACAACATTAGTATCAACGTTGTGGTTCATGTTCGTAGGTAGATTAGATCTATATCGAAAAACCCTAAACCACGTAAAATATGCAAACCAAATTAGAGAGCGTCTAACTTGTTTTGCAGGGTTTGGTGATGTGATATGGCCATAATGTGATGATGAATATGTATGAGATGATCATTATTGTATTGTGGCAGCCGGCAGGAGCCTTATGGTTGTCTTTAAATTTCATGTTGAGGAGTATTTCAAAGTAGTTGTAATAGTTGCTACATGGAGGACAATCATGAAGACGGCGCCATTGACCTTGGTGCTTACGCCAACGATGATGGAGATCATGCCGAAGATGATGGAGATCATGTCCGTGCTTTGGAGATGAAGATCAAAGGCGCAAAGACCAAAGGGCCATATCATATCACATATGAGCTGCATGTGATGTTAATCCTTTTATGCATCTTATTTTGCTTAGATCGCGACGGTAGCATTATAAGATGATCCCTCACTAAAATCTCAAGATAATAAAGTGTTCATCCTTAGTAGCACCGTTATCAAGTCTTGTCGTTTCGAAGCATCTCGTGATGATCGGGTGTGATAGATTCAATAAGTACATACAACGGGTGCAAGACAGGTTTGCACATGCGGATACTAAGGTGGCCTTGACGAGCCTAGCATGTACAGACATGGTCTCGGAACACATGATACCGAAAGGTAGAGCATGAATCATATGGTTGATATGATGAACACTTTGAGTGTTCGCCAAAGAAATCACACCTTTTCTCGTGATGATCGGGTTTAGGTGCGGTGGATTTGGTTCGTGTGATCACTAAGACAATGCGAGGGATATTGTTTTGAGTGGGAGTTCATCTAGATTTTTAATTATGTAGAATTAAAATTTGAACTCAATTTGTCATAAACTTAGTCTAAACTATTGCAAATATATGTTGTAGAGATGGCGTCCCCAATCAATTTTAACCGAGTTCCTAGAGAAAGAAAAGCTTAAGAGCAACGGTAGCAACTTCACGATGTGGTTCCGTCATGTGAGGATCTTCCTCTCTGGCGGAAATCTGCAATATGTGCTTGATGCACCGCTAGGTGACCCTCCTGCGAGACTGAAACCGATGAAGTAAAAGGCTGTTTACGCAACTCGGAAAACTCGGTACTCTCAAGTTCGAGTGTGCCATCTTATGCGATCTGGAATCCGATCTTCAAAAAGCGTTTTGAGCACCACGATCCTCATGAGTTGATGAAAGAGTTGAAGACTATTTTTGAGACTCATGCGGCCATGGAATGCTATGAAGCATCGAAACAATTCTTCAGCTGTATGATGGAAGAAGGCAGCTCCGTTAGTGAGCACATGCTCGCCATGACCGGGCATGCGAAGAAACTCGATGACTTGGGAATAGTGATTCCTAACGGGTCGAGGATTAATCGTGTCCTTCAATCACTGCCACCAAGTTACAAGAACTTTGTGATGAACTACAATATCGCAGAACATGAACAAGGAGTTACACGAACTCTTTGGCATGCTAAAAGCTGCGAGAGATTGAGATCAAGAAAGAGCACCAAGTGTTGATGGTCAACAAGACCACCGGTTTCAAGAAACAGGGGCAAGTCTAAGGGAAAATTCAAGAAGGGTGGCAAGAAAGCTGCCACGCCTCTGTGAAACCTAAGAACGGCCCTAAGCACGATCTTGAGTGCTATTCTTGCGCAAGGAGAAGGGACAACTGGAAGCGTAATTGCTCCAAGTATACGGCTGATCCGAAGAAGCGGCCTTGTCAAGAAGAAGAAAGAAGGTATATATGATATACATGTTATAGATGTTCATTTCACTGGTTCTCGTTCTAGTACATGGGTATTTGATACTTGGTTCGGTTGCTCATATTTGCAACTCGAAACAGGAACTAAAGAATAAGCGACAAGCTGCTTGAAGGATGAAGTGACGATGCGCGTTGGAAACGGATCCAAGGTCAATGTGATCGCGATCGGCACACTTCCTCTACATCTACCTTCGGGATTAGTTTTAAGCCTAAATAATTGTTATTATGTACTGCGTTGAGCATGAACATTATATCTGGATCTTGTTTAATGCAAGACGGTTATTCATTCAAGTCCGAGAATAATGGTTGTTCTATTTTTATGAATAATATCTTTTATGGTCGAGCACCACAAAAGAATGGCTTATTTCGTTAGATCTCGATAGTAGTGATACGCATATACATAACATTGATGCTAAGCGAATTAAATTGAATGATAATTCTACTTATATGTAGCACTTGTCGTCTTGGTCATATTGGAGTGAAACGCATGAAGAAACTCCATACTGATGGATTACTAGAATCACTTGACTTTGAGTCACTTGATAGATGCGAAGCATGTACGATGGGAAAAATGACTAAGACTCCATTTTCACGGTATGATGGAGCGAGCTCTCGACTTATTGGAAATCATACATACCGATGTGTGCGGACCAATGAGCGTAGCATCGCGCGGTGGTTATCGTTATGTTCTAACCTTCACGGATGATCCGAGTAGATATGGGTATATCTATTTCATGAAACATAAATCCGAAACTTTCGAGAAGTTTAAGGAATTCCAAAGTGAAGTAGAAAATCAACGTAACAAGAAGATTAAATTTCTACGATCCGATCGTGGAGGTGAATATCTGAGTTATGAGTTTGGCATGCATTTAAAGAAATGCGGAATACTTTCACAATTGACACCGCTGGGAACACCACAACGAAACGGTGTGTCCGAACGTCGTGATCGAACTCTCTTAGATATGGTTCGTTCTATGATGTCTCTTACTGATTTGCCGTTATCTTTTTGGAGTTATGCATTAGAGACAGCCGCATTCACTTTAAATAGAGCACCATCAAAATCCGTAGAAACGACACCGTATGAATTATGGTTTAATAAGAAACCTAAGTCTGTCGTTCCTTAAAGTTTGGGGTTGCGAAGCCTATGTAAAAAGGTTACAACCGGACAAGCTAGAACCCAAAGCGGAGAAATGCGTCTTCATAGGATACCCTAAGGAAACTATAGGGTACACTTTCTATCACGAGATCCGAAGGCAAAATCTTTGTTGCTAAGAACGGAACCTTTCTTGAGAAAGAATTTCTCACTAAAGAAGTGATCTGGAAGAAAAGTAGAACTCGATGAGATTGATGAATCTATACTCGTTGATCGGAGTAGCGCGATCACGGAAGTTGTACTGTACCGCCTACACCGGCAACGAGAGGAAGCAAATGATAATGATCATGAAACTTCGAACGAGGAAACTACTGAACCTCGCGGATCGACAAGGGAACGTACCACTCCTGATTGGTTTGATCCTTGTCTAAATGTCATGATTGTGGATAACAATGATGAGGACCTGCGACGTATGAAGAAGCGATGATGAGCCCAGATTCCAACAAATGGCAAGAAGCCATGAAATCCGAAATGGGATCCATGTATGATAACAAAGTATGGACTTTGGTAGACTTACACGAGAGCCGAAAGGTCTGTCGAGAATAAATGGATCTTCAAGAGAAAAACAGATGCTTGATGGTAATATTACTGTCTATAAAGCTCGACTTGTCGCAAAGGGTTTCCGACAAATTCAAGGAGTTGACTACGATGAGACTTTCTCACCGGTAGCGAAGCTAAAATCTGTGAGGATTTTGTTAGCAATAGCTGCATTTTTCGATTTTGAGATTTGGCAGATGGATGTCAAAACGGCGTTCCTTAATGGAGACATTGAGGAAGAGTTGTATATGGTACAACCCAAAGGTTTTGTCGATCCTAAAAATGCTGACAAAGTATGCAAACTTCAGCGTTCAATCTATGGACTGAAGCAAGCATCAAGAAGTTGGAACCGACGCTTTGATAAGGTGATCAAAGACTTCGGGTTTATACAGTGTCATGGAGAGGCCTGTATTTACAAGAAAGTGAGTGGGAGCTCCGTAGCATTCACTGATATTATATGTAGATGACATATTATTGATCGGGAATGATATAGAACTATTAAGCGGTGTTAAGGGTTATTTGAATAATAGTTTTTCAATGAAAGACCTTGGTGAAGCATCATATATATTAGGCATCAAGATTTATAGAGATAGATCAAGACGCCTAATAGGGCTATCACGAGTACATATCTGGACAAGATTCTAAAGAAATTTAGAATGGACGAAAGTAAGAAAGGGTTCTTACCTATGTTACCGAGGCAAGGTATTGAGTAAGACTCAAGGACCGGCTACGGCGGAAGAAAGAGAAAGGATGAATAATATCCCCTATGCCTCGGCGATGGGATCTATCATGTATGCCATGCTATGTACTAGACCGGATATAGCACATGTCTGTTAGTTTGACTAGCGAGATATCAAAGTGATCCGGGAATGGAACATCTGGACGGCGATCAAGAATATCCTGAAGTACTTGAAAGAACTAAGGATATGTTTCTTTGTTATGGAGGTGACCAAGAGCTCGTTGTAAACGGTTACACCGATGCAAGTTGGAACACCGATCCTGATGACTCTAAGTCACAATGCGGGTACGTGTTTATATTGAATGGTGCTTTGCGATAGCTGGGCAAGCTCGAAGCGGTGCACGGTGGCGAAGTCTTCAACGGAATCGAGTACATAGCGGCTTCGGAGGCTTCATCAGAAGCGGTATGGATGAAGAGGTTCATTGTAGAGCTCGGTGTGGTTCCTAGTGCATTGGACCCATTAATCATTTACTGTGATAACATGGGTGCCATCGCCAATGCACAAGAACCAAGGTCACACAAGAGGCTGAAGCATATCAAGCTGCGTTACCACTCGATTCGCGAGTACATCGAAGATGGAGAAGTAAAGATTTGCAAAGTACACACTGATCCGAATGTAGCAGTATCCGTTGACTAAAGCTCTCCCTAGGGCAAAGCATGACCAACACCAGAATGCCATGGGTGTTAGGTATATTACTATGTAATCTAGATTATTGACTCTAGTGCAAGTGGGAGTCTGAAGGAGATATGCCCTAGAGGCAATAATAAAGTGGTTATTATTTATATCTTTATGTTTATGATAAATGTTTATATATCATGCTAGAATTGTATTAACCGAAACATTAGTACATGTGTGATATGTAGACAACAAGAAGTCCCTAGTATGCCTCTTAAACTAGCTTGTTGATTAATGGATGATTAGTTTCATAATCATGAACATTGGATGTTATTAATAACAAGGTTATATCATTATATGAATGATGTAATGGACACACCCAATTAAGCGTAGCATAAGATCTCGTCATTAAGTTATTTGCTATAAGCTTTCGATTCATAGTTACCTAGTCCTTATGACCATGAGATCATGTAAATCACTTATACCGGAAAGGTACTTTGATTACACCAAACACCACTCGCGTAAATGGGTGGCTATAAAGGTGGGATTAAGTATCCGGAAAGTATGAGTTGAGGCATATGGATCAATAGTGGGATTTGTCCATCCCGATGACGGATAGATATACTCTGGGCCCTCTCGGTGGAATGTCGTCTAATGTCTTGCAAGCATATGAATGAGTTCATAAGAGACCACATACCACGGTACGAGTAAAGAGTACTTGTCGAGAGACGAGGTTGAACAAGGTATAGAGTGATACCGAAGATCAAACCTCGGACAAGTAAAATATCGCGAGACAAAGGGAATTGGTAATGTATGTGAATGGTTCATTCGATCACTAAAGTCATCGTTGAATATGTGGGAGCCATTATGGATCTCCGGATCCCGCTATTGGTTATTGGTCGGAGTGAGTACTCAACCATGTCCGCATAGTTCACGAACCGTAGGGTGACACACTTAAAGTTGGATGTTGAAATGGTAGTTCTTGAATATGGAATGGAGTTGGAATATTTGTTCGAAGTCCCGGATGTGATCCCGGACATCACGAGGAGTTCCGGAATGGTCCGGAGAATAAGATTCATATATAGGATGTCATTTTATGTGAATAAAATGTCGCGGAAGGTTCTATGGAAGGTTCTAGAAGGTTCTAGAAAAGTCCGGAAGAAACCACCAAGGAAGGTGGAGTCCACAAGGGACTCCACCTCCATGGCCGGCCAACCCTAGTGGGGGAGGAGTCCCAAGTGGACTCCCCCTAGGGGCCGGCCACCCCCACATGGGAGGTGGGAATCCCACCTTTGGGTGGGAGTCCTAGTTGGGCTAGGATTGCCCCCTCCTATGGAAGGATTTGGTTCGGGTCTTATTCGAAGACTTGGACACCACCTCTTGGGGTTCCACCTATATAATGAGGGCCAAGGGGGAGGGGGCCGGCCACCTCAAACACCACCAAGGTGGCCGCACCCCTATAGTGGCCGGCGCCCCCCTCTCCCCAAACCCTAGCCGCTAGCTCCTCCACATCCCGCATAGCTTAGCGAAGCTCCGCCGGACTTCTACACCGCCACCGACACCACGCCGTCGTGCTGTCGGATTCAAGAGGAGCTACTACTTCCGCTGCCCGCCTGGAACGGGGAGGTGGACGTCGTCTTCATCAACAACCGAACGTGTGGCCAGAGTACGGAGGTGCTGCCCGTTCGTGGCGCCGGAACCGATCGTGATCAAGATCTTCTACGCGCTTTTGCAAGCGGCAAGTGAACGTCTACCGCAGCAACAAGAGCCTCATCTTGTAGGCTTTGGAATCTCTTCAAGGGTGAGACTCGATACCCCCTCGTTGCTACCGTCTTCTAGATTGCATCTTGGCTTGGATTGCGTGTTCGCGGTAGGAAAATTTTTGTTTTCTATGCAACGTTATCCTACAATAACACCAATGAAACACCGTTCCACTAGTATTATATCGCTCAGAGTGGTACAACAGAAACATATGCGGGTCCAAGGCATGTCTATAGAATTACACACAGACTCTATTACAGAAGATCAACACAGCCTCCTACTTTACAATGAGGTAAATCTGCGAATAAGCTCCAGAAGAACGACTCGTAGTCTAATCCTATCACGAACTCTATTTGTAGAGTATTTAACTAGCTATAGAGGCTGAGAATAGATTCTAGCTAAATAGGAGCTAGGTTTAGGAAGCTAGTTCCTTTCTATTGCTAATCTAGGTTTTCTCCTTGTTGAATGTGGTATCTGACTCTCCTGACATGGTCATGTCCCTTGAAGTAGTTGTTGACTCCTCGGCCTTCGAGTTGCACTGTTGATCCTCCTTCGGTGCCTCCATATCTAAGCAGGGGATTTAAGAGTGGGATGAGTACGAGCGTACTCAACAAGTTCATTATAGGAAAGAGGTGTTTAATGCACTAGCTACGGCCATAGACCGGAAAGTCATAGGCAATGCAGGTTTTTGTAATCATTTCTTCAAAAGGTTGCTTTTATTCACGAAGAGCTATGTCCGTCGGCCTTCACCGGTTGACTAGAACTTCATGGAGTTCCTTTCCGGCCGCGTTCGCAGTTCCATATCCCGGAACAGGGAGTGATCGGTCACGAGTTCGTTACACTCGCGAGAGGTGTGTTGCTTTACCCATAAGAGATCTTATCCTTGTTGCCAACCGAGTTGCAGGCTCGTCCACACTTCCTTTGGTGTGAGGCCAGGAGTAAGGTCCTAGTCAATTATGTTCCTCCGCTACCTCGAACACCCACCCTTTGTTGCAATCTCCGACCCTGGGTCCACGCCGGTTCACTTACACCAATTAAGGATGGGCCCCGACCACGACGTCAATGCAGGGCTCTACCATACATTCCTACGCCGGCGGTTGCAACCCATCATAGACCACATTACCGTGGGAACTTCTACGGGTTTCCCACCTCGCATCTTGTCTCTCGAGATCAAGTGCATCCGGTAATGCGCATCCGTTGATGAACGAGAGGTGGAAACACTTTTGACTACTCAGTCCCACTCCGGATCTTATGGTTAACACGGGTATTACGGCACAAGAATCAACTGGATGACATTTGTTGTTTAATCCTAGATGGATATAAACCCTTGCAATGGAACCTCCACCATATCAACACAATCCATGGTTCCATTGCCCACCACATAGTCATATTCATAGTTATGAAAATAGTGGTTTTGCTTTTTTATGCAATAGTGATAAACATAGTACTTTGCAAGTAATTTGGTAAAAATACTCAAATGGCATGAGCAAGCGATGAACTTGCCTTTCTTGACTGCAAGATTATGCAGACAAGGTCTTCGATACGCAATAACTCCAAATTCTGAAATAGCATTATCGTCCGGTAAGGACGATGTTTAAAAGATTGGCAAGGATGCAATGATGCATAAGTATGGGATGCAATCGCTCTAAGCGTGACCTAACCCCGATGATTTAGGATTAGTGAGTGGTAATAATTAGTTCAGGGTGTGTTGCACTTTTAGAGTGATTTACAAACAAGGTTCTTATTCTGGTTTGTGTTGGTTTAGAATCATAAGCAAGTGGTAAAATGCATAGTAACAATCATACACATAAAGGAATAGTGGTTGTATAATAAGTAAAGAGCGAGTTGTCAATTTTAAGTTCTATAGTGCATAGTTGATGATTATTTATTATATAATTCAAAAGAATAACTTTTGAAGAACATGTTCTTAAATAAAGAACAAGTATGATAATTAGGTTTGTGGGGTTCTATGGTGTACTATGGTTTCAATTAGTTTCTGGAGTAAGTATTAGATGGATCACAACAATGTTGGATTCATAGACATCTAGGGTTTGTAAGGTTGAGTTAAGCCTAGGCATCCTAAGCAATTATTTATTCAGGGCTGCTATCAAGGTTGGTTCATCTTGCTGGTGATAGCTAGCTAGGGTTTATAGATCCTATAAGGCAGGGTTGATGATGATTCTTTATTTACTTCAAAAGAATAACTTTTGAAGAACATACTTCTTAAAAAATAAGAAGTATATCAATTAGGGTTGAGATGGTTTAGATTTTACTATTGGTTCTATTAAGTAAGGAATAATTGGCTCCTAAATAGGATGGTTGGTAAGTATCCAACACTAGTAGGGTTTAGTGGAATATGGTTAGGTAATGCTCAAGATTTGGCATAGTTGCTCCTGAGGTTCATCACATTGGTGTGATGCTAAGCATGGATAACTAAGCTTGGTGTCTCAGAAGATAGGATCTAGGGTTGGTCCTATTTGATCAGCTAAGCAGGAACACCTATAATACCAATGTATTAGAGATGGGCCTCTATTATTTTATGTGGACATAGGTATGTCTTTAGTTGCTAATCAGGGCTCTATGATTTGAAAAGGAAAGTATCATGATCACATGTTCTAACCTAGGGTTTAGGTTAGAAGCAATTTAGGGTTCACATGAATTGATGGAGCTAGAGTTCCTATTTGAATTAGGGTTTTGGGTTTCACATGAAATGATGAGATTCTAGTTTTCTTTTTTAT
This sequence comes from Lolium rigidum, assembly GCF_022539505.1. Taxonomy (NCBI): domain Eukaryota; kingdom Viridiplantae; phylum Streptophyta; class Magnoliopsida; order Poales; family Poaceae; genus Lolium; species Lolium rigidum. The sequence continues at coordinate 87,788,351 of NC_061511.1, forward strand.
GGAACTAGGGTTTACTAATTACCCTATAGTTCATGAGTTAATAACATCATTAATAAATTTGATGTTATTAATAGCTTTGAAACAAAAATAATATTAGACTTTTCGTTTTATTATTTTTAAGGAATTAATAATTAAGGTAATTATTAATTAGGGTTAAATCTTTCTGATAATGATTTAACAAAAAAACAAATAAAGATAATTACTTTTAATGTTTTCTTTGTTTATTTACTGGTTTTTATTTAATTTGAAAAGTTTTCCTAATTTCTGAATTTTAATTGTATTAATAATTAAAGGAAAATGCTAAATTAACAAGTATTAAATAATTGAATTTTTATTAAAAATAAAAATTTCATATTATATTTTTATTGGATAGATTTTACTTTTCTAAGAATTTTGATATCTTATTTATATTTATCCGAGTTAAATGAATTTTCTATAATTATTTGAAGTTGCAGCAATTTATGAAATTGAATTTAAACAAACGAAATACTAAACGTACCCGGACCTAAGCTAACCAGGGTCACTGACGAGTGGCTGATGTCTACGGGAGCTTCTATTCTTGTAGACAGTGTTGGGCCTCCAAGAGCAGAGGTTTGTAGAACAGCAGCAAGTTTCCCTTAAGTGGATACCCAAGGTTTATCGAACTCAGGGAGGAAGAGGTCAAAGATATCCCTCTCATGCAACCCCGCAACCACAAAGCAAGAAGTCTCTTGTGTCCCCAACACACCTAATAGGTGCACTAGTTCGGCGAAGAGATAGTGAAATACAGGTGGTATAAATAAGTATGAGCGGTAGCAACGGTGCCGGAAAAGTGCTTGGCGTGTAGTTGATGGTGGTGGTATTGCGAGCGAGTAATGCTATGATAAAACGAGTAAACAAGCGGTAGTAACGCGAGTAGTAGTAACGCGAGCAGTAGTAACTCAGCGAGTATTTAGGAACAAGGCCTAGGGATTACACTTTCACTAGTGGACACTCTCAACATTGATCACATAACAGAATAGATAAATGCATACTCTACACTTTTGTTGGATGATGAACACATTGCGTAGGATTACACGAACCCTCAATGCCGGAGTTAACAAGCTCCACAATAATGCTCATGTTTAAGTAACCTTTAGTGTAAGATAGATCAACGCTACTAAACCAAGTACTAGCATAGCATGCACACTTGTCACCTTCATGCATATGTAGGAGGAATAGATCACATCAATATTATCATAGCAATAGTTAATTCCATAATCTACAAGAGATCATGATCATAGCATAAACCAAGTACTAACACGGTGCACGCACTGTCACCTTTGCACACATGCAGGAGGAATAAACTACTTTAATAACAAATCGCTAGAGTAGCACATGGATAGTAGTGATACAAACATCAGATGAATCTCAATCATGTAGGGCAGCTCATGAGATCATTGTATTGAAGTACATGGAGAGAGATTAACCACATAGCTACCGGTACAGCCCCGAGCCTCGATGGAGAACTACTCCCTCCTCATGGGAGCAGCAGCGGTGATGAAGATGGCGGTGGAGATGGCAGCGGTGTCGATGGAGAAGCCTTCCGGGGCACTTCCCCGCTCCGGCAGGGTGCCGGAACAGAGACTTCGTCCCCGAATTGGAGTTTCGCGATGGCGGCGGCGCCACGGTAACTTTTCCGGAGTTTCGTCAATTGGTATCGGGTTTTCTGATCCAGGGGCTTTATATAGGCGAAGAGGCGGCGCGAGGAAGGTCGAAGGGGCGACGACACCATAGGGCGGCGCGGCCGGGGCCTGGGCCGCGCCGGCCTAGGGTCCGGGGGCCCGATGCCCCCTCCGGTCCTTCCCGGTGTTCGGATGCTTCCGGTGAAAATAGGAACTTTGGCGTTGATTTCGTCCGATTCCGAGAATATTTCGTTACTAGGATTTCTGAAACCAAAAACAGCAGAAAACGGAACCGGCACTTCGGCATCTTGTTAATAGGTTAGTTCCGGAAAATGCACGAATATGACATAAAGTGTGCATAAAACATGTAGATAACATCAATAATGTGGCATGGAACACAAGAAATTATCGATACGTTGGAGACGTATCAGCATCCCTAAGCTTAGTTCGCTCGTCCCGAGCGAGGTAAAACGATAACAAAGATAATTTCTGGAGTGACATGCCATCATAAACTTGATCATACTATTTGTACAGCATATGTAGAGAATGCAGCGATCAAAACAATGGTAATGACATGAGTAAACAACTGAATCATATAGCAAAAGACTTTTCATGAATAGCACTTCAAGACAAGCATCAATAAGTCTTGCATAAGAGTTAACTCATAAAGCAATAATTCAAAGTAAAGGTATTGAAGCAACACAAAAGAAGATTAAGTTTCAGCGGTTGCTTTCAACTTGTAACATGTATATCTCATGGATAATTGTCAATGTAGAGTAATATAATAAGTGCAATAAGCAAGTATGTAAGAATCAATGCACAGTTCACACAAGTGTTTGCTTCTTGAGGTGGAGAGAAATAGGTGAACTGACTCAACAATAAAAGTAAAAGAATGGTCCTCATAGAGGAAAAGCATCGATTGCTATATTTGTGCTAGAGCTTTGATTTTGAAAACATAAAGAGAGCATAAAAATAAAGTTTTGAGAGGTGTATGTTGTTGTCAACGAATGGTAGCGGGTACTCTAACCCCTTGCCGGACAAACCTTCAAAGAGCGGCTCCCATTTTATTTTATTTTTGGATGGCACTCCTTCCAACCTTTCTTTCACAAACCATGGCTAACCGAATCCTCGGGTGCCCGCCAACAATCTCATACCATGAAGGAGTACCTTTTTATTTTAGTTTTATTATGATGACACTCCTCCCAACCTTTGCTTACACAAGCCATGGCTAACCGAATCCTTCGGGTGCCAGTCCAACAATCACATACCATGGAGGAGTGTCTATTTTTAGTTTGTTAATTTGGGATCGGGAATCCCATTGCCAGCTCTTTTTGCAAAATTATTGGATAAGCGGATGAAGCCACTAGTCCATTGGTGAAAGTTGCCCAACAAGATTGAAAGATAAACACCACATACTTCCTCATGAGCTATAAAACATTGACACAAATAAGAGGTAATAAATTTTGAATTGTTTAAAGGTAGCACTCAAGCAATTTACTTTGGAATGGCGGAGAAATACCATGTAGTAGGTAGGTATGGTGGACACAAATGGCATAGTGTTGGCTCAAGTATTTGGATGCATGAGAAGTATTCCCTCTCGATACAAGGTTTAGGCTAGCAAGGTTGTTTGAGACAAACACAAGTATGAACTAGTACAGCAAAACTCACATAAAAGACATATTACAAGCATTATAAGACTATACATTGTCTTCCTTGTTGTTCAAACACCTTACTAGAAATTATCTAGACCTTAGAGAGACCAATTATGCAAACCAAATTTTAGCATGCTCTATGTATTCTTCACTAATAGGTGCAAAGCATATGATGCAAGAGCTTAAACATGAGCACAACAATTGCCAAGTATCACATTACCCAAGACATTATAGCAATTACTACATGTATCATTTTCCAATTCCAACCATATAACAATTTAACGAAGAGGAAACTTCGCCATGAATATTATGAGCTAAGAACACATGTGTTCATACGAACCAGCGGAGCGTGTCTCTCTCCCACACAAGCATGATGTAATCCAATTTATTCAAACACAAACAAAAACAAAAGCAAACAAACAGACGCTCCAAGAAAAAGCACATAAGATGTGATGGAATAAAAATATAGTTTCGGGGAGGAACCCGATAATGTTGTCGATGAAGAAGGGGATGCCTTGGGCATCCCCAAGCTTAGACGCTTGAGTCTTCTTGATATATGCAGGGGTGAACCACCGGGTGCATCCCCAAGCTTAGAGCTTTTACTCTCCTTGATCGTAGTATATCATCCTCCTCTCTTGACCCTTGAAAACTTCCTCCACACCAAACTCGAAACAACTCATTAGAGGGTTAGTGGACAATAAAAATTAACATGTTCAGAGGTGACACAATCATTCTTAACACTTCTGGACATTGCATAAAGCTACTGGACATTAATGGATCAAAGAAATTCATCCAACATAGCAAAAGAGGCAATGCGAAATAAAAGGCAGAATCTGTCAAAACAGAACAGTCCGTAAAGATGGATTTTATTAGGCCACCAGACCTGCTCAAACGAAAATGCTCAAATTGAATGAAAGTTGCGTACATATCTGAGGATCATGCTCGTAAATTGGCATAATTTTCTGAGCTTCCTGCAGGGCAGTGAGCTCAGATTCGTGACAGCAAAGAAATCTGGAACTGCGCAGTAATCCAAATCTAGTACTTACTTTTCTATCAACGGCTTAACTTGGCACAACAAAACTCAAAACTAAGATAAGGAGAGGTTGCTACAGTAGTAAACAACTTCCAAGACACAAATATAAAACAAAGTACTGTAGCAAAATAACACATGGGTTATCTCCCAAGAAGTTCTTTCTTTTTAGCCATTAAGATGGGCTCAGCAGTTTTAATGATGCACTCGCAAAAGATAGAATGTGAAGCAAAAGAGAGCATCAAGAGGCAAATTTGAAACAAATTTAAGTCTAACATGCTTCCTATGCATAGGAATCTTGTAAATAAACAAGTTCATGAAGAGCAAAGTAACAAGCATAGGAAGATAAAACAAGTGTAGCTTGAAAAATTTCAGCACATAGAGAGGCATTTTAGTAACATGAAAATTTCTACAACCATATTTTCCTCTCTCATAATAACTTTCAGTAGCATCATGAGAAAACTCAACAATATAACTATCAAATGAAACATTCTTATCATGAGTCTCATGCATAAAATTATTACTACTCCCAACATAAGCATAATCAATTTTATTAGTTGTAGTGGGAGCAAATTCAACAAAGTAGCTATCATTATTATTCTCATCAAGTGTAGGAGGCATAGTATAATCACAACAAAATTTACTCTCCATAGTAGGTGGCACCAAGAGACCACTATCATTATAATCATCATAAATAGGAGGCAAAGTATCATCAAAGAAAATTTTCTCCTCAATGCTTGGGGGACTAAAAATATCATGAAAACCAGCTTCCCCAAGCTTAGAACTTTCTATATTATTGTCAACAATGGTGTCCAAAGCGTTCATACTAATATTACTACCGAGCATGCAAAGAAGATTTCATAGGTTTTTTAATTTTCGCATCAAACAATCCATGTTTTAAATCAGGAAATAAAATAAGAAGCTCACTCTTGTACATTATGCCAAACTAGTGTAAACAAGAAACAACAAGATGCAATTGCAGGATCTAAAGGAAATAGCTTTGAGCACACACACGACGGCGCCGGAAAAATACTTTACCCGAGACCGTAGTATGAGAGCCTTTTACCTTTCCTCCCGGCAACGGCGCCGAGAAAAGTGCCGGTTGCCGGGGTTGCCGGTGTGTGTGTGCCGTTTACCTTTCCTCCCGAGCAACGGCGCCGAGAAAAGTGCTTGATGTCTACGGGAGCTTCTATTCTTGTAGACGGTGTTGGGCCTCCAAGAGCAGAGGTTTGTAGAACAGCGGCAAGTTTCCCTTAAGTGGATACCCAAGGTTTATCGAACTCGGGGAGGAAGAGGTCAAAGATATCCCTCTCATGCAACCACCGCAACCACAAAGCAAGAAGTCTCTTGTGTCCCCAACACACCTAATAGGTGCACTAGTTCGGCGAAGAGATAGTGAAATACAGGTGGTATAAATAAGTATGAGCAGTAGCAACGGTGCCGAGAAAAGTGCTTGGCGTGTAGTTGATGGTGGTGGTATTGCAGCAGTAGTAACGCGTAAAAACAGTAAACAAGCAGTAGTAACGCAAGAGTAGTAATGCTAACGCAGTAGTAACTCAGCAGTATTTAGGAACAAGGCCTAGGGATTACACTTTCACTAGTGGACACTCTCAACATTGATCACATAACAGAATAGATAAATGCATACTCTACACTTTTGTTGGATGATGAACACATTGCGTAGGATTACACGAACCCTCAATGCCGGAGTTAACAAGCTCCACAATAATGCTCATGTTTAAGTAACCTTTAGTGTAAGATAGATCAACGCTACTAAACCAAGTACTAGCATAGCATGCACACTCTGTCACCTTCATGCATATGTAGGAGGAATAGATCACATCAATATTATCATAGCAATAGTTAATTCCATAATCTACAAGAGATCATGATCATAGCATAAACCAAGTACTAACACGGTGCACGCATTGTCACCTTTGCACACATGCGGGAGGAATAAACTACTTTAATAACAAATCGCTAGAGTAGCACATGGATAGTAGTGATACAAACATCGAGATGAATCTCAATCATGTAGGGCAGCTCATGAGATCATTGTATTGAAGTACATGGAGAGAGATTAACCACATAGCTACCGAGTACAGCCCCGAGCCTCGATGGAGAACTACTCCCTCCTCATGGGAGCAGCGGCGGTGATGAAGATGGCGGTGGAGATGGCAGCGGTGTCGATGGAGAAGCCTTCCGGGGCACTTCCCCGCTCCGGCAGGTGCCGGAACAGAGACTTCGTCCCCCGAATTGGAGTTTCGCGATGGCGGCGGCGCCACGGTAACTTTTCTGGAGTTTCGTCAATTGGTATCGGGTTTTCCGATCCAGGGGCTTTATATAGGCGAAGAGGCGGCGCGGGAAGGTCGAAGGGGCGACGACACCATAGGGCGGCGCGGCCGGGGCCCGGGCCGCGCCGGCCTAGGAGTCCGAGGGCCCGGTGCCCCCTCCGGTCCTTCCGGGTGTTCTGGATGCTTCCGGTGAAAATAGGAACTTTGGCGTTGATTTCGTCCGATTCCGAGAATATTTCGTTACTAGGATTTACGAAACCAAAAACAGCAGAAAACGGAAGCGGCACTTCGGCATCTTGTTAATAGGTTAGTTCCAGAAAATGCACGAATATGACATAAAGTGTGCATAAAACATGTAGATAACATCAATAATGTGGCATGGAACACAAGAAATTATCGATACGTTGGAGACGTATCAGTGGCCTGAGACACGTCAGCCGCCACGCGGTCGTGGACCAGGGTCAAAATCGACGACGTGGCAGGAGGCACGGTGGCCGACGGGAAGTTGGCGGCGGCGCCGCCGTTCCCGGGCTCCCGTGGATGCGCTGAGGGTCGGGTTAGACGCAGGACGAGATGGTGAGCACTTTGAGGGTGGCGCCGCTAGCTATGTGTCGCCGGAGCATGGCCGGCGACGATGTGCCGCGGAGGCGGTCGCGGGTCCATGGCGCGGGGGCGTTTCAGAGGCGAATGGGTGCTACCGAGTCGTCTCTGAGAATGGGTAGCTCACCAGGAGCACGATGGAGGCGACAGCAGGGTCGGAGGAGCTCCAGATCATCGGAATCGACGGCTCCGGCCGTCGGAGAGGGCGAGCTCGACGGAGATGCTCCGGGGCACTCTGGCTCGATTCCTTGTGCTGGATGGGCATGTCGAGGGTGGTGAAGACGACGGTGCCCACGGCGTGGCTTCGGGAGGTCTACATCGACGGCGGTAATGGCGGCCGGGTTGGGTTAGGGTTTCAATTTGGGGCGAAATTGGAGCAAGGGAGGAAGAACCCGATGCTGCTGTGCGTTATGAAGCTTTTATATGGTGCCAAAATGCGCCTCGTCACGCTTCGGTCGATGGGAGGCCGCCAGCATCGAGACGAAGCCGAACACGGCTTCGTGTTGTCGACCATGCGGGAGAAGAGGATGAGGACGAAGCCCCTCCTCGTTGATATTTTACGAACAGGTATGATGGGCTGGAGTTGGGCTGCGGTTTGGCCGGGATGCGGAGCTGCTTGCTGCTGGGCTGCACCATGGGCTGCTTGGTGGGTTGTGATGCTGGGCTGCGGTGGCCCATCCGGTAAGCCTCTCTTCTCTCTTATTTTCTTTTCTGTTTTCTTTTTTCTCTTTTTAGTTTTGCTTATTTGAATTCACATTCAAACTTTGTTATTTTTGCAGGCTTCTCAACTAGGTTAATTTCATCAAGTTGCAGAACAATGATTATTACACCATTCTTTCTATTTATAACAAGTAGTTGATATTTGATTACATTTTATACTTGTTGGCTTATTTAAAATAGCAATTAAACATGAGTTTATATTCTCATTTTACTTTCCCTTTTCTTATGAATCAAATACTTTGGAATGATTAGAGTTACTACTTGAACTCAAAGTATTTCATAGATTGTTATTACTGCTTGGTTTCTATTTGAGGAATTTGTCACTTGCACATAATTTTATGTGAGCACTTGCTTGTTAAGGTTTTGTAGGTTTTATTATAACCATATTTCAAAGGTGGCACTAGGATTATATTTAATAACACCTTGAATTACCTAGAGTAGACATTACTCTCATCATGGTTGGGTCGCAGGTGATAATGATAAGTGGTTGATCACCACCTATAGTTCTAATTATAGAATATAGCACTAGATTATTCTTAAGTTCCATATTTAAGTATAAGCTTTAACTAGTGAGCAATTCTAGGGTTCTTATCATATTCATCTAATGGCAATTGGTTTGGATCTCAATTATGGCCTGGTTTTTATATTATGATCACCATAGTGATACATAAACTGGGGTTGAGATATAATTCTAGTTTGTAGAGATGAGATGACACCATATTGCATGTGCTAGGGTTTAATCTCCCCTAACCATGATAAGGTGGTTGCTTACTTAACATTTTATGTTCTCCTCTAGTTACTAAGATATTGAGTATTAGTTTTATCTTCTACCAATTGGCTTCTATTATTAACCTCAACTTATCATTTAAGTAACTACGAGTGGTTTTAGTTCTTTTTTTTATAGTTAACTTTGGTCATATGGATGGATGGTTTCTCACCATATTAAGTATGGAGTTTTACTCTAAGGTTTTCTTATGTTCTATAATTTATGAAATATAGATATGGTAGGATTCTACTCATGATCACCAAGTGATTCACAAGTAAAGGTTGGGATATAAGCCTAGACTTGATTACTAGTGATCTCCCTATGATTTCATGTGGTGAATAACATCTACTAATCCTATTAGGATTTAACTTATCCTCACATACCTCAAGAGCATGATCATGGCTTAAGCATGATCAACTTGTTCTTAATATCTTCTACCTCAAATTATAAGGGTTTCGATCATTACTCAATTTATGATGATCAAGGTCTTGCTTCCTAAGGTATTACTCATTAAATGGTTTTCTCACTTATATGATCAAGCATTGTCTTGATCAACTAAGGTATAGTACTTCTGATTTACCTTCTTGAATGGGGACTACTATGGTTGCCTCAATTGTTTATATCCCAGGAGAATGCCTGAGATAATTACTTAGGGTTCTTTCCAAGATACGATGATATAATCATCAGGATATAAGGATAGTTCTCTCCTTCAAATTCAAGTGTTGCCTCAACTATATTGAGTATAACACCATAGATTGAGCTCTTTCAAATAGGGATAGAATATCCTAGGTTTTATGGTATACTCACAATATTTCTTTAGGTGTGAAAGGTTAGGTCTCCACCTAGATTTCTTAGTTGAATTTATCTACTCCTTACTTTATCAATTCAAGGATATGGTATTATTCCATTTGTCATTAAATTATATCACCACTCCAAAATGGAATGGTTTATCTCCTAATACTTTAGTTCAAAGATTGTCCTTGAGTCTTTAATAGGTAAGGCTAGGATTGGTATGAATGGTCTCTCTCATTTGGGAAAGTCTTTAATACAAACCTAAGGTTAGGCTCCATAGAGGTTGATGTGATCATCAATATCTATGTTTAACATAAATGGTTATCTCTCTCTAGGGAATGTCTTGAATAATATCCTAGGGTTCCTCTTAAAGATGATGATTTGAATACTTGGATGTATATCCAAGGTTTAGCTCAAGGTTTGGTATTGCTTCTCTAATAATTATTATAGAACTCTCACCTCTCTAGGTTTGATGTATAATAATATGGAAAAGAGAAGGTTATATACTTCTTGAGTGGATCTCCTTGTTATAATTCCAATGTGGAAGTGGATTGAATACCATGAAGTTTCACGGTAGGATTGTAGATTAGTCTTAGGACATGGAAAAGATAAGTGAAGAATGGTTTCTTCATTTGTTGCTACTTGATTTCCAATTAAATGAATGTTCATATGTTATGGCAAAGAATATCATGTTGTGGTCTTTAATAAGATCAAGTAGTTGATCCTTGATTAATATGTTATTGTGTTGGTTTTAATTCCATTTGATCTAACCCTATAGATCAAATCATCTCTACCCAAAACAAGGTTTTAACAAAGTCACATTGAGGTTTATAGCGCTTGACTTGATGAGTTACTTCAATTCCACCAAGGTCAAGTGAAACTTCAGTTACTGTGACTGTTTTACTTTAAAGCGCGAAAATTCCCCAGATTTTCTATGCATGAATGCAATGCACACATCTGTTTTCTCTATATTTGTAACCCCAATACCTCAGATATTATAGAAGCTGAGGCGTCTGTTCGGAGCAAGGCCGTGGCGCGCGACGAGATCACGGTTTAGGGGGAGATTGTTAGCAAATAAACCGCGATTTAAGTTTGTCGCGTGCGTCGCGTGTGTGCGTGAGTTTCTGCTCATGTAGTTCCTGTACGTAGCATGCAATACGGGCCGTTTTAGAGCTGATTGACCCAGGCTGTTTAGAGCTGCCGTGTCATACGCGTATGGCCACGTCACATGATCCCTGTTTGGAAACCAACTAAAAGCAAAAAATGACCGGGATTGATAAGTATAGGGTGGTGATTTCAAGGATTAAGAGTTCAAGGTTTGAGTTGGACACCATCTACAACTTAAAGGTTTATTTCAGACTTTACTCTTTTAGAGCTGATTGACCCAGGCTGTTTAGAGCTGCCGTGTCATACGCGTATGTGCGCGTCGTGCGCGCCGGCCGGATCGCAGCGGCATAGTGGAGGGCGTGGAGTTCGTGCTCCCTAGCGTTAGCCCCTAATTAGCTATAAAACCCCATGTATGTGCGTGCTTGTAAGTACTGGTAGGAGCCAGCTGAAATAAAGATAAAGAGTAGGGCGTTGGTGCGCCCGTGGCGGCGTTCGTCGCCGGCCGGAGAAAAATATGTGTGTCTTTCTTCTTCTACCTCCGTTCGTGAGCTGCGAGTGAGAGGGAAGAAGAGGTGCAGCCTCGGGCTGCACCAACAGGCGAGTGGGTGTGGTGACATTGGCAAACTTCATTCTCGGTGGTGCTCTTTGAGCTCCGTGTCTCAATTTCCAAGGTGAAAACCGGTTGACCTTTGGTGGTTGTACCTGGTAATGGCGGCTCCCTACTCGTTTCCTTGTTTTTTTTTTGCGAAAAGAACCGCCGATCTATTAATAATCGTCAATAATAGTACAAATACACATAATCCAAAAGTAATAAAAAATACAATTAGGTCTCTGGATCACATAGCGACGACTACAAGCACTCGAGCGTGCCGAAGGCGCGCCGCCATCATCACCCCTCCATCACTGGAGTCAGGCAAAACTTGCCGAATTAGATATTGTTGTCCTAGACATACATGAAGCCGTCGTGTGAAGGTCCCAAAGGGCCGACGCAACATAGAATCAACCATTGTCGATGATGAAAACCTAGGACCTAACCATGCTGGTTAGACCAGACAACGACAATATTCTTGCACGGTTATCTTCCTAAAGGTGTCATCTTGGAGATCATATCTTGGAGTCTAGTTGTGTCCACCACTGATTGTGCTCTTGTTGCTGCGAGTATCTGTTATCACCAGAATTTGACCGGATCAGAGGTGGGCCGCGATTGGAGATGGGCTTGAAGATTATACATAGAAGAAATACATGAATCGGCCTTGTATACAAAGTTTGGGCTAGTTTGCCCGTGTATCTGTACCATAGTAGGAAACGTGTCGGTTAGTTAGAGTTTTGGCTCGTGCCCGGTTGGGATTGTTCCCACGTTAGAAAGTCTACGGACTATAAATATGTATCTAGGGTTTATGAAATAACCAACAATCACGTTCACCACAAACCAATCTAGGCGCATCGCCAACTCCCTTGTCTCGAGGGTTTCTTCCGGGTAAGCATCATGTTGCCTAGATCGCATCTTGCGATCTAGGCAAGACACGTTATTCGTTGTTCATGCGTTGCTCGTACTGAAGCCTTTTTGATGGCGAGCAACGTAGTTATCTTAGATGTCTTAGGGTTAGCATTGTTCATCGTATCATATGCTATCGTCGTGCGACCCTTAGACATCTAGCCGCCCTTACACCTATCTTGGGTGTAAGGGCGGCACCCGCTTGATCATTATTTAGTAGATCCGATCCGTTATGATTGCTCCTTGTCCTTCAAGGATTAGTTTAATATCTCGCATAGTTAGGCCTTACAAACGGGTTGAAGGATCCGATGGCGCGTAGGGTGTAGTTTGCTAGCCCTAGACAGGATGTTCCGAGGATCAACTTCGTGTTGGTTTTTAGGCCTTGTCTAGGGTCGGTTTACGATCACCGTGCGTGGCCGCCGAGCTCAATCACGAGTAGGATGTTCCGATTATGCGGTGAAAACCCTAAATCGTAGTAGGTCGTTTTAGCTTTATTTCGATCAAGCAGGACCACCATCTGATCGTACACCTCGTACGCATCATGGGTGGATCGGCTCCTTGAGCCGATTCACAGGACAACCTGAGAGCCGATCGAGGCTCGTATTTAATGTTTACGTGTATGCCATGCAGAAACTAAGCGAGGCACATCCAACACCTTCCTGACCAGGTATAGGTCGGGTGGCACGCCTTGCATCAGCATCGGACGTGCGTGCCGAAGGCTTTGCGGGCCGTCGCTCGGAGGGACCAGGGCCAGCCGCAGTCCTGGGAGCCTCCCGGCTCTACGGTGTTGCCCGTCGCCGCTCGCCGGTGGGTTTCGACCGCAACACATTCCGGCACGCCCGGTGGGACGATCTTCGACATCAACCGCATCGCCATCTACATCTGAGATGGCGGAAGGCACTCCGATCAAGTACGAGGATCCGACCGAGGAGCTCAAGAAGAAGCATGACGAGATCAAAGCGGTCCTCGAAGCCGACCTCATCGGCTCTTTTCACGAACCCGCTCACATGGCATCGGGTGGAAAGGGTTCGCACCTGAAGCGCGCTCGATGGAATGGACCTGTCCACCCCGTCGGAAGAACGCACCGGGTCTCGCGTCGGAGATTAACTTCATGGTGGCTCATTCGCTACACCGCCATTACGAGAGCCCGGTGAACACTTTGGAGCGTGTCGCTCTTCGGGTGATCCAGGAAATCATGAGCCATCAGTACTCTCCGTCCGGACCAGCTCTGGGGACTTACCAAGGAGAGATGCCACTCCAGTCCCGTCCACCGCTGCCGTTCGCGTTGGCAGCACCAGAAGTGCCGAGTTCATCGGCATACGTCGTCTACGAGATCGGTGGTGACCCTAGTGACTACCAATTCTTGCATGAGTCGCCTAAGGAGATCCCTCATGGATACACGTGCGCATACGTGCCAGACTGTAGTAGCTGGGCGCTCTCGAACCAGGCTGCAACAGCAGGGACTTCCGGAACAGCAGGAGGAACTTCGGGAACAGATCTTGAGAAGCAGTCATGGCTAGCTAAGTATGCCACTCCGACAAACCTCCAGAGCTCAGCTCCTGCAGTTGGCTCAGAGCTGGAAAAGCAAGCATGGCTGGCTAAGTTTGCCACCCCGGCGAATCTTCAGAGTTCAACGCCTGCAGCCATCACCGCGGATCAGATCTGTACAATCCTGAAAGACCAGTTCGGCATGATGCCGAAAAGGAGGACGATCGGCTATTCCAAGCCGTACCCCAACGAGTACGAGTTGATCCCGCTACCACCCAAATATCGGCTCCCTGATTTCACCAAGTTTAATGGATCAGATGGTTCCAGCTCCATCGAGCATGTGAGCCGATATTTGGCACAGCTCGGGCACGATCTCGGCATCGGACGAGCTGCGTGTGAGGTTCTTCGCACGGTCCCTCGGAGGATCGGCTTTCGGGTGGTACACATCGCTGCCACCGGATTCAATCCGGACTTGGAAGCGGTTGGAAGAGCAGTTCCACGTGCGGTATCCCTCGAGGCTTCCGAGGCCGGCATTGCCGATCTAGCCCAAGTACGACAGAAGCGCGGGAAACAAGTGTCGGAATACGTCCGGCGCTTCGGGACCGTTAGGAACCGATGCTATTCGGTTCATGTGACCGAAAAGAAGCGATCGAGTTGGCGGTGGTGGGTCTCTCATCATCGATCAAGGACGTGGCCTCCCAGCGAGACTACCCTTCACTCGGCGCACATGGTGCGAAGCCGTCGGCATATGAACAACGCCACCCGGATGTCTACCGGGATAAATTCAAGCGTGCGGTGGTCCTGGTTGAGGCGGATGAAGATGAAGGTGTCTGCGGGAGATCAAGAGGTAGCAGTGGCTGAATGGACTCGGGGGCAAGCCCCGTGTCCCGTAAATGGGTTAAGCCACAAGGTCCTCCAAAAGGGTTTGACTTCGACGTGACCAAAGCCGAGCAGATTTTCGACCTCTTACTCAAGGAGAAGCAGCTAAAGTTACCCGAAGGCCACAAGATCCCCACGGTGCGGAGAGCTGAACGGAAAGCCATACCGCAAGTGGCATAACACGTTCACCCACGCCACCAACGACCTGCAGGGTGTGGCGTCGGCGAGTCCAAATGGCGATAGAACAAGGGCGTCTAATTTTCGAGCCAGTACGCCATGAAGGTCGACACACACCCCTTCCCCGCCGTTAACATGGTGGAGTGCACTTACCATGGAGGGTGCCAGCCGAGATTCTCGTGCAATATCAACATGGTAGGACCCGGGCACCACTGCGGTAAGGACGGAGATGAGGGCAGCTGCTCTCATAGCAAGGACACGAGAGGAAGCCGCTCCACGCGATCGGCTCCGTCACGATGGTAAGCGCTACATCACGGAGGGAGAAGTGAGGAACGTAAGATATCGGCGACCTCTCTGATCACCTCCTCAACAAGTATGTGGGTCAATATGACCAACGCCGGCGATACAACGACGATGATGAAAGAGATCGTCTGGCTAGGGACGCCAGGAGACACCGTCGGCATGATCGTGACGAGGAGAGATATGAGCGCCACGCCAAGGAAAAGTCGAGAGAGCAAGACGACGTGGATAGGCATTGGGACTGCCCCTTCTTCAGACACTGCTGGGATTCGAGAATGAGCCGATTGCCTACAATCGGTAGCCGTCCCGTAATGTAGACAAAAGAAGAAGGATGCAGCTAACGTGTCCGTGTTCAAACGTCTAGGGCCTCTCCGCCTCGGAACAAGCACGGCCGAGTCCTCTCGGGTAGAAGATCTCGAGGAACTAGAGGACGATGATGAAGAAGAAGATAAGTATCATCGGCCAAGGTGGTGCCTCGATGGACTCGAGCCGTTCCCAAAAGCGTAGGGTTCGGCGACTACGTGGTTTGGAGGAAGCCGAAAGGTTATACATGCACACGTTGAGGAAGGCGCGGCCTGATCCGGCCGCTAAAATTTAGCGAACCCCGGACGAAGAAGGTCGGCCACAAAGGAAAGAGTGGCGCCCCGGACAAAGAAAGCCGATGATGAGACATCGGCTGGCACAAACATGGTGTTCATCCTTCCAACGGAGTTTAGCGCTCCAGGATTAGACGAAGCACCTGTGGCACAACTTGACTGCGGCCCACGGCCGGTCATCTTTGAGAAGCCACGAGAAAGAAGCTACAGGCATCTGAAAGCCCTGTACTTACGAGGCTACATCAATGGGCAGCCTGTCAACAAGATGCTGGTGGACACCGGAGCGGCAGTCAACATTATGCCATACTCCATGCTACGTCGGTTGGGACGCTCTAGCTCGGATCTGATCAAGACCAATGTGACACTGAGCGATTTCAACGGCCAAGCATCCGACGCACAAGGTGTTACGAACGTGGATCTGATCGTAGGAAGGAAAACCGTCCCTACGACGTTCTTTATTGTCGACAGCAAGAGCACTTATGCTGTCCTACTAGGGAGAGATTGGATCCACGCCAACTGTTGCATTCCATCCACGATGCACCAATGCCTAATACAGTGGGACGGAGATGAAGTAGAAGTCGTCCACGCAGATGATTCAGCCGAGATTTCAACGGCTGGCATGAACGTTTGGGAGACATAAGGCCAAGAGCCACTCTCAGGCATCAATTTGGACGGCTCGCGAGCGCATCGACGTAACGAAGGACGGGGTTAGGCTGGTTTTATCCACCGGCCTGACCGTGTAACAAGAGCAACATCTATGGACAAACGTGGCGATGCCGATCCATGTGATCGGCCCCAAGGATCTATGGAGGAACATTGCAAAACCTTCATTGAGCAATTCAACATGGAGGCCGATTCCAGCAATCGGCCAAAATTATCCTCACCATGCGTGCTTCCTGGGTTCAACGTCGATCTAATGGGCAATGGGTTTACGTCGGCTGATGAGCTGGAAGAAGTCAACACTGGTCCTAACAGAGCCGACGTTCACATATAGTGCCTTGGCTAACCACAGAGCCGATATCGGCGGATACACGCGGGAATCGGCTCGGGGGGCACCTAATCAGATGAACATGTGAGATACATGTGCAGTGAAACATTGGGGGCCAATAGAAAAACCGGCCCGTAAATTTTTTTTTTCATGATATACAGCCGGTGCAGAGCCATCGACTCTAGCACAAATTTCATGGGATCTACCAGTTGCGTGTTCAAGACACAAGGACCTCCAACTCAGTGTCAGAGGAGTTTTGTTTCTAAGCCGCTGTGTGATCATCTGCAATATCGGCTTTCAACGGAAGAAAGGTGATCGACTCTGGCTGGCTCTGCGTGGTAGCTTTCTCAGGAGTGATTGAGCTCAGGTCCATTTGTCTGAATTGCGTGTCCTCATCTCTGTTTTCGCCTTGACTAAGGCTCGGGGGGCAGCTGACCTGGTAGATGCTCTGTTTTCAGAAGCCGATTGGAGTGTCATCGGCTGGTCCTGCGTCGCAATCTTCTTCAAAGGTGGTGAGTTCTTGCAAAAGAGGGATCCATCATCACCGATAGGAAGTTGGCTCTGGGCTATCTGGTTGCTGCAAAGGAACAGAGCAGGATTATGAGGGACCGATGCGTGGCCATCGGTTCATTGAGCATTGGCTAAGTGGACGATCGGCAAAATCAGTATGAGGGGAAATCGGCTAAATTGGCATAAAGGAAATCGGCAGAATCAAATTGGGGAAATTCTTCATTGATAAACGAGATTTCTTACATAAAGAGCTGATTGCTCTCAAAAGGAAGTACTAAGGGGATACATTGCCCCATCTACTACTACTGATCCTATGCTAAGGGTCCTATCTACGGGCCGTCGGCTGCCCTCGTCGTCGCCGTCGTCACCGCTGTCGGCGCTACTCCCGGCGGGCTCGTCGTCGCTCGCTGCAGCGGCCGCCGACGAGGACCCTCGTTGTCCTCGTCCTCCTCGTCGGCGTCGTCGTCGTCGGCCGTCGAAGTCGCTGAGGTTCCCCGGCCAGGGGCAGAAGCGCTTGGCCGGCGGTTCGTCGGAGGGGGTGTCGTCCTCCTCCTCCTCCTCCCCCTCCTCCTCCTCCTCCTCCTCCTCCTCGGAGAAGGTGAAGTCGTCACAGGAGAAGCGATCGTCATCGCTCTCCTCCTCCGTCTCCCCGTCGGCGAGGAAGCGGAGGTCACTTTCCCCGTCGGTCGAGGACTTGTCGTCCTCAGACCAGATGGAGAAGTCGTGGCTGGGCTCATCCCCGGCTTCGATGGCGCGGCGGATGTTGGCCGCGTGGGCCTCCTTCGGGTCCCACTTCGGCGTCGGCTCGCGGGAGGAGGAGGATTCGATGGAAAGACCCGATGAGGCGGAGGAAGTAGAAGACATGGTGGCGCAGGAGGGCTTTTGGAGTGCTAATGCGAGGAGGATGAAGAAGCAAACTGTTTGGAACGGTTAAATAAAAGGGGATATAGTGGAGATTCAATGCCACAGCAGTTTCCTAGGAAGTGGTGCCCAACAGAAAAAAAATTGTCAGGTCACGCGGAGAAGTGGAGGAGGCAAGGCATCATGATGAAGGATACTGAGGCGGTTCTGCTCTGCCACGACATGACCCGACGAAGGAAAAATAGAGTGATTTTGGAATTATCATTTCCAAAACCAGGGGGGCATGTGTTATCACCAGAATTTGACCGGATCAGAGGTGGGCCGCGATTGGAGATGAGCTTGAATATTATACATAGAAGAAATACATGAATCGGCCTTGTATACAAAGTTTGGGCTAGTTTGCCCGTGTATCTGTACCATAGTAGGAAACGTGTCGGTTAGTTAGAGTTTGGGCTCGTGCCCGGTTGGGATTGTTCCCACGTTAGAAAGTCTACGGACTATAAATATGTATCTAGGGTTTATGAAATAACCAAAAATCACGTTCACCACAAACCAATCTAGGCGCATCGCCAACTCCCTTGTCTCGAGGGTTTCTTCCGGGTAAGCATCATGTCGCCTAGATCGCATCTTGCGATCTAGGCGATACACGTTTATTCGTTGTTCATGCGTTGCTCGTATCGAAGCCTTTTTGATGGCGAGCAACGTAGTTATCTTAGATGTCTTAGGGTTAGCATTGTTCATCGTATCATATGCTATCGTCGTGCGACCCTTAGACATCTAGCCGCCCTTACACCTATCTTGGGTGTAAGGGCGGCACCCCGCTTCATCATTGTTTAGTAGATCCGATCCATTATGATTGCTCCTTGTCCTTCAAGGATTAGTTTAATATCTGCATAGTTAGGCCTTACAAACGGGTTGAAGGATCCAGTGGCGCGTAGGGTGTAGTTTGCTAGCCCTAGACAGGATGTTCCGAGGATCAACTTCGTGTTGGTTTTTAGGCCTTGTCTAGGGTCGGTTTACGATCACCGTGCGTGGCCGCCGGGCTCAATCACGAGTAGGATGTTCCGATTATGCGGTGAAAACCCTAAATCGTAGTAGGTCGTTTTAGCTTTATTTCGATCAAGCGGGACCACCATCCGATCGTACACCTCGTACGCATCATGGGTGGATCGGCTCCTTGAGCCGATTCACGGGACAACCCGAGAGCCGATCGAGGCTCGTGTTTAATGTTTACGTGTATGCCATGCGAGAAACTAAGCGAGGCACATCCAACACCTTCCCGACCGGGTATAGGTCGGGTGGAACGCCCTTGCATCAGCATCGGACGTGCGTGCCGAAGGCTTTGCGGGCCATCGCTCGGAGGGACCAGGGCCGGCCGCAGATCCGGGAGCCTCCCGGCTCTACGGTGTTGCCCGTCGCTCGCTCGCGCGGTGGGTTTCGACCGCAACGATATCTCCTCGAAATAGGCTTTCACCCCGCTATATTAATATAGCAACCATCCGATACAACAAAACAGCTGGGGCCACAGCACAACCAAGCCCAGACGACAAGAAAAAGAAACGAAAAAGAAACTAATGCCGACACCGGCAGATTGACGAAAAGGATGATGACTCCGCAACCGCTGCGCCCTCCGAAGAAGTACCACCACTCTCCTAGCACGCCGAGATGCCGCATACCAAGCGACACCTTCAACAAGGGAACGACGACGACGCCGCGCTGCTGCCGGACTCGGCCTAGGGTTTCCCCGTACGCGGAAGGGATTAGGGAGGGATACATCCGACGCCCTTCGAGAAGGAAGGCGGCACCCGCGAGCGTCGCCGCGTCGGAGTCGAACATGCCGACACGGATTTCTCCCGACCACCAAACCCACCACCCTGAACGCTCCGACGTGCTCCACCAAACATGCCACCCACCAGCACACGCCACCACGGTCTTGTAGACACCCTCGCCGTCGCTCTGTGGTCACCGGAACAGGGCCTAGAGGAAGAGACGACATGGGCAAGGACGGGGGTAGCGGCACCCCAACCGGGTGGGAGGGAACTACCTCCACCGCCTTCGCGGTCGCCGACCGGACATGGCAAAGGGGGGCAAACCAGGCCCAAGCTGGCCCGGCCGGGCCCAAACAGGCCCGTAAAGCCCCACCGCCAAGCGCGGCAGCAGCCGGCCGAAGCGCCGCCGCCACCCATCCACCACCGCCGCACCATCTCCGCCGCCAGGGAGCTCCGCCGGCGCGCCGAAACGCAGGAGACCCGCCCAGCCGATCTGGGACCCGAACTGGTCCAGATCTGGGCCGAGCCTGTCCCGTCCGCGCCGCCCGCCGTCGGCCGCTCCGCCTCCAACCGGGCCGCGCCGCCGTTCCTCCTCCCACCCGGTGCGCGGGTCTCACGTCGCCGCGCCGGACCGCCGTCAGCCGAGGTGCACCGCGCCGCCAAGGGGCCCCCGCGCCCCCGCCGCGCCGCGGGAAGGTCAGCCCCGCCGCCGCCGGCACCGCGCGGGCAACGCCCGGCGGCCCAGGCCGGCGGCGACGGCCGGGGAAGAGGGAGGAGGAGGACTTGGGGTGGCGGCGGCTAGGGTTCGCCCGTCGCCTGCGCGGGGGGGGGGGGGCGAGCGAACGGTTCGGGGCCGAGTCTGACGTGACGTATGTTGTTAATCGTTGCTGCGAGTATCTGGTTGCTTCAACGAGGGTTTTTGTATTCCTTTCCTTTTCTTCTTTTTCTTTTGATTTCTGGTTGTGTGCGTCCTTGATGTCCACCCTTGATCAAGTCGTTATGTTGTTGCATAGGTTGTTTGTTGGTATCCACATGTAATTAAAATAGTGATGTCGGCAATGACGTGCAAGATTCTACATGTATTTGCATGTGCTCTTTTTTTTGGACAATCAATACCATATATATACTTGTAGTAGCAAATAATATATGGTAGATATGCATGAGATGTCTCTAGGGATTAAAAACAAACTCTAGAAGAAACAAGCGAATTTTTTAGGACTTCAAACTATTTCTTCTACTAGGACATAAAATTTTGGGTTTCCCACTCTTCCTGCCGCCGACGAGGCCAACCAGAGGAGGGATAATCGACCTATGGAGGAGGCAGCCTAGGTTTTTGTGTGTGGAGGGGGTGCTAGGTTTATGTTCTCAGTTTCAGGGCTAGATAGATAAGAAAAGAAAAAAATGTGTTATTTGCATGTGCTCTTCGTGCAAAAAGAAAACTTCACTAGAAGCCGCCGCTCTACTTTAGAAATGTGATTGTCCCATGCACGAGATATCCTCTGCATGTTTATGTTGTCCGATTCACTCTGTTCTATGTTTAAGATCTATGCTGCAATAATTATTTAGTTTCATTAAATTTCAAAAATGTGAAAGAATTAGCACGCAACAAAACCTAATGATTTGTTTGGTGCACAAGAGATCCTGTGCACGAACAAATCGCCAATCTCCCCAGCCTAGATTATCAGTCTTGCCATGTGGCCATGTGGGGAGTAAATGACAAAAAACTACAACAATTGAGGCAGTCGTGTCACCGAACTACCAAAAAGTGTTCGTTTTGTCACATAACTACCACTATTGGGGTATGTCTGCGACGCGGAGCACTGATTTTCTAATTTGCAGGTCTTAATCCAGTTTCTAACAGCTGGGACCGACTGTCAGATCCTTCCTATGTGGCAAAAATAAATGATTTGTTTCTGGTAATTTTATAGAAGACCCCCCAATATCCCTTTCCCAAAAGCAATCAGGTCCAAATGAAAGTCTTCCTCGTGCTCGCCCGCCACTGCTCTGCATCCGCGAGCTTGGGGGTCGAGTGCGTACGGTCGGGCGCGGGGAGAGGAGCCGAGCGTGGGAGGAGCCGGCCGAGGCGCAGTCCGGGCGTCGTGGTCGGACGCGGGCGGCCGAGGCGACGGGGACGCGGCCGTGGTTGGTGCTGCCGCATCACCATTGCTCGCTGCGCTTTGCTGCTCACGCACGCACGCTCTCGCTGCGCGCATGCCTGCTGTTGCTTGGCCGCCGCCATGCGCCGCACGCCCGACACGACTTGGCCTAGCTCGATGCTTGCTTGCCGGCTTGCTCGAGCGGCGGCGCTGCTGCTGCTGCTGCGCTGCCGTAGCGGCTTGGTCCGCGCCTGCGCTCGGCTCGCCCATTCTCGTCCTCACCCCCGGCCGCGTCCGCCGGCCGTGGCCGCCGCGCGCTTGGCCGTGCTCGGCCGCCGCCCCACCGCGGCGCGCCGGACCACACCGCCGTGCCCCGACCGCCGCGTGCCCGGCCATGCTCGGCCGCCACCCACGCGGCGGCGACAGCAGCGAGCACACCCACGCCGCGTCGCCCGCGTGTTCTCTCCGATTCGCGCAAGCCGAGGCCGGGAATCGACCGCCCCGACCCCTTCTTCCCCACCGTGACCGAAGCAATTCGTGGTCGATTCGGTCGATGCGCACCCCTTCAAGCTTCCCGTCGCGTCCATCCGCTACGGGGTGAGCACAAGGTCCTCCCGGACCCCTCCATTCCCTCCCTCTCGCCTCGCGGCACGTCCGCGCCGTGCACCTCCGAGCGCCGCCGCGGTTGCGCGTCGCCGGTCACGCTCCGCCGTCGATGGCCGCGAACTCGGCACGTGTGAGCTTCCTCCTGGTGCAACGAGCAGACAGCCTCTGTCGCACCGGAGACGGCCTCGTGCGCGCGGACGGTGCACCGGCGGCCTAGCTCGGGTGGGGCGTTGTGCGAAGGAGGAGAAGACCCTCTCCGTTTTTTTATTGGGAATTTCTATTTTTATTTTTTTTATGTGGGGAAATGGATGCGTGCGACACCAAAATATATCCCGAGGTTATATTTGCAAAATTCACTCGCCACGTAGTCCTTACAGGTGGGCCCAAATAGTCAGAAAATGGTTTACCATGTCTAAATAATGAAATCAGTGCTCCGCGTCATAGACATGCCCCAATAGTGGTAGTCATGTGACAAAACGAACATATTTGGTAGTTTCGTGTCACCTTTGGCACAATTGTGATAGTTTTTTGTCATTTACTCCCATGTGGGTGGAGACGGGAAAAGGCCTAGGTCATCCTAAAACCCTTGGAGCTGTGAAGCTAGTGGCGTCCGTTGGATTCATGATGGAGATTCACACTTCGTGAGTACTGTGTGCTCGTGGCGACACCTGTCCGACTGTCGCTGTTTTGGTTCGCAGTTATATCTCCGCGCGCGCGCTCGCACCTCCTCCACCCAAGCCCAACAACAACCCCCACTGACACTAATGGCGGCGGTCGCGACCCTCCTCTGCGGTACCGCTGTCGCCGCCGGCCAGCAGCGGCTCCGCCGACGCGCTGCTTCGTCACTCAATGCCGGCGGCGCCCACGTCTCGTACGGCGCCCACCTCGTCCGCCGGGGGCAGCTCCGCCCGGCGCTATTCCCCGCTCCTTCCTTCGGCGACCTGTCTTCGCCTGCCCCGGCGACCGGGCGCCTCCTCCGGACGCCGGCTTCCGCCTCCTCGTCTGACTCCGCGGGGTTAGTGTCTCTTGCCTTCCCGCAGCTCGCCACTTCCGCACTCCACACTGCGGATTCGCCAAAGGAGCAGCTCCTTTTTTAACCCCTTCTGTTCCGCCGCAACGTGCGCAAAATATTTGTTCGTTAAAGCTTCTAGAATTCCAGATCTACACCAAGTTACTGTAGATCACATTTTCATCTTCGAGCTGTAAGTTTCGAATAGAGGAAGTAAACTGCCCCATTTTTTTTTCTTTCTTTCTGAAAGCCGAGTACAACGTACACGCGAGCACACGTACATCACCACAGGTCCACAGACACGCACTCACATACGCCTACTGTAAACCAGATATACGTGGAGTTTCAACATTAATTTTATGCCAAGAATAAATATATGTGGTATGTTTGCTAACAAATCTCAAATGGTCTTGTACTTGGCATTTCTTAAAAGCTCAAAGTATATAATTGAACACGATCGTCCTTGGTAGCATCAGAGCTTTGAGATGATTCTGTTACCCTAATGTAACTTATTGTGATTATTACTATAATTCTTGTCATTCCTAACACAACGTATTGTGGTTACTTACAGGCAAGCAAATCCGGTCGGTTTTGTGCAGAAGTACCCGGCTCTTGTCACGGGTTTCTTCTTCTTCATGTGGTATGCTCGCTAACCTCGCCTACAAGTCCTACATATATATCCAGTTATGCACAAGATGCCAGTGTGCGTTGTGGTGTCTGGGGATGGGAGGTGATTCATTTTAGGAGAAGATGGTGGTGGCCCCGGCCTATGCATCGATAAATACACACGGCTACTTATGGGGAGGGAGGGGTAAAAAGAAAAATCTTATAGGAGAGTACTCAGCAATCGGCATTTTCTGTATTCTTCTCTGACCTTTCAAGCTTGGTTGCCCTAAAATATCCAGATGTTTCTCGTGATCCAAATATGCGATGTAGCTAGAATTATATTTTCCCCAAAGAATGCTAATTGAAGAATCAATTTACAATGTCGCTCTACAGTCCATAGTAGTCTAATGATTGCCATTTTGATATAATTTGTAGGTATTTTCTGAATGTGATATTTAACATCCTCAACAAGAAGATCTTTGACTACTTCCCCTATCCATAGTACGTGCCCAAATTCTCTTTCATGCTAAGATCATTTTTTATATCATCTGAAACTTGTATGATTTCGTATAGCTTTGTGTCGGTGACCCATCTCTCGGTAGGAGTCTTATACTGCCTTATCAGCTGGAGCACCGGTCTCCTAAAGCGCGCGGTATTCTCATCACACCCTGCCTCATGCTTCATTGTTTTTAGTGACAACTAATGAGCAGCATTTCTCATAATTATATTTTTATGAAAACATGAAAATTGATTCATTGATGTCTTTAGGGGTTAGCCTCATGCTTCATTGTTTTTAGTGACAACTAATGAGCAGCATTTCTCATAATTATATTTTTATGAAAACATGAAAATTGGTTCATTGATGTCTTTAGGGGTTAGTATGTCTCTTTTCTAAAAGAGCCACAGTTACTTGTAACAATTCATTCGTATGCATAATTCTTATGTTTGGCAAACGATTTTGGTTCTCGATAGATATATATATATATATATATTGAAAGAAGCCAATCAAATCAAACATTTACAGAAAGCACTCGAGCTGCAACACATTTTTTGTGTGTCTTACCTGTTTGCAATAAACTTATGTTCCATGCTACCTGATCTCTTACATTAGAGTGCTATAGAGTGACTTTCTGAATTTTTCGGAATTTGCAAACAATGACATGGGTTTCTAAGAATTAAGCTAAATTACATTAAAAACATAGATATACTTCTATGTCGAAAAAATGTATATATTTCTGTGAATCGTCTATTGTTTCTCCTTATGTTCATTTTATGTTAATGACATTATTTCTTGACGGAAGTAATAAAACGAAACACTGTTGTACTCTTGTAGCCAATCAATTCAACGATTCTGAAGCTGCTGTTGCCAGTTGCAGTTTGCCATGCCATTGGTCACGTAACAAGCACCGTGTCTTTTGCTGCTGTATCTGTCTCATTTGCCCACACCGTTAAAGGTGCTGCAACCATTTTCTGTTTTTGCTAAGTCCTTTCGGCCCTCTGTTTATTGTGCGGAGATTTCTAGCTTTTTATTTATACTTTTATATCCCTTAAAAAAATGCAATGCAGCGCTCGAGCCATTCTTCAATGCGGCTGCGTCGCAGTTTATCCTCGGCCAGCAAGTTCCATTTACATTGTGGTTATCTCTAGCTCCAGTTGTGATAGGTAATTTCTGGTTGTTACACCTTTTTTTCCAGCTATTTGTGTATCACTTAGTTTTTTTTTTCTCCACAGTATTTTCTTCATCAATATTGATATGGTATAGTATTCACATGGCATTTCAGCTCCCCATGTTTGGTAGTTGTTTGATCTACGTAGGACAAGAGGAAATAGATGAACACATAAGTATCCATGTGGTTGATGTGCTAGCGTTGTAGATTATCCTTTTCGTTTTGATGTGTGATAATGTAGGGGGTTGGTTAGGTTCATAAAGTGTGACTAGCAAGATTGTTAAGATGAGGGCCATAAGAACTACGCAGGATAGTTTCTGGTTTGACAGGATTTGGATTGTAGAATCATGTTAGGATTTCGCCTCGAAATTCACGATTTTATTATGAGATTTGGACCAGGATTAACTGCTCTAAACTAATCAGGTGTATCAATCGCATCTCTCACTGAACTCTCCTTCAACTGGACTGGTTTCATCAATGCAATGATTTCTAATATCTCCTTCACCTACCGTAGCATTTACTCCAAGAAAGCTATGGTTTGTGTCTTGGCTCTAATGTTTTTGCCTATTTTCCCTTCGTAGCGAATTCATATTTCATAACTTCTTTTTCTGTTTTTTTTTTGTCCCAGACTGACATGGATAGCACCAATTTGTATGCGTACATCTCTATAATTGCTCTCATTGTCTGCATTCCTCCAGCAATTATTGTAAGTCTATATTTACCATTAAACTTTACTAAGTAGTATATTTCTTCAATGAACTTTATTTAGTCCTATGTCGTGCCTGACTTTTTTTCTCCATAAAGGAATACAAATCTTCTATGCTTAGACTAACATATTATCGCAAGCCAAGCATAATGTCTCAAAACTAGATCCACTTCAGACAAACAGCAGCAAGGGTATTCCGGAAAGGAAAACTTACCTGCAAAAGATGAAACACAACATGAGAAAGAACAACATACAACATGATTGAAACGAAAAAGGAAAGAGACTCTGCAACTTCTTAATATGAACAACCCTGCATCCTCACTTCGAATATTATTTGCAAAAAGAAGTCGCACTTTTTAACTCTGATCTCTAGCATAAGTTCACTTTTCAACCTTGAATTCTAAAACCTCTTGAATGCAACCTTGAACCATAGAAATCGTCCACTTTTTACCCTCGTTGATTTCACACGTGGATTTGACTGACGTGAATGCCACTTGTCCTCACTGCCATGTCACGCCGCGCCATCAAATTTCATTTTCTTAATCAATTTTTAAAAATACGTTTCTAGTTTTTTGTGTCTTTTTTATCCAGGTTGCTTAGTTTGTCTTGGATTTTTTTTTTTTGTAGTGTCTGTCTGATTCAGGTAGTGACATGGCAATAACGTGGAGGACATGTGGCATCCACGTCACTGAAAACCTGTTGTGAAACCACCCAAGGTGAAAGTGGACTATTTGTTGGGAAATTAGTACACAGTTAACGTGATTTGAAAATTGCAGTGAAACAAAGTATAATTCAGCACCACTTGTGTACTACCACAAAGTAGGTTGCTCATCATGGAAGGAAACATATGCATCAACGTATGGAGCATCAACTAGTTCAGCCTGAACCTAGGACTATAGGACAAATCCTGAGTGCTTTCAGCACACAACTATGACAAAAGTACTACGGAGCAGCTGATTTCGGACAAACAGGTAGTACAAGTACTAGGTGCTCTCAAACCCAAAAATGCAGTAGCAATATCAACACACATGGACACCAAATTTCACGTGGAAGCCCCCCAAATTAGGGTAAATACCACGGGCCGATGCCACCTAAATCTTTTTCCACTGTTATCAAATGTGGAATATAACAAGTTCTTCTCACCGTAGCACTAGAGGTTCTCATACATCAAATTTCATAATCTTGGATATCAAAATAAGATTTGGTGCTTCAAGAGCTAGGGATTGGAACAATCTCACCAAAGATGTTGGAACTACAACTTGAAAGACACAGCTGGTGGGTCTAAACTTCACAACCTTGGGAGGAATTCCCTTTGCTTGATGTCAAGCTTCTTCCTAAAACTTCCACTCGTAACCTTCTAACTTTTTTTTATTTTCTTCTCCAATGGAGGCTAACCTGGAATTTTCGTCACTTCTTCCAGTGGCTGCTGGACTGGAGGCTTAACACCCTTCCTTCATGTGCAAAGTCCAAAGTGCAACCCTGCATAACCTTAATGGGCGGTGTTCTCTTGCACATGTTTGGGCTTCCCAAAAGGCTACTCTCCTTACATACCACATGGGGAGGATATCCCAACACTATTTAGTAGTTGTGGTTGCAACTCAAGCAGTGTTTGAGTTAAGGATTTGAAAGTGAACTTTTGCTAAACTTTAACATTCAATAGTGGGCATTTTGGATAAGGCTAGGAGAATTGGCGCGGCATGGGACCTTGTCTGTAGGCCAAAATCCAAAGGGGGTCTTGGTATCACAAATCTAGCTGCCCACAATGAGGCCCTACTTATCAAATTCTTACACATATTCTTCAATAAGGAAAACATTCCTTGGGTCCATTTGATTTGGAGGAGTTACAACAACTCTTCTCCACAAAGTACCAACATCTCTAGCTCTTTTTGGTGGAGAGACATTGCCAAACTCTGCTCTAAGTTTAAAAGCATTGCCTCCTGCTCCATTGCATCTGGCGATACTGCACTCTTTTGGAGCGATAATTGGACTTCAGATCTCCCAATGATAAGGTTCCCAAGGCTCCATTCCTTTGCTATTAACAAACTTGCCTCAGTAAAGAACATCCTTGACCTGAGCGACCCAATTGATGCTTTCCACCTTCCTTTATCAAACCAAGCTTTTGAGGAATTCCATGAATTTAACCACCTCATTGAACAAACAAGGTCTGCTCGGAATGCGGATGGTAATGATATCTGGTCTTATAGCTGGGGCAGTCATTTCTCTGCCAGCAAGTTTTACAAATTGAACTTTGAGCACATTCAAGCTACAATTTTCTCTCCTTGGATCTGGAAATCTAAATGCACACCAAAGATAAAAACTTTCTTCTGGCTCCTTGCCAATGACCGACTAAACACGAAGGATATGCTCATAAGGGAAAACTACAATTTCGAAGACAATGGGCTATGTCAATTTTGTGACAACAGATTGTTGGAAACCAGGGATCATCTTTTCTGGAGCTGTTCTTTCAGTAGGCAATGTTGGGCAAAAATTAACATCATGAACAATGACAGCCTTGAATTCCCCCAGATGATTACAGCAGCTAGATGCAACTTTGGAAAACCTTTCTTCTTTGAAGTTTTTGCCACAGCTTGCTGGAATATTTGGAAGCGTAGGAATGGTCTTATCTTTGATAATGAAGCACCTTCTGTTAGAGCTTGGACCTTTTCTTTCAAAAGGGACCTCTTCCTGCTTTCTTACAGAATGAAGGATGATCTCAAATCCTCCCTTTTAGCCTGGCTAGACGATCTGTAGTTCCTTTGGGCTATGCCCTGGGCTAAGCCCTTTTGTACATTCCTTACCTCTATCTTGTACATATATTTCTTTTTTTAATAAAATTTACTGTCGGGGCCTCCCCTACAGTTTTCAGCTCAAAAAAAAATAGTGGGCATTTTCTATGTGCAGAAACATACTTGACTACTAGGAGACAGTCATTCACTCCATTATTAAGATTTGCAACACTGCAATTAATGTCACAAGTTCCTATTGTTTTATGTGTGGACATGGCTGCTTGCAATTCTTGTACGTAATTATGTACAATTCGTAATACTGCAATTAATGTCACAAGTTTTTGTTCACATGATGCTTTTGTGACTGTGTGACTAACCTGATTCTTGGATATACTTTTCATGAACTACTTTTACTGACGATTCCGCGTGTAGAAAACATTGATTGTCATAAATTTATTTATCACCGTGTTAACTTGCAGATTGAAGGACCTCAACTAATGCAGCATGGATTTAAAGATGCAATTGCCAAAGTTGGATTGACGAAGTTAGTTTCTAATATTTTCTTGGCGGGCTTGTTCTATCACCTTTATAATCAGGTATAAAGTTTAACGTCATATCTCATAGCGTTAATCAGTATGAAAGACAGTCATCATACCTATGGCAGTGTATGAGGAGGATAGCGCACCATGACTTCTTTTAGTTGTTCCAGATTGTGCCATTTCTGATGATAGTTTTGTCACTTTCTCATTTTGTTGTTATAATTTGGTGCTATAACAATTATGGACATCCAGGTTGCAACAAACACATTGCAGCGAGTGGCCCCTCTAACACATGCCGTTGGCAATGTGTTAAAACGTGTCTTCGTCATTGGCTTCTCAATCATCGTTTTTGGTATGTCAACTAATTCTTTTGTTTCTTAATGATCAGCATGATCTTGCTCTTAAGCTTTTATAAATGGTGTACACCATCTCATAACACGTGGTTTATTGCTGACCAGGTAACAAAATCAGCACACAGACCGGAATTGGCACTTGTATTGCTATTTCTGGTGTTGCCCTCTACTCAGTTATCAAGGCTAAAATTGAGGAGGAGAAAAAGGTATGTTTATCCTCATTAGATCTTGTAGATCAGAATTATTAGATTGTGTTGCATAATTGTACTATTCCTCAGTAATTCTCTTACTTTTGCTGGAACATGAAACTGCCTCCTAGCTTTGTAGTGGAATGTGAGCCAGGGATTAGAAAGTAGTAGCCTCATCATAAGTTAAGCAAGACTTATTTGAGCTCAGCGTATTATACTTTTAGAGCTCTTGTGTCCTTACGAGGTCAACTGTAAGGTCTGTTGCTGAACCATACGATTTACATGCATGCCAACACCTGTGCTAGTCAGACATAAGCCCATAAGCTTGTACTTTGTATTGTTACATAACAGAAGTAACAACACAATCCTTTTCTATATTTCATGGTAGAAAAACATGTAGTAATGAAAAATAAGAAACGCTTGAAGCAAAGCTGAAAATTGTAAAAAAACAGACAACTTGATGCGTTAGATTATAATAGAAGATGCCCTGGTTTGAATGTAGCCAAAGGAGCTTCTCATTGTCTGACACATCCGAGGATTAAGTATAAAACAGAGAACTCTTTTACCCAAAAGTTCCCCTAGTATCGTCTTTTCAGATTTAGAGATAAGCATCTCTTGAAGGGTCATTCCGACAAACAAACATATGCCTACCATACAAAGCTCGACATATTTTAACGTTGCTTTGGTAAAAAAAATTGTATGAAACTGCATTGTGTGATGCACACCTAGCTTGGTATGTTCATAATCCTTGTTTATCTGATGAAACTCTGTTGCGATGTGTTAGTTCCAACAGTTATAAACCACCAAGCTTTTTCTTCATCTAGTTTTGTGATTAAATGCAGCAGACAAAGATTGCATAAGGAGTTAAGTGATGTGGGTATGGCTGGATGGTTATTTTGATCATCTTATATACCGCGGCCAAAGAAAGAAACTTCCAAGATGGACAAGAATCTAAGTTTCTTCTAAGTTTTGCATTCAAGTTCGGCACTGAAAAATAGGCTGCTGAATGCTGATGGCCAGCATCAGTTATTTCAATCCGTAGAACACTTTTAGTGAGGATATGTTCATTTTAATAGCTACTCTATTTCCTGTATTATGCTGACTTCATGGTGCTGGTGAGATTTAGTACCATTATGCATTGCCAAGCTTTTCTTTGTGAGATTCTTACTTGGAAAAAAAGTGATAACAATTTTGTGGCAGTAAATGTGGTGAAATGACCAACTTTTTTATAATCAAAATGTGCGATCAGCCGATCACAACCTGCAGTTCTTCAAAAGCTAGGGTTTTTTTAACATGAAAATGAACTTTCATTACCCAAAGTGCACATCATATTGCTGGCAAGTAAATCAGATACAAAGTTTGGGGCAAAATCAGCCCGTCTGTAAAAGAAAAACACACTCCTCAGCCTGCGATCCACACTTTGCCAGAGCACGAGCAACCTTATTACAAAATTGACGACAATACTTATAGCTAAAAGATTCAAAAGAAGCAACACACATACTCCTTACTTCATGCAGTAGGATACCAATCTCGGATAGCTTGTGGCTGCTTGAATTGAGTGCAGATACCGGGACTCGCAAATCAGATTCAAACACCAACCTATGGAGACCGAGTGCAGCAGCTCCCTCAACTGCTGCTAGACATGCTTCGGTTTCAGCTTGCAGAGCCATTTTCATCCCGTGCTATGAAACCCCACGCCTCCGATCTCGTCGCTCCCAAAACGCTGTGTCAACGTTTACTTTCACCTGATCCGGGCCAGGTTTCTTCCACTCTTCTCGAACTTCAAGTACTGGGGGTGCAGCCGAAGGCTCACCCATGACCTGATCATACTACGCCTGTTGAAACTCCCTCACATGCTTCTGAATAATGTGATAAACTTCAGAAAGATGGGTTTTGAACAACAACCTCGTTTTCAAAGTGCAATTTTGATCACTTTCTATTGTAATATATTGATGAAACCAGTTTTGTTAATATTAAATGTCCAACTTGAATCTATTCACATAACTTCCATTAATCCGTAAGAGACGAATGTGTGCCTGCTATCTTTGTAATTAGGTTGATCAACAGAGTGACCACTGTCTCACATTATTAGATTTGCTTTCTGATTGTGCTAGATAATGACATCATCTGACCGAGAACTAAATTAATTATTATTTGATTGAGAATTAGTCACACCTAGCAACCTTGGGCAAGATAGGAGATGGAATTATCCGCCAGACTCAGGCAAGAGTTATATCGGTAACACCAACTATGAAAAACGTACATATTTACATATATGCGATATATAGCAACGGGTGGCCATTTGTACCTCAACAGATTTAAGCTAATTTTTATTTGACGGAGAATTAGCAAAACCGAGTATTAACTTAATTCTTTAGTCAGGTGAAGTTATCGGAATTTAGCTGCAACCTATGCAGAGGCTGTGTGTAATGCTTAAAACTTTAAGTAATAAAGCGCCCCTTATCGAAAAAAAGCTGCAACCTATGTTGCAACTCATAACTAGCAGAAATTATGAAGCAATCTGATGATTCCGAGTCAGGCGACATCATCAAATCCTACTTGCAACATGAATCTCAGTTGCATCTCATTATTAGCACAAATCACGAAGCAATCCAACGGTCTAGAGCCATCTTTCTCGGTTACAACCCTATGTTCAAGTGAGAAAATCTCAGGTGCAATTCATGGTTAGCATGAATCACAATCTTTAGAAGTCGACTAGAAACTAATTCTAGGTAGACGGAGAATTTGCATAACTGATAAACATATAACACCACCAGTGTAATCTGAAACAAACACAGTTTGCCACAAGGTGTGCGCGCGCAAACCAATCAAACGGGCTCGGTTTCAGATGGCAAGCCGACGGTGAGCTCGGCGACGACAGCGCGGCAAATGGGGCACGTCGAGTGGGAGCGGAGCCACATGTCAATGCAATCCGCGTGAAATATATGCTTGCACGCCGGCAGCCGCCGGACCAGCTCGCCGACCTGCACGAGGCCCAGGCATATCACACACTGCGCCCACCCTGACCCAGCCCCGGCGTCGCTGTCGGGGGGAAGACCCCGGGTAGGGCAATGGACGCGGAGCAGCCGGCTGGCCACTGGCCGGCTCGCGGCAAAGGCCGGCTGAGGAGCAGCCGGCTGGCGCCGTGGCCGGCTGGTCCGGAAGCCGGCTGGCTCTAGGTCCTAGTCGGCCTAGCTACGGCCGCCAATGCTGTAGTTGGGCCGGCTTCTACAAGCCATATCCGACTGGGGTCCGTACCTCGGACCGACTCGAGGCTGGCGAGTCTTGCACAGGAAGGAACCGGGTTGGTGATCCGGGTTCCCAAAGTCCACGCTGACTTCATCTTCCGTAAAGCGCGGGGCACTGTGGAGCAATAGTGCCACGCGCCGGACAGGCCATCATGGCTTACGACGCGCCGTACAGGCTACAGTGGCTGACGGCGACAGAGACACTTCCTCTCCATACCGCTGACCTGAGCAGCCGGATGGGACAGGCCACGACGCCTCAACGGCTCCTGACGTCACCGCCTCGGGAAGGAGCGGAAGCCGAAGCCGGCCAAGCCGGCCAATAGACTATAGGGTCCTATATGTAAAGTGCCGGAGCCTATATAAGCCGCACTACCCCTCTCGTGCGGGGACGATCGAACACTTATTGCTTTCACCTACCTACAGCGCTGCCCCGTGAGAGAGACCATCGTCTCCCTTAGCCTCTCGTGGCCAGCCGGATACAGCTCTAGGAGCACCATTGTACTCGTGTGACTACCTTATACACTCATAGCAGGAGTAGAGGTTTTACCTCCACCGGAGGGCCTCGAACCTGGGTACGTCGCCGTGTCGCTCGTGCCCAAACCCGCTTCCGGATACCGCCGTGAGATCTCTCAGGAGCCCCTTCGATTAGCCACCCTATGGCATATGCCGTGACGATACCAAGAACATGCTCGCGGCCGAAGCCGCCGCAGAAGAGCTGCACCGCCTCGAAGGCGAAGAGCTACGCCGCCAGACTGCGCGGGTGGCTGATTTGGTGAAGGCTGCCAACAGGCAGTCGAAAGACCCCAGGTACGCCCGAGATCCTAGAGCTTCTCACGCTCGTGGTGCCGCAGGCAACGCCAGGGACACGGCCGAGTCCGCCTCCCCAGCACCAAGCCGGCGCAGCGACTCCCGCGCCACGCGCGCAACCCCGAGCCGGCCGAGCCATCAGCCAGGCGGCGGCGCAGCCGCAGCCGGGCTCCGCCAAGCCGGAACCAGGAGCAAGACTCCGAGCCGCGACGCCCTCACCGGCCGGCTCCCGAAGCAGGCGGCGCTCGCCAGCCGGCCCACTCCCGGCTGGGCCCACGCATCGAGCCCGCCGACGCCAGAGACCGCCTTGACCGGGCCGATCGAATCCCGCATTGCGGAAGAGGAGGCGCCGGCTTGCCCCAAGTGCTTCGGGCCCCGCATCGCCAACGAGCCCGTGCTCGACGGTTTCCAGCTCCCCGCGACACGCCCAAGTATGACGGCACCGCCAAGCCGGAGGACCGGCTCGCAGGACTACTCCACCGCGGCCGGCATCTCCCGGGGCAACAAGCGCCGGGCTGTGCGCTACTCCCCTCATGCTGCTCGGCTCCGCCCGCACGTGGCTCAACAACCTGCCAGCCGGCAGCATAAACGGCTGGCTGGACTTCGAGGCCGCCTTCATCAGCAACTTCACCGGCACCTATCGCCGGCCGGGTCGCCCTCAACAGCTTGAGATGTGCAAGCGGGGCCCGGACGAGACGGATCGCGCGTACCGACGCGCCGGTGCGAGATGCGCAACTCTTGCGAGGGCGTGCACGAGATGCAAGCCATCAGCTTCTTCATGGGAGGCTGCCGGCCCAACACCATGCTGTGGCACAAGCTACGCCGCAGCGAGCCCAAGACGATGGCCGCCTTGATGGCCATTGCCGACAAGTACGCGCTGGCTGAGGAAGCCGGCAAGGTGCCGGGCCGACGTTTCACCCGCCCCGACAAGACGGGACAACCACAAGCCGGCTGAGCACAAGCCGGCCGAAGGCGGCTCGCATGGCAGCCGGCGGGACAACTACCGCGGCAAGCGTCACGGCCGACCAGCCGGACCGCCGGTACGGTTCCGCCCATGTGGCAGCCGTGTCGGACAACGCGGCAGGCGGCAGCCGCCGCCGTGAAGCAAACGGACCGGCAATGGAAGCCGAAGTACACCTTTGAGCGAGATGCTCGACTCGCCGTGCAAGTACCACAGCGGCAAGAACCCCTCCAACCACACCACCCGCGACCGCCACTTCATGAAGCGGCCGACAAGCGGCGAACCCCTCCCCCTCCACCCCCGCCCCTCCAGCCGGCGGGCCGGGTGGTCAAGGCGGCGCAGAACGCCAACCTCGAGCACCACGAGGCTAACCAAGTGCACCATGGCGGCCGATATCCGGCCGAAGATGCTACCTACATCATCTTCACCTCCGAGCCCGAGGACAAGACGAGCCGGCGAGCCGTTCCCTCGAGGTCAACGCGGTCATACCGCCGGTCCCCCGACACCTAACCGGGTCGAGCAGGCCATCACATTTGATCGCCGCGACACACCGGCTGTCCTGCCGAAGCCGGGCAGCTACGCCATGGTCCTCGACCCCACCATCGGCACGACCCGGCGCAGCCGTGCGATTTTCGCGCGTCCTCATCGACGGCGGCAGCGAGCATCAACATCCTCTACCGCGACACCGCCCGCAAGCCGGGCATCCAGAGGCCGAGTTGCGCCCCACCCCCACCGTCTTCCATGGCATCGTGCCGGGCCACCGCTGCCAGCCCGATAGGCCGGATCACGCTCGGAGGTGATGTTCGGGAAGCCGGACCACTTCCGCACCGAGAGAATCGAGTTCGAGGTGGTGGACCTCGTGAGTCCCTACCACGCGCTCCTGGGCAGGCCGCCCCCGACCAAGTTCATGGCGGCGCCCCACTATGGGTACCTGAAGATGAAGCCGCCCGGCCCAAAGGGGGTCATCACCATAGCCGGCGACTATCGCCGCTCCATGGACCTGCGCCACGCGAGCTCCAAGATGGCCCGGACGCTGGTCATCGCCACCGAGAAGCAGCTCATCCACGACGCCGTTGCCCTCGCCAAAGCCGCGCGGACGGACATGCCGGCCGGCGGCAACCCGCCGGGACGACTCACTTCCAGCCGGCCAACAAGCACCAAGAAGATCCTGCTGGACCCGGCGCAGCCGGACAAGTACGTCACCATCGGTGCCGGCTTGAACAAGAAATAGGAAAGCGAGCTCACCAGCTTCCTCCGTGAGAATCGGGACATCTTCGCATGGACTCCAAGAGACATGCCGGGTGTGCCGAGGGAGTTGGCTGAGCACCACCTCCACGTCCGGCCCGAAGCCAAGCCGGTGAAGCAGCTCTCTCGGGCGCTTCGCCGAAGAACGACGGAAGGCCATCGGTGAAGAAATTGCCCGGCTCCTAGCTGCCGGCTTCATCATGGAAGTACCGCACCCGGACCGGTTGGCGAACCCGGTCCCGGTTTTGAAGAAGAACGGCTCCCGGCGCATGTGTATCGACTACACCAGCTCGAACAAGGCGTGCCCGAAGGACCCTTCCCCTGCCGCGCATAGATCAAGTCATAGACTCGATCGCCGGCTGTGAACCGTTGTCTTTTCTAGATGCCTATTCGGGCTACCACCGGATTCCTTTGAATCCGGCTGATCAAATAAAGACTTCGCTCATTACCCCGTACGGGCTTATCGCTACACGACCATGCCATTCGGCTTGAAAAATGCGAGCGCCACCTACCAAAGGTGCATGCAAAAGTGTTTGCAGGATCAAATCGGCAGAAATGTTCACGCATATGTGGATGATGTCGTTGTAAAAACCAAGGAGATGCCTACCCTCCTTGATGACCTCGAGAGAAACCTTCACCAATCTGCGAAGATTCCGATGAAGCTCAACCCGGCCAAGTGCACTTTCGGCGTGCCAGCCCGGCCAACTCCTGGGCTACCTCGTCTCTCGCCGAGGAATCGAAGCCAACCCAGAGAAGATCAGCTGCCATTGAGAAGATGGAGCTGCCGCAGTGCCTCAAGGACGTCCGTAGGTTCGCCGGCCGTCCGGCTTCCTTGAGCCGCTTCGCCGGCCCGGCTGGGGGAGAAGGCACCGCTCCCGTATCGGCTGATGAGGAAGGCGGACAAGTTCGTCTCGGTCACCGCAGCGGATGAAGCCTTCCGTGACTTAAAGCGCGTGCTCTCAACCGCACCAATCCTCGCAACGCCGGGTTCAATGGAGCCGATGCTGTTGTACATCGCAGCCACCAACCGAGTGGTTAGCGTTGTCCCGGTGGTGGAGCGCAAAGAAGCCGAAAACAGAGAGCACTGGTCCAGCCGCCCCGCCTACTACCTCGCCGAAGTGCTCTCCCAGCCGAGCAGAACTACCCCCACTACCGTAAGGTCACCTACGGTGTCTACATGGCAGCCAAGAAGCTCAAGCATTACTTCCAAGAACATCCTATCCGGGTGGTTGCCACAAGACCTCGGCAGTAAATCATCGGCAGCAAGGATGCCAACGGCCGAGTTGCCAAGTGGGCCCCGGAACTAGCCGCCCACACCATCCTCTACGAGCCACGCACAGCCCATCAAGTCGCAGGTCCTCGCGGACTCCTTCGTCGACCGGGCTGAGATGCGCACTCGCCGCCCTGTGCCGGATTCCACACATTGGAAGATGCACTTCGACGGCTCGAAGATGCGCAACGGCCCGGGAGCCGGCATCGTCATCACCTCTCCCAAGGGAGACCGGCTGGACTACGTCCCGCAGATCCACTTCGCCGCATCCAACAATGTGGCGGAGTATGAAGCGCTCATACATGGGCTGAAGCTGGCCAAGGAGATTGGCGTGCGTCGCATACTTTGCTTCGGCGACTCCGACTTGGTTATACAGCAAGCATCTGGCGACTGGGACGCGAAGGACGCCAACATGGCCTCGTACCGCTTCCATGTCCAGCAGCTATCCGGCTTCTTCGACGGCTGCGAGTTCCACCATGTGCCACGAGCAAACAATGAGGCGGCTGACGCCCTGTCCAAGATTGGCTCAACCCGGCAAGCCATTCCACCGGGTATCGCCTTGGCGGTTATCAAGAAGCCGTCCATCATACCGTCACCGGATTCGGATTCAATATTCGTGCCGGCTGACCCGGGGCTGCTCAGCCAAACCCGGGGCTTCATCGCCCAAGTCGGGGGCTAACAAGCCGAACCCGCCGGCTACCATGCCGAACCCGGGACTTCTCGCTCCAACCCGGGGGCTTCATCGCCACACTCGGGGCTAGCAAGCCGAACCCGCCGGCCAGCAAGCCGAACCCGGCGACCACGCAGTCGAAGCCGGAAGCTCCCACGCGGGAGACCTTGTTGGTCAGCGTATTCGAGATAAGATGCGTACCTTCATGGGCACAAGAATTCCTCTCCTACCTCACCGACGGTGTGTCTGCCCGATGACAGTAGTCCGTGCCAGTGCAGATTGAGAGAAGGGCCAAGGCCTACACAATCATCAACCACGAGCCGTACAAACGCAGCGTAAGTGGGGTGTTCCAGCGGTAGCGCCGAGCCGGCTGAAGGGATTGAACTCCTACGGGAAATCCATCAGGGCGAGTGCGGCCATCACGCCTCCTCCCGAGCCATAGTGGCCAAAGCCTTCGGCACGGTTTTTACCGGCCGATCGCGCTCAGAGACGCAGAAGAACTGGTGAAGAAGTGCAACGGCTGCCAACGCTTTGCCAAGCAAAGGAACACGCCGGCTTCCGCCTTGAAAACCATCCCCATTACCTGGCCATTTGCCGTATGGGGCTTGGATATGGTGGGCCCATTCAAAACAGCCCGAGGCGGCATGACTCATCTCTTGGTGATGATTGACAAGTTCACTAAGTGGATCGAAGCCAAGCCAATCAAGAAGCCGGACGGCTCCACGGCCGTCACATTCCTCAAAGAAATAATCGTGAGATATGGCTACCCGCATAGCATCATCACCGACAACGGCAAGCAACTTCGCCGAAGGCATCTTCAAACGCTACTCGCGGAGAGATGGGGATCCGGATGGACCTATCGTCCGTGGCGCACCCGGAGACCAACGGCCAAGTGGAGAAAGCCAACGGCTTGATCCTAGCCGGCATCCGGCCCAGCTGGTGGAGCCGCTTGAGCGCTCAGCCGGCCGCTGGATTGAAGAGCTGCCCAGCAGTGCCGTGGAGCCTCGCGCACGACGCCAAACCGCTCAGCCGGGTTCACGCCCTTCTTCCTCGTATACGGGGCCGAAGCCGTCCCGCCGACCGATATCGAGCACGACGCGCCAAGAATCAAGCTCTACACGTAAGCCGAAGCCAAAGAAGCTCGCGAAGATGGAGTCGACCCGGTTGAAGAGGTCCGGCCGATGGCCGAATCCAGGTCAACCGTATATCAGCAAAGCCTCCGTCGCTACCACAGCCGGAAGGTCAAGACCTTAGTATTCCGAGAAGGAGACCTAGTGCTCCGGCTGATCCAGCTGGACAGCCGGACAAAGATAAACTAGCATCCCCATGGGAGGGTCCCTTCATCGTGAGCAAGGCAGAGGGCAATGATTCCTACTATCTCATAGATGCCCAAGAGGCTAAGAAAACAAGCTGGACAAGGCCGACGAGGAGACTAAACGTCCCCGGAATGTCAGGTTACTCCGCCCATTTTACACATGAGAGCAGGAATGTATGTATCCCTTGTATCCCTTTTGTAAGCTATGAAAAGCACGCGCCAAGAGCGCCGTTCCCGACAAGTTTTTCGCGTACTTTACCTTGTTTCGCCAATTGGCTTGAACCCTCTCACTTGGTCGGCTCAAGCAACGTGATCCGGTTTCCGACAGCCGGCTTCCGAACCAACTGCATGCACCGCAACCCGGCTGTCCGGTCGGCGGGAGTAAGGCCTAGGGAGCCGGCACGCGAAAACGACTAAGGGAAAGAGTAAAAGCGAGTTGACTTGCAAACTTTCATAAAGTATCGGATTGCCGAATTCAGCTCGTTCGACCGAAGTACCGTCGGCCTCCTCGGCGGCCCGCTCTTGATCCGGCGACGGATCGCAAGTCGGACGTACGACCGGCAAGAGCACAGCCAAAGAGTGGGGCGGATAGGAAAGCGAACAAGTCGAAAGAAAGCAAGCCGGCACACAAATGATTAACAAACACATTAAAGTGTGCCTTAATAAAAGGATAATTATATTGTCTTACATATGCACCCGGCATCCCGGGGATTTAAT
Source organism: Lolium rigidum (assembly GCF_022539505.1). Taxonomy (NCBI): domain Eukaryota; kingdom Viridiplantae; phylum Streptophyta; class Magnoliopsida; order Poales; family Poaceae; genus Lolium; species Lolium rigidum. The sequence goes on from NC_061511.1 coordinate 87,828,747, forward strand.
AAATTGTCTTGGCAAAAGCAACAGTCAGAAGACAGGTAAACTAAGCGCCAGCTGGAGGAGCATCGGTGGAGCCGGCTGCCGGGTCGGCCTCAGGCACGTCCTCCGCCTCCTCATCATCCATGTACTCTCCATCGGACAGAGGAGGGTTCGGGTCCGCGACGAAGAGGGCCTTGTCGACGAACTCGGCGATGGCGCTGGCTCGAGCAAGGCGGGCGGCCTTGAGATCGGCTGGGAGCTTGTCCTCCACGCTGGCTCGCCGAACCTCAAGCTGCCCCAGTGTCCACCTCGTTGTACCAAGAGAGGACGAAGGACAGCGCCATGTCGGCACCGGCGCGCGTGGCCGACTCCTTCCGGCCGAGGAAACGATCCGGTGCCCGGCTCCATCGCAGCCGACGAGGCCGAGATATCTTGCGGCGCCGCCTCGTCAGGCCACAGCATGGGCACCAGCTCTTCGGCCGCCTTTCGAAGCTCCCAGCCAAGCTTGGTGATGGGCTCGATGCGGGCACTCATGGACGCCAGATGATCCTCCATGGAGAAATACTCCGAGCTGCCCTCGCCGCCGCCCGCCTCCGAGACTCGCGCTCAACGCCAACGGCTGCCAAGGCCGCATCCCGCGTCTCCGGGAAGGCCGGCCGCGGGAAGAAGCATGTCGAAACAAGCAAGACTAAGCAAGCCGAAATAAGCTGAAAAATGCAAATTTTCGAAGTCCTAGTAAGCTCGGCGGCAGCTCGGCACGAACCGACCGCCCTGCACCCGAAGATGGAGATGGCGAAAGAAGGTAAGTCTCAGCCTGCCGGCTACCAACCAAGCCGGCAGCCGAGCACCGAAAGCCGGCAAAGGGAAGGAAACACAGAGGCACTCACCCGACAAGCCGCGATCAAGCGCGCCAATCCCCTCCGTCCGCCGCTTGGCGGTGGCAGCCAGCTCCGTGGACTTGGTGGAGACTTCCTCCCGAAGCGCAAGCCGTTGCCGCTCCACCTCGTCCAGCCGCCCGCTCAGCTCTCGCGCCAGCTTGTCCTCCCGTCCTTCTTGAGAGCAGCAAGCTCCTTAAGGTGGCTCCGCTCCAGCCGGGCGCAGCCGCGCGCGCTCCCGATCAGCCGGCTTAAGCTTGCGGGCGGCGGATCGGCCCGCCTCCTCGCTCACGGCGCATTGGTCGCGAGCGGCTCGGAGATCCGACTCAGCCCGTGGGACCTTGGCGGCTTCAACTACAAGTCGGCCAGAAAGAAATGTCAGCCAACCAAGATTAGAAAGAAAACAAGATATCAAGTCGAAAGAAGCAAAGAGCTCACCCTTGGCGGCTTCCAGCTCGCGGGCCAAGACGGCCTTGTCCAGCTTGGCCTTGTGGTAGTGGGTCACGGCACGGCTGTGCGCAGTGGTGCGCCGATCCGCCACAGCCTAGGGAAAAAGGGGGAAAGTTAGTCAATCAAGCGAAACCCGTGCCGGCTCCAAGCAGCCGGCCCATGCCTCGAGGGCTACCAGGATAATAATCGATCAAAAACAGCCGAAGTTTACCTTGCCGGCTTCCTCCACCTTGGCGACGCCGCCCGCGGCCCCGGCTGCCATGGCCTTGAGGTTGGCCTCGCAGGCCGGAGAAGAACATCTCCACCGACGCTTGGCCGGGATTCCCTCCCGGCTGGTCACCTCGTAGGAGTCGGCGCGGAGCCACGCCCGCTCCATGGTGGCAGCCGAGCCGAGGCCGGAGTCGGAGGCGGACGGCACTCGAAGAAGAAGTGCGCCCTTGGCCACGTGCGTGCCTTGCGGTGACGCCGTTGGAGTCCCCATCCTCACCAGCGCGCGCGAGTCGGCGCCCTCCGTGCGCACCGGCTCGCCGCTTGCCGGCCTCCGTCGAGCCGGCTCCTCCGTCGTCGGCCGCGGTGGCGGCATCGCTCCGGCGCAGCAGATGGCCCAGCCCGGCCCGGCGCTCCGGCGCCCGAGGTGCCTCCTCCGGACTTTCGTCCGAAGACCACCACGCTCGGCCCGGCTCCGGCTCCGATCGTGGGCGGCGCAGCCCTCCCGGCCCGGTTCCGGCCGCAGGCGGTGCGGAGCTGCCGGCTCCGGCTCCGGCCGATGGCGGCATTCCCGCACCAGCCCCGCCAGCCTGGGCCAAGAGGACGAGTCCGGCCTCGGGAACATGTCGTCCAGCCGTCACCCGGCGAGCCGGCTCAGCCCGCGTGCCGCGATCGCGCGCCGAGGCCAGCGCGCACGGCGAAGGAAGGCGCCCTCGCGGCGGGCGGCGGCGGTGTAGATGCGCGCGAGGAAGGCTGCGGCGTCCGCTCCCTCTCGCTGGCGGGGAAGCGGCGACACAACGCGCGGAGCCCGCCGGGAGCCGCCGCCCGGGCAAACTTGATAGGGGCCCTAGCCGGATAAACAGAGAGATAGTAAGCACAAAAGTAAGGAAAGAAAAGGAATCAAACAAGAAAAGAGAGAAAGAACTCACCCGGCCTTCTCCGGGACCATCTTCGGCCGCAGCGGCGGCGCTGCTTCTTCGCCTTCGCCTCCAAGGCGGCGGTGGAGCCAGCTCGCTCGTGCCCTTGGGCGCCGAAGTCGCCGTGGTGCTTGGCGGCCTCGCACGCAGAGGCACGGCGGCTATGGGCCCCGTGCCGGACGTCGCCGCGCTCCACCTCCTCCTCCCGTTGCTCCGGTGAAGGGGGCGGATTGTGCTCCCCCGGCCGCCTAGGATCAGGCGCCTGCGGCAGGTCGTCGGCCGCCGGCATGCTCGCCGGCTTGGTCGGCCGGATCGACGAGATCCGCGTCCACCTCTTCGTCGCCGTGTCGCCGTCCTCGGCGTTCGGCGCTCAAAAGCTAGAAGACGAAAAAATATGAACATATGACAGGCCGGAAGTCGGCAGAAGAAAAAGGAAGTCGGCCTCGCAGCCGCAAGCCGGAAAATGGCAGAGACATAAGACTTACCCGCGCCGGCGGATGCTCCCTGTCGCGAGGCGCCAGCCCGTAGCTCCAGCTCTCCGTCATGTTCGCCTTGGTGATGTGGTTCACCCGGCTGGCCACCTGGGCCTTGTTGAGCGGCGCCTTGGACGTCCGGCTTCGGGTCGAACCGGCCGGACATGTGCCCAATCTTGTGGGAGCGCATCTCGGAGCGGCAGCACGCGGCGCTCGGCGATGGTGCAAAGGAGATCCCTGCAGCCAGCCCCGCCTTTAGTGGCTGTCGCCAGAAATCCCACAGCAGGTTCACCTCGGCGTCCGGATCCGTCGAGCGAGCGTTGTGGCTCCGGCTGATCCGGCCGACCGGAGGAGCCGGGTTGAACTCCGGCAAATTGATCCGGTCGACGAGCGCCCGTCGTTGCGCACGTAGAAGAATGACATCTGCCAATTCTTCACCGAGTCGACGGTGGGGATTTTGGGGAAAGGCGTACCGGGCCGGGTGTAGATCGAGGCGGCGCCACAGGCCCGCAGGTGGCCGTCATTGGTTTGGGCCTTCAAGTAGAAGAGCCGGCTCCAGAAGTCGATGTCGGGCCACGGGCCAGCGTAAGCCTCCATGAACGCGACGTAGCAGCTCGTGAGGACGCACGCGTTGGCCGGCAGGTGGTGCGGCTGAAGGCCGAAATGGTCGAGGAACCGCCGGAAGAAGGTTGAAGCCGGCAGGCCCAGCCCGCGGTCGAGATGCGCGCCGAAAACGACGCGCTCGCCGGGCTCCGGCTTGGGCTCCGTCTCCTTGCCGGGCTCCCGCGTGATCACCCCCCGCGGGATCCGCCGGAGGCGCACCAGGCGCTCGATGTCGTCCTCCCGCATGTAGGAGCCCCTCCAAGATCCGCTGGGGGACGCCATTGACGAGGCCGAAGAAGAAGAAGACGACCACGAAAGGTGGAACGGCGAGGAGGAACCTTGCGACCGCGGCGGCGACAGCAGCGGCTGAGGACGCTCCGTCGAGACGCGCGGCCCCGTGACGCCGGATTGATGGAGCGGCGGCGGCGGAACGGTGGAGTTTCGGTCGCCGGAGTTCGCCAGCGGAAGACGTTCGCCGGAGCAGCGAAGAGCTTGGGCGCGCGGAGAGCGACGGAGGCAGGGGCGCGAGGAAGAAGAAGTGAGCAAGTGCCGCCTCGATGCCCTCCCCCGCGGCATTTATAGCCGACCGCGGCGGGCAAGTGGGCCTCCACGTGGCGATCGTGGGCCACGTCTCCGGATTTCCTGCGCAGTAACTCCCCCCACGATCGCTACGGTTATCAGAAACGGCCACACCACGTCGCCCACGACCGCACCGGATCCGGAGGGACATTGATGTGACCAGACGAACCGACGGCCAGGCCAGGCGTCAGACCAGTCAAGTCGGGCGCAAGACCCGAGGCGGCGGAGACTCCGGCGCGCAGCAAGCCGGAGCCGGACGAAAAGTTCCATTCGAACCAAAACTCTTCAGCAAGGCGGAGGCGCCAACAAATCTTGCGAGAAAGCAAAAACTATACAAGTGTAAAAAACGGCCGGCTAGAAGCAGCCGGCAAAAACGAGCCGGATGAGGGCGCAGCCGGCTGAAAGGAAATCCTCAGTCGGCCCCTCCAAGTGCCGTCAAATATATTCATGAAGCCAGGAAAACCTGCCTAGGTCCTTCTAAACGCAGGACCTTGCCAGCTTCGGGGCTAATGTCGGGGGAAGACCCCGGGTAGGGCAATGGACGCGGAGCAGCCGGCTGGCCACGGGCCGGCTCGCGGCAAAGGCCGGCTGAGGAGCAGCCGGCCGGCGCCGTGGCCGGCTGGTCCGGAAGCCGGCTGGCTCTAGGTCCTAGTCGGCCTAGCTGCGGCCGCCAATGCTGTAGTTGGGCCGGCTTCTACAAGCCATATCCGACTGGGGGTCTGTACCTCAGACCGACTCGAGGCTGGCGAGTCTTGCACAGGAAGGAACCGGGTTGGTGATCCGGGTTCCCAAAGTCCACGCTGACTTCATCTTCCGTAAAGCGCGGGGCACTGTGGAGCAATAGTGCCACGCGCCGGACAGGCCATCATGGCTTACGACGCGCCGTACAGGCTACAGTGGCTGACGGCGACAGAGACACTTCCTCTCCATACCGCTGACCTGAGCAGCCGGATGGGACAGGCCACGACGCCTCAACGGCTCCTGACGTCACCGCCTCGGGAAGGAGCGGAAGCCGAAGCCGGCCAAGCCGGCCAGTAGACTATAGGGTCCTATATGTAAAGTGCCGGAGCCTATATAAGCCGCACTACCCCTCTCGTGCAGGGGACGATCGAACACTTATTGCTTTCACCTACCTACAGCGCTGCCCTGTGAGAGAGACCATCGTCTCCCTTAGCCTCTCAGGGCCAGCCGGATACAGCTCTAGGAGCACCATTGTACTGTGTGACTACCTTATACACTCATAGCAGGAGTAGAGGTTTTACCTCCACCGGAGGGCCTCGAACCTGGGTACGTCGCCGTGTCGCTCGTGCCCAAACCCGCTTCCGGATACCGCCGTGAGATCTCTCAGGAGCCCCTTCGATTAGCCACCCTATGGCATATGCCGTGACGATACCACGACAGTCGCCACCACCACCCTCCCTCTTGTACGCGAACGCCGGAAGAAGCCTTGACACGGCTGGGTCCAAATGATCCAAGCCACCATGGCTGCTCCGGCTAGCGAGACGAACGCCGATGACAGCCGTGGCACGCCTCAGGTCTGCACGGCGGCGGCGGTGGGCGGAGAGGTAGCCGAACGAGAGAGCCACGGCCAAAGCGGTGACCGCCAAGGCCCAGATGAGGCCGACTGTGAGGTAGATGACGACGAAGGAGAAGAATATGGCGAAGGTCAGGAACACCACCACGCTGTGGTGCCCGTCGTCGTACGGAGAAGCTTCGGGAGCACCGTGGCGGTAGGAGAGCCCGTCGAAGAACATGATGGTAGTAGTAGAGATCTGTTATTGTTTGCTCGCTGACCTTGCAATGCCGTACAAGCTGGTCTCACGGATAAAACGATCGAATTTGTAGTATAGGGCGTACATGATGTGTACCAGAAAGCGATGCCATTGCTTATTCAAAATGTGCGGTACGTTACCTACATGACGAAGATTTGGCTTTGACCGACCGATGACAACCATAAATTAGGCTATTCTAGTGCAAGTGGCTTAGGATTTGGCTGATGAGCTTAACTAAGAGCTGGGGGTACAAAGCTTTGACTTTGCTCTGAACTTCTGATTAGCTTATAAAAGTTGAACCCAGACATATACTGGCTGATCTTCAGCATTTCTTATCATGGAAACAAACCCGTATCGCAAACGCGTATCACACTGCTGGGTCTAGTTGAATCCTACATAAATTATGCTCACTTATATTCGTCATGTTGTACTTGCCAGGGAACAATGGAATGATGCTTCCCGTATATCCCAATTTGGTGAACTGCTTGGCGTAGGAAAGTCGATATGATATCAGAGACTTCGAGACTGGCACAATTTCAAGGAAAAAAAATGTCAGCCAGATCAAATGTATATCCAAATGACAGCAAATGTGATCGAAATGAAGAGCCACAATCCATTGTGTCAAAGATGATTCAGATTAAGGCAGTAAGCACTGCTAGAGTGAATACTAGATAAGCCGAAGACCAACTCCTCTTGAGCTATCCATGCAACCATGCAGGCCACTATCGACCTGCCGTTCCCATGGCTTTATCGGGGAAAAAAAAGCTGGTCTCATGGATAAACCGATCGAAGCTTAGTGCAATTTGTAGTAGAAGCTGTATACATGATGTGCACAAGAAAGCAACGCCATATTGTTAACTCAACGGCGCCGTACATACATGAAGAAGTTTCGCTTTGACCGACCAATGACAGCCGTACATTAGACTATTCCAGAGTGCAAGTGGCTAGGACTTGGCCGATGAGGTTAACTAAGGGCTGGGGGCACTAGCTTTGACTTTGTTCTGCTTATCTGATTAAAGAACCCAGACATGCTTGCATTTCATCTTCAGCATCTGATAAAACAAGGGGATGATGCTTCCCGTATATTCCTTTTTGTTAAACTGGTCGATAAGACATCAAAGCTTTCATGACTGACTGGCACAATTTCGAGAGAAAAATAGTTCAGCCAAAACAAATGTCAAACATGATTAAAATCAAAGAAGTGAGCACTACACAATCAATCTAGCTACCCAGTACAGCGAAATAGTATGAATACCAAAGTGTGAAAAGTTGACACCAAATCGTGAAAAGTTGCGGCTGGCCAGCGGTCAGCAGCTCGAGGACTCTGACTAGACTCCCCTCAGGCAGAGATCAGCGCTGATTGAGCAAGAAGCAAGAATCCAGCAGCAGGAAGAAAGTATAGGATAGGCTAGGAGTTAAAAACCAGTTTGGCAAAGAGTCGAGTCAAAGTAGGACACTAGGGATGAGGCCATAGCAAATTTATGGACAGTGATGAGTTCTGTACGACTTTACCAACTGTATATGGACAGGGACCATATAATGCTAGTTTTATCATTCAAGCAAAAATAAACCTCAAACCTCCAATTCCTACCCAAACACCCCTCTAGTTTCTTTCATGAACACCCATATACCCTTCTCAACTCGCCGATTATGGTACCAACTTGCATATGATACTCCCGCCGTACCAACTTGCAGATGATCCCCAATCCTTGAGAGAAAAGGATTGGGGATCGAAATGATCCAATCCCCCGTTGCTGCTCCGGCTAGCGAGACAACGCCGATGAAGGCTGTGGCACGCCTCAGGTCTGCTTGGCGGCGGCGGGCGGAGAGGTAGCCGAAGGAGAGAGTCACGGCCAAAGCGGTGACCGCCAAGGTCCAGACCGACGGTGAGGTAGATGACAACGAAGGAGAATATGGCGAAGGTCAGGAACACCACCATGCTGTGGTGCCTGCCTTCGTACGGAGAAGCTTCGGGAGCACCGTGGTGGTTAGAAGAGCCCGTCGAAGAACATGATGGTGGCAAAGAGCTGCTAATTGTCCAGCTAGGGGAACGCTGACCTTGCAAGGCCGTACAAGCTGGCTGTTCTCATGGATAAAACGATCTAATTTGTAGTATAGGCCATACATGATGTGCACGAGAAAGCAATGCCATTGCTGTGTTAACTCAAAGGTGCCGTACGTGCATGACGAAGATTTAGCCTTGACCGACCGATGGCAAGCTATTAATTCCAGAGGTCAGTCTCTTACACTCTTGAAGGTGCTCATAGGGATAGGGTTTGCATACGTGCGTTTATAGGGATAAGTATTTGTATGTATTTATGAGTGTCTGGATGTTGCGCAAAGAAACAAAGAGTGCAAGCGGCTTAAGATTTGGCTAATGAGGTTAACTAGAAGCTGGAGGCATTAGCTTTGACTTTGTTCTGATTAGCTGATAAAAGTTGAACCCAGTCATGCTGTCTGATCTTCAGCATTTCTTATCATGGGAGCAAGCGCGTATCACACTGGATCCAATTGAATTACAGTATTGTCCATAAATTATGTTCACATATAAATCAATTGTTTCGTCATGCTGTACTTGCCAGCTTGGAACAATGGAATGATGCTTCCCCTTTTTGGTAAACTGGTTGGTGTAGCAAAGTCAACATGATATCAAAGATTTGGAGACTGACTGACACAGTTTCTTTTTTTTGGTAAATTCAAGGAGCCAAGCTCAAAAGAGTGCACCCAACTCAAAAGAGTTTCCTTTTTTTGCAGGATTTAACCTATAGGAGGTCAAAAGAAGGTCTTTCTTGAAGCAAATGTTCCATCTCGAGAAGCTAGGCCTCCTCTGCTGAAAAAACAAAACCATTCCTTTACAAATATTCTATATAGCACATCGGACATGGTGCTTTTGCTCGTGGGTGTATATGGTCCCTTTATTTAAAATACATTTAAAACATATTAAAAATATCAAAAGATTCAAAACAAAATGTTCCTCGTACATCTCAACACTATACATGTTCATGAAGTCATTTCAGGAAAAAGTGAATTGTTATGTGGCTTGTGCAAAAAAAAGACGAAAATAGATGCTAAAATAAGGCTTTTTACTAGACATTTGTTTATCTTTTTTGTACAGGCCACAAAAATTATCATTTTATAGTAAACTATAAGTGATACCATAGAACGTGAAGATAGACGGGCTAAATTTGCTCGCCAAATTTTTTAATATAAAATTCATTTTTTGGGTAAAGGGAGCATATGCACCTAGGATCAAAACTTAAAAGTGCATTTTCGATAGCACATACTGCTACTTTCATGAAGTATTTAAACATTAGACCGTAGCCCCCGTTAAATTAATAATGCCTTAAGGGCAAGTACATGATGCTGAACGAACAGTTTACAGGTTTCAAAACCACAAACAAGCGAAGAATATGTATATAGTACAACTTGGTCTTCGAGAAGACCGCCGACATGAACAGAAGATGGAGACTATGCCGAGAATACAAGGACACCACCGGAGAAATATCCTGCCTTCGTCAACTTCCAGCGCGACACCGCCGATGTGTAATCCGTTTCCACCACCGAAGAAGGCCCCTGCCTTCTCGCCCTAGCTCTTAGGGCGTCGTACCGTCGGGAGGCAAAGCAGCTCACCTGAGAGCACATATGCACAACATAGGACAAGTCATCGGAGAAGAAAGCCTTGAGCACGAACACCTCTGCACGCGAGCTGCCCACGGACGGCGTCGGCAGTGACCACACCGTTAAGTCAATAAGATCCAAGCTTTTGGACCAAGTCGCCATAGAAGACACGGGAAGAAGATAGCAGCCACACCATCGTGAAGGCCAACGACCGAACACGCCACCGCAGATCCTCCGTAGACACCGCCACAGGCAGACTAGACTGCACGCAGCACATACCCCTTACATGGACCCAAGGCGGCACCTCCAAGGGAGAAAACGACGCCACAATGCCGCCGCCACCCAATCTGTAGGATTTTGGGTTTTCACCTGGGTCTAGGGAAGGAGGGGAAGGGGATGTACCTCAACATAGCCCCCAAGGAGGAAGGCGGCGTCAGAAACTTCACCAACGTCGGGCCACCACTGTTGGCCAGAGATTTCTCCCGGCTAGAGCCCCAACCCCACGATCCCGAGAGGGCTCCAGAACAAAGCCAAGGGGATGGGATCAGCACGGTTAAGATCTGGAGAAGGTTAACGGGGTGATCCCACACTACAACCACCGTCCACTGTCCCCGCGCTGCTCGCGCGACCAAGGAGGACGTTCAGCAACACCGGCGAGTGTCTCCCGCCGCCAGGACACACGCTGCCCTCTACACCATCCAAGGCCGCCACCCTAACTTCGACATGGTCGCAACACGCGGCACCGCGCCAGCGGCCACCCAAGCGCCGACGAGGCCAAGCAGAGGCTCGGAGGGAGGAGGGTCGCCAAGCCGCCAGATGGAGGGACCCCCCTCTGGGCGACAGCCTGCCTCCATTCCACCGCACCAAGGGACCCGCGAGCAGATCCCCGCCTGAAAGTACAGAGATGGTAAACCTAGAGGGGGGTGAATAGGTTTCTACAAATTTTAATTCTTTCTTTGCAATATTAGGCTTTGCGGAATATAAAGATGAGCCTAATGCAAACTAGGTGAACCAACCTATATGAGGATACAAGTAAATCAAGCACGAAGGCTCTCACAGGCAGTTATATCACAAGTAAGGAGTTCGGTTAGAGATAACTGATAGCACGCGGAGACGAGGATGTATTCCCGTGTTCCCTTCCTTTGCAAGAAGGTACATCACGTTTGGAGGGGTGGAGGTCCCACGAAGGATTCCCCACGGCACGAAGGCTCACCCTATTCTCCGGAGCCTATCCCACGAAGGAATAGCTCACTCACTTGGGGTAGACTTTGAGGTAGCCTCCAAACCTTCACAATCTTGTCAGGAGCAAATCCACAGCCCGGATGCTTCCGGACCACTCTTGCCCACCTAGGGTTTCCAAGGAACCCTAGAGAGCAAGCTTCTTGATGAATACAAGGGGGAATGAGATTTGGCTTGGTAGAACAGTAGATCGGGTCCTCCTCTATCGTTTCCCCGGAGGGATTTGAGTTTGGGTGGAGGAGCAGGGAGATATGAGGCTTTTGGTGTTTCTAGCAATGGAGTATGAGAGAGAGGGAGCTCAAGAACAACTTGTAGTGTAGTGCCTACCCCTTCAGAGGTAGGAGAAGGGGTATATATAGTGTCACTTGAAATATGGCCGTTGTCAACTTGCCAACTCAGCTTTCTCCCGAGATTCCCGGTCAACCGGACCACAGACCGGAGCTTCCGGCGCAGGGGCCGGTCGGACCGGGCAAGGGACCGGATCCGCCGGTCCAAACCGGGCGGCAGACTGGACCCCGACCGGAGCCTCTAAGTGTCGCGCGGTACTCCCTTCGGTTGGCATCAGCACCGAGCCCGGTTGGCGCCGGGGCGCCCGGTCGAGCGCCCGGTCCGACCGGACCAGGGACCGGACCCGCCGGTCCAAACCGGGCGGCAGACCGGACCCCGACCGGGGGCAGCTCCGTGTCTTCCAGTACGTCTCCCGGAAGGCATCAGCTCAGGGGCCGGTTGGCGCCGGAGCGCCCGGCCGTGCGCCCGGTCGACCGGGCGGTAGACCGGAACCGGCCGGCGCATGGGCGGGTCCAACCGGGCCTCTGACCGGCTGGATGCTGAAGACCCCTTTTTGATTGTTGTCGAAGTGGGGGGTCTCCTTTAGCCTTCTTCTTACTTTGATACACCATTTATGCCTCTTTGGCTAATACCTGGGATTATCCTTTCAAACATGTATTAGGCCAAATACTCTAGCACGGTGTCATTCTTACCAAAATAATGGATAAGGGTAAAATACCCTTACAATCTCCCCCTTTTTGGTATACGATGACAAACCGAGCTAGAGTCACATATAGATATTATGATAAGCTCTAAACCTTGATTCCATATAAGATATTACGACAACTCCCCCATAATGTGTGCACTTGGAGAATTTGCGTTTGAATGCAAAGTGCACCATTTGTGGAATATGAGAAACTCCCCCAATATCTTTAGGAAACAAACATGGTATGGACAGTTATATCAAGATATATAAGCATAAAGCATGATCATCCTTGTAGAGTGATTAAGCATACAAATACTCGTCCATACACGAATTATTCAAAGTAGCAAATGGTTCTTGAGAAAACAAAGCAAATAAGCACATGCCATATAAGACGCAAATAAAGCAACAACCATGGCTTGTGACAAAGAACCCCGTGATCCTAGACTCTACTCTCTTCTCCCCCTTTGGCATCGGAACACCAAAAAGGCGAAGAAAAGAGGAGAGATGCTAGCGCTCCCATCAGTAGAACTCATGCCCAGTGGAATATGAGCTCTCGCCATCACGCTCGTCATCATCATCCTCATCACCTTCATTCTCTTCATCATCATCAGCAGCATCAGCAGGGGCACGAGCAGTCCTAGGAGGAAGACCACCATGAGCATACATGGAGAGGTCGAAGTTCTGGAACATCTCATCAGTAATGGGAGGCATCTCCCAAGCAGGTGCAACCACAGGCTTCATCTCAGGTCCAGAAGGAGGAACAGGGGCCTTCCTTGCAGCCATGAACTCATTCTGTCGCCTCCGTGTCTCCTGGTTCAAAGCAAGACTTTGATGTGCAACATCATTGGTATTCTTGCACATTCGCCACAAGCTTGAGAAGAAGCGAGAGGCACCGCGCTTGGGGAGCCTAGAGTAGCTGGAGCTAGCTGCATGATCATGTCGTTCCTTGGAACGGCGCTCAGAGGGCATCATGGCAGGGACTTCCGGACGTGTGTCCTGAGTGGGGAACTTGAATGGTTCCATCGTGATTCTTTGATCTAGCGTGTTGTTGGGAGGAGGTACCATCTTGTTGATGAGCCGCTGAACGTACTGAGCATAGTTGGGAGTCATGCGGCTCATAACAGAACGCTTCAGTTCACAGTAAAGGAGATCACAGCCATCAATTTCCCTTATGTTGTCTGGATGGCAATAGTACATCAGATTCAAGTGGTAGTTCCTGACTTCACTGGAGTCGCCTGACTTGCTGATGAGACTCTCACGGAACATCTTGGCAAGTACAAGATAGGAGTAATACATCCCGCGAGATAGTGGGAGGACCAGCTGTAGGGTTCGGGGGATAGCAAAAGGAAATGTCACCTTTAACGAGCATAGGCCGAGAATGAATCCTGAACCCATGAGCACGGCCACCACCAAAACCCAAGGCCTCACAGAACTGAGTATAGGTGCATGAGTACTTCTCTTTGCCAGTCATCCAAGTCATAGTGCGATCACCATCATCATGGAAGAATACGGCGCAATGGAATTGACGGACAAGAACGGGACAATAGGTGCCTTCTCTTTGGTCATCATCGGGCTTCAGGCACACAAGATCATACAGTCCCAAATTCCTCAAGGTATCAACCACAAAGCGGTACTTGGTGGCTTCATGCAAGGCAAGCTCTTCCGTGTTGATGGACTTGGCCATCACAATAGCACCATTCTTCATACACTCTCTAGTGTTGTAGAAATCTTCCCATAGGCTTGCTTGAGTCTTGGTCCAGAAGAACCTGTCCCCACCAGTGTAAGTCCTTTGCACAAAGCGATACGGATTTTCCTCCCTCACACTTTTCAAATCACCAAGATGTGTTGCGCCCACATTATAGTCTAGCACTATTTCATCATCATCTTGGGTTGCGTGTTTGTCTTTCCTCTTAGTGCCAACTGACTTGCTTCTTCCCCCAGCGGAGCTGCCAGTGCTAGTAAACTGAGATGCTTTAGAAGGCACACAGCCGCTACAATGGCAGCCAGGAGGCCTTGTCGCAGGCCTTCCTCTCTTGGCAAGACTACCACGGTCATCACCACTCGAACCACCTGTGAATCAGCAAATAGAGCGAGGATAGCAGTGGGGTAAGTGTACATGTCATCAGGAAATATGGAGACCAAAAAGCATATAATATATTCAAGTGTTTTGACGGAGTTGTGTGATGTCTACGCACGCTTCTATTCCTGTAGACAGTGTTGGGCCTCCAAGAGCAGAGGTTTGTAGAACAGCAGCAAGTTTCCCTTAAGTGAATCACCCAAGGTTTATCGAACTCAGGGAGGTAGAGGTCAAAGATATCCCTCTCAAGCAACCCTGCAATTAAGATACAAGAAGTCTCTTGTGTCCCCAACACACCTAATACACTTGTCAGATGTATAGGTGCACTAGTTCGGCGAAGAGATAGTGAAATACAAGTAATATGGATGATTGTAAGTAGTAATTGCAATCTGAAATAAAAATGGCAGCAAGCAAACATGTAGCAGAACTTGTTGGGAACGGGGTTTCAATGCTTAGAAACAAGGCCTAGGGATCATACTTTCACTAGTGGACACTCTCAACAATGATCACATAAATAAATAACTTCTCTTCACTTGTGCTACTTTCAAACACTCTCTTGTTGGATAACAAACACCATTCATTGTGTAGGGCTATAAAAGCACACCTCAAGCCGGAGTGAACAAGCTCCACAACGTCCGGAGTTCATATTAAAGTAACCTCTAGAGTGCATAATAGACCGTTGCAATTTAGACCGAGTACTAACATAGCATACACACTGTCACCAATAGCTATGAAAGGGGGAATAGATCACATCAATACTATCATAGTAATAGTCAACTTCATAATCTACAAGAGATTACAATCATAACCTACGCCAAGTACTACATGATGCACACACTGTCAACTTTACATCATGGAGGAGGAATAGACTACTTTAATAACATCAGTAGAGTAGTACATAGATTAATAGTGATACAAAGCTCATGATCACATAAAGATCACACCATGGGAGAGAGAGATGAACCACATAGCTACGGGTAGAGCCCTTAGACTCGGGGGAGAACTACTCCCTCCTCATCATGGGAGACAGCAACGGCGATGAAGATGGCGGTGGTGTCGATGGAGATGACTCCGGGGGCAATTCCCCGTCCCGGCGGCGTACCGGAACAGAGACTTCTATCCCCCGAAACTTGCTTTCGCGATGGCGGCGGCTACGAAACTCTTCGTGGAATATCGTCGGGTGTGTTAGGGTTTTCGGAGATGGAGCTTTATATAGGCGAAAGGGCGGCGCGAGGGGGTGCCCGAGGGGCCCACACCATAGCTGGGCGCGCCCCCCCTGTTGGCCGCGCCGCCAGGTGGTGTGGGGCCCCCTTGGCCCCTCTCCGTCTCTCCTTCGGTGTTCTGGGTCCGTCTCGGTAAAATAGGAGGTTTGGCTTTTGTTTCGTCCAATTCCGAGAATATTTCCCGTGTAGGATTTCTGAAACCAAAAACAGCAGAAAACGAGAACCGGCACCTCGGCATCTTGTTAATAGGTTAGTCCCGGAAAATGCATAAAAACATTATAAAGTGTATATAAAACATGTGAGTATTGTCGTAAAATTAGCTTGGAACATAAGAAATTATAGATACGTTTGAGACGTATCAAGCATCCCCAAGCTTAGTTCCTACTCGCCCACGAGTAGGTAAACGATAACAAGGATAATTTCTGAAGTGACATGCTACTATCATAATCTTGATCAATACTATTGTAAAGCATATGAGATGAATGAAGCGATTCAAAGCAATGGTAAAGATAATGACTAAACAACTGAATCATATAGCAAAGACTTTTCATGAATAGTACTTTCAAGACAAGCATCAATAAGTCTTGCATAAGAGTTAACTCATAAAGCAATAGATTCTTAATAGAAGGTTTTGAAGCAACACAAAGGAAGATATAAGTTTCAGCAGTTGCTTTCAACTTTAACATGTATATCTCATGGATAATTGTCAACACAAAGTAATATGATGAGTGCAAATAAGCAAGTATGTAAGAATCAATGCACACAGTTGACACAAGTGTTTGCTTCTAAGACAGAAAGAAGTAGGTAAACTGACTCAACATAAAGTAAAAGAAAGGCCCTTCGCGAGAGGGAAGCGGGGATTACTTATGTGCTAGAGCTTTTTATTTTGAAAACATGGAAACAATTTTGTCAACGGTAGTAATAATTCATATGTGTTATGCATAAAACATCCTATAAGTTGCAAGCCTCATGCATCGAATACCAATAGTGCTCGCACCTTGTCCTAATTAGCTCGGATTTCCATGGATTATCATTGCATTACATATGTTTCAACCAAGTGTCACAAAGGGGTACCTCTATGTCACCTTTACAAAGGTCCAAGGAGATAGATCGCATTTGATTTCTCGTTTTTGATAGATCTCAACTTGAGGACATCCATACCGGGACAACATAGAAAACAGATAATGGACTCCTCTTTAATGCATAAGCATTCAACAACAGATAATATTCTCATAAGAGATTTGAGGATTAGTGTCCAAACTGAAACTTCCACCATGATACATGGCTTCGGTTGGCGGCCCAATGTTCTTCTCTAACAATATGCATACTCAAACCATTTAATCATGACAAATCACCCTTACTTCAGACAAGACGAACATGCATATCAACTCACATGATATTCAACAAAGGTGTAAAGAGTTGATGGCGTCCCCAGAAACATGGTTACCGCTCAACAAGCAACTTATAAGAAATAAGATACATAAGCGACATATTCAATACCACAATAGTTTTTAAGCTATTTTCCCATGAGCTATGTATTGCAAAGACAAGGAATGAAATTTTAAAGGTAGCACGCAAGCAATTTACTTGGAATGGCAGAGAAATATCACATAGTAGGTAGTTATGGTGGACACAAATGGCATAAGTTTTGGCTCAAGGTTTTTGATGCACGAGAAGCATTCCTTCTCAGTACAAGGCTTTGGCTAGCAAGGTTGTTTGAAGCAAACACAAGTATGAACCGGTACAACAAAACTTACATAAGAACATATTGCAAGCATTATAAGACTCTACACTGTCTCCTTGTTGTTCAAACACTTTTACCAGAAAATATCTAGACTTTAGAGAGACCAATCATGCAAACCAAATTTCAACAAGCTCTACAGTAATTCTCCACTAATAGGTTCAAACTACATGATGCAAGAGCTTAAACATGATCTAATTGAGAGCTCAAAACAATTGCCAAGTATCAAATTATTCAAGACCATATACCAATTACCACATGAAGCATTTTCTGTTTCCAACCAAATAGCAATGAGGCGGCTTTCAACTTTAGCCATGAATATTAAAGTAAAACGAAGAACACAAGTGTTGAAATGAAAAAGCGGAGCGTGTCTTTCTCCCACACAAGGATTGCTAGGATCCGAATTTATTCAAACATAAACAAAAATAAAAACACACAGACGCTCCAAGTAAAGCACATAAGATGTGACGGAATAAAAATATAGTTTCACTAGAGATGACCTGATAAGTTTGTTGATGAAGAAGGGGATACCTTGGGCATCCCCAAGCTTAGACGCTTGATTCTTCTTGAAATATGCAGGGATGAACCACGGGGCATCCCCAAGCTTAGACTTTTCACTCTTCTTGATCACATTATATCATCCTTCTCTCTTGACCCTTGAAAACTTCCTCCACACCAAACTCAAAACAAACTCATTAGAGGGTTAGTGCATAATAAAAAATTCACATGTTCAGAGAGGACACAATCATTCCCAACACTTCTGGACATTACCCAAGGCTACTGAAAGTTAATGGAGCAAAGAAATCCACTCAAACACAGTAAAAGAGGCAATGCAAAATAAAAGGCAGAATCTGTCAAAACAGAACAGTCCGTAAAGACGAATTTTTTAGAGGCACTTAACATGCTCAGATGAAGAAGCTCAAATTGAATGAAAGTTGCGTACATATCTGAGGATCACTCATGAACTTCCGCAGATTTTTAAGAGTTTCCTGCAGAGAGTTCTACTCAAATTCGTGACAGCTAGAAATCTGTTTCTGCACAGAAATCCAAATCTAGTATCAACCTTACTATCAAAGACTTTACTTGGCACAACAATGCAATAAAATAAAGATAAGGAGAGGTTGTTACAGTAGTAACAACTTCCAAGACACAACAAAACAGTAGCAAAATAAAAACATGGGTTATCTCCCAAGAAGTGCTTTCTTTATAGCCATTAAGATGGGCTCGGTAATTTTAATGATGCTCTCGCAAGAAATAAGAGTTGAAGCAAAAGAGAGCATCAAAAGCAAATAAGAAACACTTTTAAGTCTAACCCACTTCCTATGAAAAGGAATTTTGTAAATAAACAAGTCATGTAAGCATAACGCAACAAGCATAGAAAGGCAACACAAGCGCAACTTCAAGATTCTCAATATAAAGAGGGGAAACTTAATATTATTGAGATGCATATAACCATGTTTCCCTCTCTCATAATAACTTTCAGTAGCATCATTGATGAAATCCACAATATAACCATCACTTAAAACATTCTTATCATGGTTCATATGCATGAAAGTATCATTATTTTTGGCATAAGAAAAACTCTTCTCATTAATAGTAATTGGAGCAGGATCATTATCAAGAATTTGAACATGGTAAACAAGTTGCATACTAAGGGAATGGTTTTTGGCAATCCCATCATAACTATGACAAGTTTCATCAGGATAATTATAACCTGTGTCATAGCCATCTCTATAACGATTATCTAAGCCCGAAGATATAATATCATCATTTGAGGAAACATGGATAGTGCTAACATCATTACTTTCATAATCGGTACCAAAGAGATTTTCAGTCTCAAAAGTAGTGTCCTCTTCCAAATCATAATCACTAATATAAGTAAAGGGCATAGGAAGATCATTGTATTCAGATTCATTATCATAATAATCATTAGGAGCAACATACTTACTTTTACCTATCGTTATCTCATACACGCGGGGATATGCCGTTACCTCTTTCTTTTTATTCCCCCTCTTCTTCCTCTTCTTCGTTCCCTTCTTCTTCTTCTTTTCCTTCTCCTCGTTCCCTTCTTTAGGAGGAAGAGGCTTGAAGGGAGGCTTCTCCACATAACCTGATTTATTTCCAGAAACAATAGAAGAAACTTGGGAGGATTCCTCATTTTCATTAATAAGTTCGAAACACACAGCGGTCCTATCATATTTTGGCAAAGTGTCATCTTCTAAAATATTTTGTATGTAAGTATTTGTGTGGAAATTATCAATGCAATAAGAAAGACACCCATGCGGGACACTATTAATATCAAGAGCACTCATATCCACCAAAGAAGTTTTTCTCAATAACTCTTCACACCCCAAAAATAAAGTAAGTTCATCATGCTGATTAGGAGTGATTTCATCATCACAATACAAATTTGCAGCACTCATGTGGTTCGGATTATCATTGGAGGAGCATTGAAAATTAAAATGACCCACTCTATGGCAAAGTTCACACATAAAAGGATAGAGGGCACAAACTTTTTCACCAAGATCATCTAGACCCCTAGACCACTTTCTAGTTTTTTCATTCCTGTGATGGATACAATATTCTTCTTAAATTTTATTCTTTTCACAAGGTCTATGAAGTCCACAAAAATTAACATGCTTATAGGAAATAGCATTCTCAGAAGTTTGAGCATGTTCATTGCAATCATTAACAACAATTTCATTTTCCATGCAAGCGTCTTTAAAAGGTTCATGATACATGTACCAATTTTCTTTAGGAACACTAATATGAGAAGCAAAGGCTCTATAGCAATCGACCATAATTTGAGGATCAAAACCATATTTAGCACTAAGCTCTTGAAAATCAGCGGTTTGAGCAAAAGACTTAATGCAATCATACTCGTAGTTTATACCTGATTCTTTACCTTCGTCATTCTCCCAATCTTCAGTATTGCTTTGAATTCTTTCAAGAAGATCCCATCTAGCTTCGACCTCCTTGCTTGTGAAAGATCCCTCCAAACAGGCATCTAGATAGTCCTTGTGATGTCCTGAAAGCCTTGCATAAAAATTATTAATAATAATATTACGGGGGAGCTCATGAATGGGACATTTGAGCATTAATGACTTCAATCTCCCCCATGCTTGGGAAATACTCTCTCCATCACGAGGGTAAAAGTTATAAATGTAATTCCTATCAACATGCACTTCATGAGGAGTATAAAATTTAGAATAAAAGAGAGGTACAATTTCCTCCCAACCAATAGATCGACCATTCTTCAGCATCTTATACCATTCTGCAGCTCTGCCCTTCAGAGATATAGAGAATAGCTTCCTCTTAACTTGGTCCTTTGAAATACCTGCATTCTCGAACAACTCGCATAATTCATGTATAAAGAGTAAATGATCACTAGGATGGACAGTCCCATCTCCAAAATAGCAATTGTTCATAGCAAGTTCAACAATTTTCATAGGTATCTTGAAAGGAATACTTTCAGCAGGTGGATTTAAAATATGACAAGCATCATTAGAGTTATCACATATGGGAGATAAAGTACTATCAGAGCAAATTTTGTCCCCTAAAGATGGGAAGCTAAAAAGATCATAAGAACTAGCTTCCCCAAGCTTAGACTTTTCCATAGCATTAGCAGTAATTGCATTCATACTAATAACATTGCTACTATCATGCAGATAAGGTTCCATAGGTTTTTAATTTTCGCATCAAACCATTCATGTCTTAACTCAGGAAAAAGATTAAAAAGCTCACTAAATTTGTTGTTTTCCATTATGCCTAACTAGTGAAAATAAAAACAAGAAACAAAAAGATATAATTGCAGAATCTAAAGGAGATAGCTTCGAGCACTCACACACCGGCAACAGTGCTAGGAAATAGCTTAGTAGTCGGAGGATGTGAATACCTTTTACCTTACCTCCCCGGCAACGGCGCCGGAAAATAGCTTGATGTCTACGCACGCTTCTATTCCCGTGAGACGGTGTTGGGCCTCCAAGAGCGAGAGGTTTGTAGAACAGCGACAAGTTTCCCTTAAGTGAATCACCCAAGGTTTATCGAACTCAGGGAGGTAGAGGTCAAAGATATCCCTCTCAAGCAACCCTGCAATTAAGTTACAAGAAGTCTCTTGTGTCCCCAACACGCCTAATACACTTGTCAGATGTATAGGTGCACTAGTTCGGCGAAGAGATAGTGAAATACAAGTAATATGGATGATTGTAAGTAGTAATTGCAATCTGAAATAAAAATGGCAGCAAGCAAACATGTAGCGAGAACTTGTTGGAAACGGGGTTTCAATGCTTAGAAACAAGGCCTAGGGATCATACTTTCACTAGTGGACACTCTCAACAATGATCACATAAATAAATAACTTCTCTTCACTTGTGCTACTTTCAAACACTCTCTTGTTGGATAACAAACACCATTCATTGTGTAGGGCTATAAAAGCACACCTCAAGCCGGAGAGAACAAGCTCCACAACGTCCGGAGTTCATATTAAAGTAACCTCTAGAGTGCATAATAGACCGTTGCAATTTAGACCGAGTACTAACATAGCATACACACTGTCACCAATAGCTATGAAAGGGGGAATAGATCACATAAATACTATCATAGTAATAGTCAACTTCATAATCTACAAGAGATTACAATCATAACCTACGCCAAGTACTACATGATGCACACACTGTCAACTTTACATCATGGAGGAGGAATAGACTACTTTAATAACATCACTAGAGTAGCACATAGATTAATAGTGATACAAAGCTCATGATCACATAAAGATCACACCATGGGAGAGAGAGATGAGCCACATAGCTACCGGTAGAGCCCTTAGCCTCGGGGGAGAACTACTCCCTCCTCATCATGGGAGACAGCAACGGCGATGAAGATGGCGGTGGTGTCGATGGAGATGACTCCGGGGGCAATTCCCCGTCCCGGCGGCGTACCGGAACAGAGACTTCTGTCCCCCGAAACTTGTTTTCGCGATGGCGGCGGTGATACGTCTCCAACGTATCTATAATTTCTTATGTTCCATGCTAGTTTTATGACAATACCTACATGTTTTGCTCACACTTTATAATGTTTTTATGCATTTTCCGGAACTAACCTATTAACAAGATGCCGAAGTGCCAGTTCCTGTTTTCTGCTATTTTTGGTTCCAGAAAGGCTGTTCGGGCAATATTCTCGGAATTCAACGAAACAAAAGCCAAACATCTTATTTCACCGAGACGGACCAGAACACCGAAGGGGAGCCGGAGAGGAGGCCCAGGGCCCCCACACCATATGGCGGCGCGGGTGGCCCCCTGGCCGTGCCAGCCTATGGGAGGGACCCCCAGGCACCCCCTCGCGCCGCCTCTTCGCCTATATAATCTCTCGTGACGAGAAAACCCTACAACAATTGACGAAACTCTAGAAAGACTCCAGGGACGCCGCCGCCATCGCGAAACTCCGTTTCGGGGGACAGAAGTCTCTGTTCCGGCACGCCGCCGGGACGGGGAATTGCCCCCGGAATCATCTCCATCGACACCACCGCCATCTTCATCGCCATCGTTGTCTCCCATGATGAGGAGGGAGTAGTTCTCCCCCGAGGCTGAGGGCTCTACCGGTAGCTATGTGGTTCATCTCTCTCTCTCCCATGGTGTGATCTTTATGTGATCATGAGCTTTGTATCACTATTAATCTATGTGCTACTCTAGTGATGTTATTAAAGTAGTCTATTCCTCCTCCATGATGTAATGTTGATAGTGTGTGCATCATGTAGTACTTGGCGTAGGTTATGATTGTAATCTCTTGTAGATTATGAAGTTAACTATTACTATGATAGTATTGATGCGATCTATTCCCCCTTTCATAGCTATTGTTGACGAGTGTGTATGCTATGTTAGTACTCGGTCTAAATTGCAATGGTCTATTATGCACTCTAGAGGTTACTTAAATATGAACTCCGGAGGTTGTGGAGCTTGTTTACTCCGGCTTGAGGTGTGCTTTTATAGACCTACACAATGAATGGTGTTTGTTATCCAACAAGAGAGTGTGAGAAAGTAGCACAAGTGAAGAGAAGTTATTTATTTATGTGATCATTGTTGAGAGTGTCCACTAGTGAAAGTATGATCCCTAGGCCTTGTTTCCAAATATCGAATCACCATTTATTTCTTGTTCTCTTGCATGTTTACTTGCTGCCATATTTATTTCAGATTGTTATTACCACTCATATTCATCCATATCACTTGCATCTTACTATCTCTTCGCCGAAATAGTGCACATATACATCTGACAAGTGTATTAGGTGTGTTGGGGACACAAGAGACTTCTTGTATCGTAATTGCAGGGTTGCTTGAGAGGGATATCTTTGACCTCTACCTCCACGAGTTCGATAAACCTTGGGTGATTCACTTAAGGGAAACTTGCTTCGTTGTTCTACAAACCTCTGCTCTTGGAGGCCCAACACTGTCTACGGGAATATAAGCGTGCGTAGACATCAAGCTATTTTACGGCGCCGTTGCCGGGGAGGTAAGGTAAAAGGTATTCACATCCTCCGACTACTAAGCTATTTCCTAGCACTGTTGCCGGTGTGTGAGTGCTCGAAGCTATTTCCTTTAGACCCTGCAATTGCATCTTTTTGTTTCTTGTTTTTATTTTTCACTAGTTAGGCATAATGGAAAACAACAGTGAGTTTTTTAATCTTTTTCCTGAGTTAAGACATGAATTGTTTGATGCGGAAATTAAAAAACCTATGGAACCTTATTTGCATGCTAGTAGCAATGTTATTAGTATGAACGCAATTACTGCTAATGCTATAGAAAAGTCTGAGCTTGGGGAAGCTAGTTTATATAAAAATAATCATTTTTGCTCCTCAGCTTTGGAAGAAGTATTTTGCCTTGATAATGCTTTATCTCCCATATGCGATAACTCTAATAATGCTTGTGATATTTTAAATCCACCTACTGAAAGTTTTCCTTTCAAGATACCCATGAAAATTATTGAACGTGTTATGGATAACCGCTATGAAGGGGATGGGACTGTCCATCCTAGTGATCATTTACTCTTTATACATGAATTATGCGGGTTATTCAAGTGTGCAGGTATTTCTATGGATGAAGTTAGGAAGAAACTATTACGTATGTCATTTGTCCGGTAAAGCGGCGCATTGGTATAAATTGCTTGAAGAATAGGCATTCTCTTGATTGGAAGGATATTATGCCTCTATTTTATTCTAAATTCTATCCTCCAAGTGAAATTCACAAAGACCGAAACCGCATATATAATTTCTGGCCTCATGATGGAGAGAGTATTGCCCAAGCATGGGGAAGATTGAAGTCTTTAATGCTCAAATGCCCCATTCATGAGATTCCTGGCAATATCATCATTGATAATTTCTATGCAAGACTTTCTTTTCAAGATAAAACCTTGCTGGATACTACTTGTTCTGGATCATTCACGCGCAACAAAGAAGAGTTTAAATGAGACCTTCTTGATCGGATTCAGGAGAATACTGAAGATTGGGAGAACGACAAAGATAAAGAATCAGGTATAAACTATGAATATGAATGCATTAAGTCTTTCATTGAAACTGCTGATTTTCAAGAGCTTAGTGCTAAATATGGTCTTGATCCTCAAATTATGGTCGATTGCTATAGAGCCTTTGCTTCTCATATTAATGTTCCTAAAGAAAATTGGTACATGTATCATGAACCTTTTAAAGACACTTGCATGGAAAATGAAATTGTTGTTAATGATTGCAATGAACATGCTCAAACTTCGAGAATGCTATTTCCTATAAGCATGTTAATTTTTGTGGAGTTCATAGACCTTGTGAAAAGAATAAAATTGAAGAAGAATATTGTATCCATCACAGGAATGAAAAAACTAGAAAGTGGTTTAGGGCTCTAGATGATCTTGGTGAAAAAGTTTGTGCCCTCTATCCTTTTATTTGTGAACTTTGCCGTAGAGTCGGTCATTTTAATTTTCAATGCTCCTCCAATGATAATTCGAACCCCATAAGTGCTGCAAATTTGTATTATGATGATGAAATCATTCCTAATCAGCATGATGAACTTACATTATTTTTGGGGTGTGAAGAGTTATTGAGAAAAACTTCTTTGGTGGATATGAGTGCTCTTGATATTAATAGTGTCCTGCATGGGTGTCTTTCTTATTGCATTGACAATTGCCACACAAATACTTACATACAGAATATTTTAGAAGATGACACTTTGCCAAAATATGATAGGACCGCTGTGTGTTTTAAACTTATTAATGAAAAGGAGGAATCCTCCCAAGTTTCTTCTATTGTTTCGTAAATAAATCGAGGTTACGTGGAGAAGCCTCCCTTCAAGCCTCTTCCTCCTAAAGAAGGGAACGAGGAGAAGGAAAAGAAGAAGAAGAAGAAGGGAACGAAGAAGAAGAAGAAGAAGAAGAAGAAGAAGAGGGGAATAAAAAGAAAGAGGTAACGGCATATCCCCGCGTGTATGAGATAACGATAGGTAACCGTAAGTATGTTGCTCCTAATGATTATTATGATAATGAATCTGCGTACAATGATCTTCCTATGCCCTTTACCTATATTAGTGATCATGATTTGGAAGAGCACACTACCTTTGATATTGAAGATCTCTGGGACACTAATTCTGAAAATGATGATATTAATAATTACCATAGTATTAGTACTATCCATGTTTCTTTCCATAATGATATAGAAAGTTCTAAGCTTGGGGAAGCTGGTTTTGATGAGCATGATATTTTTAGTCCCCCAAGCATGGAGGATAAAATTTACTTTAATGATACTCTACCTCCTATATATGATGATTACAATGATGACTATCATATTTTCGGTCCACCTACTATTGAGGAGAAGATTAATTATGATTACAATATGCCTCCTATATATGATGATTATGGTGATGAGAATAATAATGATAGCTATTTTATTGAATTTGCTCCCACTACAATTAATAGTAATGACTATGCTTATGTGAAGAGTAATAATTTTATGCATGTAGCTCATGATAAGAATGTTTCATGTGATAGTTATATTGTTGAGTTTGTTCATGATGCTACTGAAAGTTATTATGAGAGAGGGAAACATGGTTATGTGCATCTTAATAATATTAAGTTTCCCCTCTTTATGTTGAGAATCTTGAAGTTGCGCTTGTGTTGCCTTTCTATGCTTGTTACATTATGCTTACATGACTTGTTTATTTACAAGATTCCTTTTCATAGGAAGTGGGTTAGGCTTAAATTTGTTTCATACTTGCTTTTTGATGTTCTCTTTTGCTTCAACTCTTATTTCTTGCGAGAGCATCATTAAAATTACTGAGCCCATCTTAATGGCTATAAAGAAAGCACTTCTTGGGAGATAACCCATTTTTTTATTTTGCTACTGTTTTGTTGTGTCTTGGAAGTTGTTACTACTGTAGCAACCTCTCCTTATCTTTATTTTGTTGCATTGTTGTGCCAAGTAAAGTCTTTGATAGTAAGGTTGATACTAGATTTGGATTACTGCGCAGAAACAGATTTCTTGCTGTCACGAATTTGAGTAGATCTCTCTGTAGGAAACTCAGAAAAATCTGCCAATTTTCATTAGTGATCCTCAGATATGTACGCAACTTTCATTCAATTTGAGCTTTTTCATCTGAGCAAGTTAAGTGCCTCTAAAAAATTCGTCTTTACGGACTGTTCTATTTTGACAGATTCTGCCTTTTATTTCGCATTGCCTCTTTTGCTATGTTGAATGTATTTCTTTGTTCCATTAACTTTCAGTAGCTTTGTGCAATGTCCAGAAGTGTTAAGAATGATTATGTCAACTCTGAATATGTGAATTTTTGATTATGCACTAACCCTCTAATGAGTTTGTTTTGAGTTTGGCGCGGAGGAAGTTTTCAAGGATCAAGAGAGGAGGATGATACAATATGATCAAGAAGAGTGAAAAGCCTAAGCTTGGGGATGCCCCCGTGGTTCATCCCTGCATATTTCAAGAAGACTCAAACATCTAAGTTTGGGGATGCCCAAGGCATCCCCTTCTTCATCGACAACTTATCAGGTCACCTCTAGTGAAACTATATTTTTATTCCGTCACATCTTATGTGCTCTACTTGGAGCGTTTGTATGTTTTTGTTTTTGTTTTTGTTTGTGTTTGAATAAAATCGGATCCTAGCATTCCTTGTTTGGGAGAGAAACACGCTCCGCTCGTTCATATGAACACTGGTGTTCTTAGCTTTACTTTTAATGTTCATGGCGAAGGTTGAAACTGCTTCGTTCATTGTTACATGGTTGGAAACAGAAAATGCTTCTTGTGGTAATTGGTAAATGGTCTTGAATAATTTGATACTTGGCAATTGTTGTGCTCAAATAGATCATGTTTAAGCTCTTGCATCATGTACTTTGTACCTATTAATGAAGAACTACTATAGAGCTTGTTGAAATTTGGTTTGCATGATTGGTCTCTCTAAAGTCTAGATATTTTCTGGTGAAGTGTTTGAACAACAAGGAGACAGTGTAGAGTCTTATAATGCTTGCAATATGTTCTTATGTAAGTTCTGCTGTACCGGTTCATACTCGTGTTTGCTTCAAACAACCTTGCTAGCCAAAGCCTTGTACTGAGAGGGAATACTTCTCGTGCATCCAAATCCTTGAGCCAAAACCTATGCCATTTGTGTCCACCATACCTACCTACTATGTGGTAATTCTCTGCCATTCCAAAGTAAATTACTTGAGTGCTACCTTTAAAATTTCATTCCTTGTCTTTGCAATATATAACTCATGGGAAAATAGCTTAAAAACTATTGTGGTAAAGAATATGTAGCTTATGTATCTTATTTCTTATAAGTTGCTTGTTGGGCGGTAACCATGTTTCTGGGGACGCCATCAACTATTACACCTTTGTTGAATATCATGTGAGTTGCTATGCATGTTCGTCTTGTCTGAAGTAAGGGTGATTTATCATGATCAAACGGTTTGAGTATGCATATTGTTAGAGAAGAACATTGGGCCGCTAACTAAAGCCATGAATCATGGTGGAAGTTTCGGTTTGGACATCAATCCTCAATCTCTTATGAGAATATTATCTGTTGTTGAATGCTTATGCATTAAAGAGGAGTCCATTATCTGTTTTCTATGTTGTCCCGGTATGGATGTCCTTAGTTGAGATCTATCAAAAACGAGAAATCAAATGCGATCTATCTCCTTGGACCTTTGTACAGGCGGCATAGAGGTACCCCTTTGTGACACTGATACGCGTAAAGCACACGTCCGTTGGGAACCCCAAGAGGAAGGTGTGATGCGTACATCAGCAAGTTTTCCCTCAGTAAGAAACCAAGGTTATCGAACCAGTAGGAGTCAAGGATCACGTGAAGGTCGTTGGTGGCGGAGTGTAGTGCGGCGCAACACCAGGGATTCCGGCGCCAACGTGGAACCTGCACAACACAATCAAAGTACTTTGCCCCAACGTAACGATTGAGGTTGTCAATCTCACTCGGCTTGCTGTAAACAAAGGATTAAATGTATATTGTGGAAGATGATGTTTGTTTGCGAAGAACAGTAAAGAACAAGTATTGCAGTAGATTGTATTTCAGATGTAAAAGAATGGACCGGGGTCCACAGTTCACTAGTGGTGTCTGATGTCTACGGGTGCTTCTATTCTTGTAGACAGTGTTGGGCCTCCAAGAGCGAGAGGTTTGTAGAACGGCGAGCAAGTTTCCCTTAAGTGTATCACCCAAGGTTTATCGAACTCAGGGAGGAAGAGGTCAAAGATATCCCTCTCAAGCAACCCTGCAATCACGATGCAAGAAGTCTCTTGTGTCCCCAACACACCTAATACACTTGTCAGATGTATAGGTGCACTAGTTCGGCGAAGAGATAGTAAAATATAGGTGGTATAGATGTATATGAGTGGTAATAGCAATCTGAATAAAATATGGCAGCGGGTAAACATGCAACAGAACAGTAAATAAACGGAGTTTCGATGCTTAGAAATAAGGCCTAGGGATCATACTTTTACTAGTGGACACTCTCAACATTGATCACATAATAAAACCACTCTACACTCTCTTGTTGGATGATGAACACCACTAATTGTGTAGGGCTACAAGAGCACCTCAATGCCGGAGTTAACAAGCTCCACAACATTCGATGTTCATATTTAAATAACCTTAGAGTGCATGATAGATCATTGCAATTACACCAAGTAATAACATAGCATGCACACTGTCACCATCACACTATGAAGGAGGAATAGATCACATCAATACTATCATAGCAATAATTAACTTCATAATCTACAAGAGATTACAATCATAACCTACGCCAAGTACTACATGATGCACACACTGTCACCGTTACACCATGGAGGAGGAATAGAGTACTTTAATAACATCACTAGAGTAACACATAGATGAATAGTGATACAAAACTCATATGAATCTCAATCATGTAAGGCAGCTCATGAGATCATTGTATTGAAGTACATGGGAGAGAGATTAACCACATAGCTACCGGTACAGCCCTTAGCCTCGATGGAGAACTACTCCCTCCTCATGGGAGACATCAGCGTTGATGAAGATGGCGGTGGTGTCGATGGAGATGCCTTCCGGGGGTACTTCCCCGTCCCGGCGGCGTGCCGGAACAAAGACTCCTGTCCCCCAGATCTTGGCTTCGCGATGGCGGCGGCTCTGGAAGGTTTCTCGTACCATGGCGTTTTCGTATAGGGTTTTCGCGACGGAGGCTTTAAGTAGGCGGAAGGGCAAGGTCGGTGGAGTCCTGGTGGGACCACACACAAGGGGGGCGCGCCCTACCCCCTGGCCACGCCGGCCACACGTGTGGGCCCCCTAGGGCTCCCCTCTGGTGGCTCTCGGGTGTTCTGGAAGCTTTGTGGATTTCTAAGATGCCGGACGTTGATTTCGTCCGATTCCGAGAATATTTCCTTACTAAGATTTCTGAAACAAAAAACAGCAGAAAACAGCAACTGGCCCTTCGGCATCTCGTCAATAGGTTAGTTCCGGAAAACGCATAATAATGACATATAATGTGTATAAAACATGTGAGTATCATCATAAAAGTAGCATGGAACATAAGAAATTATAGATACGTTTGAGACGTATCAGTGTCTCTCCCATAAGATAAATGGCATGTTGGGTGAACAAATTACAGTTGGGAAATTGACAAATAAAGAGGCATAACAATGCACATACATATATCACGATAACTACTATGAGATTTAATCAGGGCATTACGACAAAGTACATAGACCGCTATCCAGCATGCATCTATGCCTAAAAAGTCCACCTTCAGGTTATCATCCGAACCCCTTCGAGTATTAAGTTGCAAACAACAGACAATTGCATTAAGTATGGTGCGTAATGTAATCAACACAAATATCCTTAGACAAAGCATTGATGTTTTATCCCTAGTGGCAACAGCACATCCACAACCTTAGAACTTTCTCGTCATCGTCCCAGATTCAATGGAGGCATGAACCCACTATCGAGCATAAATACTCCCTCTTGGAGTTACAAGTATCAACTTGGCCAGAGCCTCTACTAGCAACGGAGAGCATGCAAGAACATAAACAACACATATATGATAGATTGATAATCAACTTGACATAGTATTCCATATTCATCGGATCCCAACAAACACAACATGTAGCATTACAAATAGATGATCTTGATCATGATAGGCAGCTCACAAGATCTAACATGATAGCACAATGAGGAGAAGACAACCATCTAGCTACTGCTATGGACCCATAGTCCAGGGGTGAACTACTCACACATCGATCCGGAGGCGATCATGGTGATGAAGAGACCTCCGGGAGATGATTCCCCTCTCCGGCAGGGTGTCGGAGGCGATCTCCTAAATACCCCGACATGGGATTGGCGGCGGCGGCGTCTCTGGAAGGTTTTTCGTATCGTGGCTCTCGGTACTGGGGTTTTCGCGACGAAGGCTTTAAGTAGGCGGAAGGGCGGAGTCGGATGAGGCACGGGGGCCCCACACTACAGGGCGGCGCGGGGCCCACCCTGGCCACGCCGCCTTATGGTGTCGGCGCCCCGTGGCCCCACTTCGTATCTCCCTCGGTCTTCTGGAAGCTTCGTGGAAAAATAAGACCCTGGGCGTTGATTTTGTCCAATTCCGAGAATATTTCCTTTGTAGGATTTATGAAACCAAAAACAGCAGAAAACAGCAATCGGCTCTTCGGCATCTCGTCAATAGGTTAGTGCCGGAAAATGCATAATAATGACATAAAGTGTGTATAAAACATGTGAGTATCATCATAAAAGTAGCATGGAACATAAGAAATTATAGATACGTTTGGTACGTATCAGACACTTGGTTGAAACATATGTTATGCAATGATAATCCATGTAAATCCAAGCTAATTAGGACAAGGTGCGAGCACTATTGGTATTCTATGCATGAGGCTTGCAACTTATAGGATGTCTTATGCATAACACATATGAATTATTACTACCGTTGACAAAATTGTTTCTATGTTTTCAAAATAAAAGCTCTAGCACAAAAATAGTAATCCATGCTTCCCTCTGCGAAGGGCCTTTCTTTTACTTTATGTTGAGTCGGTTTACCTACTTCCTTCTATCTTAGAAGCAAACACTTGTGCCAACTTGTGTGCATTGATTCCTACATACTTGCTTATTTGCACTCATCATATTACTTTGTGTTGACAATTATCCATGAGATATACATGTTGAAGTTGAAAGCAACTGCTGAAACTTATATCTTCCTTTGTGTTGCTTCAAAACTTTGTACTAATAATTTATTGCTTTATGAGTTAACTCCTATGCAAGTCTTATTGATGCTTGTCTTGAAAGTACTATTTATAAAAAGACTTTGCTATATGATTCAGTTGTTTAGTCATTGTCTTTACCATTGCTTCGAATCACTTCATTCATCTCATATGCTTTACAATAGTATTGATCAAGATTATGATAGTAGCATGTCACTTCAGAAATTATCCTTTTTATCGTTTACCTACTCGAGGGCGAGTAGGAACTAAGCTTGGGGATGCTTGATACGTCTCCAACGTATCTATAATTTCTTATGTCCCATGCTAGTTTTATGACAATACCTACATGTTTTGCTCACACTTTATAATGTTTTTATGCATTTTCCGGAACTAACCTATTAACAAGATGCCGAAGTGCCAGTTCCTGTTTTCTGCTGTTTTTGGTTCCAAAAAAGCTGTTCGGGCAATATTCTCGGAATTCGACGAAACAAAAGCCAAACATCTTATTTCACCGAGACGGACCAGAACACCGAAGGGAAGCCGGAGAGGAGGCCCAGGGCCATCACACCATATGGCGGCGCGGGTGGTCCCCTGGCCGCGCCAGCCTATGGGGAGGGACCCCCAGGCACCCCCTCGCGCCGCCTCTTCGCCTATATAATCTCTCGTGACGAGAAAACCCTACAACAATTGACGAAACTCCAGAAAGACTCCAGGGACGCCGCCGCCATCGCGAAACTCCGTTTCGGGGCACATAAGTCTCTGTTCCGGCACGCCGCCAGGACGGGGAATTGCCCCGAGAGTCATCTCCATCGACACCACCGCCATCTTCATCGCCATCGCTGTCTCCCATGATGAGGAGGGAGTAGTTCTCCCCCGAGGCTGAGGGCTCTACCGGTAGCTATGTGGTTCATCTCTCTCTCCCATGGTGTGATCTTTATGTGATCATGAGCTTTGTATCACTATTAATCTATGTGCTACTCTAGTGATGTTATTAAAGTAGTCCATTCCTCCTCCATGATGTAATGTTGACGAGTGTGTGCATCATGTAGTACTTGGCGTAGGTTATGATTGTAATCTCTTGTAGATTATGAAGTTAACTATTACTATGATAGTATTGATGCGATCTATTCCCCCTTTCATAGCTATTGTTGACAGTGTGTATGCTATGTTAGTACTCGGTCTAAATTGCAATGGTCTATTATGCACTCTAGAGGTTACTTAAATATGAACTCCGGAGGTTGTGGAGCTTGTTTACTCCGGCTTGAGGTGTGCTTTTATAGCCCTACACAATGAATGGTGTTTGTTATCCAACAAGAGAGTGTGAGAAAGTAGCATAAGTGAAGAGAAGTTATTTATTTATGTGATCATTGTTGAGAGTGTCCACTAGTGAAAGTATGATCCCTAGGCCTTGTTTCCAAATATCGAATCACCGTTTATTTACTGTTCTACCGCATGTTTACTTGCTGCCATATTTATTTCAGATTGTTATTACCACTCATATTCATCCATATCACTTGCATCTTACTATCTCTTCGCCGAACTAGTGCACCTATACATCCGACAAGTGTATTAGGTGTGTTGGGGACACAAGAGACTTCTTGTATCGTAATTGCAGGGTTGCTTGAGAGGGATATCTTTGACCTCTACCTCCCTGAGTTCGATAAACCTTGGGTGATTCACTTAAGGAAAACTTGCTGTTGTTCTACAAACCTCTGCTCTTGGAGGCCCAACACTGTCTACAGGAATAGAAGCGTGCGTAGACATCAGGCGGCTACGGAACTCTTCGTGGAATATCGTCGGGTGTGTTAGGCTTTTCGGAGACGGAGCTTTATATAGGCGAAAGGGCGGCGCGAGGGGGTGCCCGAGGGGCCCACACCATAGCTGGGCGCGCCCCCCTCTTGGTCGCGCCGCCAGGTGGTGTGGGGCCCCCTTGGCCCCTCTCCGTCTCTCCTTCGGTGTTCTTGGTCCGTCTCGGTAAAATAGGAGGTTTGGCTTTTGTTTCGTCCAATTCCGAGAAGATCTCCTGTGTAGGATTTCTGAAACAAAAAACAGCAGAAAACAGGAACTGGCACCTCGGCATCTTGTTAATAGGTTAGTCCTAGAAAATGCATAAAAACATTATAAAGTGTATATAAAACATGTGAGTATTGTCATAAAATTAGCATGGAACATAAGAAATTATAGATACATTTGAGACGTATCATTGTGCGAAAAACTGGGCGACCCGGCGTATGGTCCGGTCAAACCGGACGAGAGACCGGGCTGGCCGGTTTCCCATCCGGTCGACCGGGCCGCGCGCCCGACCGGACGGTTGTGCGGCCGGTTGACCGGGCCAGGGACCGGATACTGTTGATTTGTGAGATGTTGCCCAGAAATTCCACCACAAAATCATACAAAAACTCATAAACTTGAACATAGACTATAGCAATAGAGTGGAATATGTGCATAGTGGTGTGAGACACTCTAATGGCATGAGGACTTACAAACCCTAACCCTAGGTTTCTCAACTTTTCCTCAAGAAAAATGCAATGTATGAGGAGGACTTAGAGAAAGAGGGAAATGGAGAACAATTTACCCGAAGACATGGTCCTCCTTGCTCAAGAGAACAAGAAGAACACCTAGGTAGGACTTGAGGGCCAAATCCCCAAGATCTCCCAAAGTAGCTTGAGGGGGACCAAATCCCTTGGTGAAGATGATGCAAGGGTCCCGATCTATGATTTGGTGAAGTTTGAGAGGTTTCTAGTGGTGGGAAGGCCCTAGAGAGAGGTGGGGATGATGTGGGCGGCGGCAATGGTGTGTATGGTGGAGGGGGAAGTGAGGAAGAAGATCCCCCAAGGGGTAACCTCCTCTCACTTAACCAGCCGCACGGCCGGTTGGCCGCCCGGTTGACCGGGCCATGCGCCGGCTGGCCCGGCGCAGAGGCCGGTCCAACCGGGCCAGAGACCGGCCAGAGTTATTCTGCCCAGTTTTGTCTTGTTTTGCCTCATTTTGCCCCTATTCATTGTGTAAATATGTATGAATGCTCAGATGATGACATGTACATATAGATAGATAGACGATGATGAGATGGGCATAGACATGGGGTTGGAAACACAAAGTTCTCTAGGCATACCCATTGGAGTGAAAATCCAAACAAGATGTAAATAGCAACAACGGGCATGATTCGAAATATATATCAAGAATCATAAGTCATTTTGAAGTGATTTTTGCAATAAGATCATTTAGCCTTATATAGTCAAATCAAGTTGCAATTGAGGCTTAATGAGGGGCGGGGGATTACTCCCCCTATGTGAAAGCGCAAATGTCATGAGACCTCGAAGAGACATGATTGGGTCCATATAATGACATTGGGTCTATTTATGTTGCACACATAGGTATGCATCATACCAAGACATGGTAAGATGACTATCCCCATATGTGTTGTGCCTCTAAGCTAGATAGCAAGATAAATGCAAGAATATAGTGCAAGAAGTTATTCAATCTAAGTTTTTAGGATCAAGAATACCAAGTTCTCCTCTCAAGTTAACAAACCGGGCTTCATCGAAAGGCTTAGTGAAAATATTCGCCAATTGGTATGTTGTCCCCACATGAGTGAGATCAATGTCCTTATTGGCAACATGGTCACGTATGAAGTGATGGCGAATGTCAATATGTTTGGTGCGACAATGTTGAACCGGGTTATTGGCGATCTTTATTGCACTTTCATTGTCACAAAGAAGAGGCACCGTACCAAGAGACACACCATAGTCTTTCAAGGTTTGCTTCATCCATAACAATTGAGTGCAACAAGATGCCGCGGATATATATTCGGCTTCGGCGGTGGATAAAGCGGTGGAGTTTTGTTTCTTGGATGACCAACTCACCAATGACCGGTCAATAAATTGGCAATCCCCGGAGGTAGACTTCCGGTCAACCTTATCACCGACCCAATCGGAATCCGAATAGCCAATGAGTTCAAAGGTTGACCCCTTTGGATACCATAGCTCGAGAGTAGGAGTGAGAACAAGGTATCTTAGAATCCGTTTGACCGCCATTAAATGGCTCTCCTTAGAAGCAGATTGAAAACGAGCACACATCCCTACACTTAGCATGATATCCGGCCTAGAGGCACAAAGGTAGAGCAAAGATCCTATCATGGAGCGGTATACCTTTATATCCACATCCTTCTCACCATCACATGAGCCAAGTTGTCCCTTTACGGGCATGGGTGTCTTCATTGGGCTTGCATTGGTCATGTTGAATTTATTGAGCATGTCCTTCACATACTTTTCTTGAGAGATGAAGGTGCCTTTTGCAAGTTGCCTCACTTGGAAGCCTAGGAAGAACTTCAACTCTCCCATCATGGACATCTCAAATTTCCTAGTCATCAATAGCTCAAAAGTTTTGTTATGATTGGGGTTAGTTCCACCAAAGATAATATCATCAACATATATTTGACATATAACCCCCTTTAACCCGTTTGGTGAAAAGGGTGGAATCGACCGTACCCATGCAAAATCCATCATGTAGTAAGAAATCCCTAAGGAACTCATACCAAGCACGTGGACCTTGCTTGAGACTGTAGAGTGCCTTATGGAGTAAGTACACATGGTTGGGTCGGCATGGGTCTTCGAAACCCGGGGGTTGAGCCACATATGCAGTTTCTTTTAGGGGACCATTCAAAAATGCACTTTTCACATCCATTTGATATAGTTTGAAATTGTGAAAAGATGCAAATGCAAGCAAAAGATGAATAGCTTCAAGACGGGCTACCGGCGCAAAGGTATCCTCAAAATCCATACCTTCTATTTGGGCAAACCCTTGCGCCACTAACCTTGCTTTGTTTCGTATGACAATGCCATTCTCATTTTGCTTGTTCTTGAATACCCATTTGGTCCCAATAACATTGATGCGATGATCCTTGGGTCTCTCAACTAGAGACCATACTTCATTACGAGTGAAACACTCCAATTCTTCTTCCATGGCAATTACCCAATCCGGATCAACAAAGGCTTCATGTACCTTGAGTGGTTCAAAACTAGACACAAAAGCATGGTGTTGACAATAAGTGATAAGTAATGCATGGTGTCTGCGAGTTACCACTCCTTTTGAGATGCTACCGAGGACTTGATCTACTTTCATGTCACTTGCCCTTGTAGCGGCCTTGATCTTCCGAATGGTTCCTTCATGATCAATGAACTCATCTCTTGCTAGTACTTGATCATGAGGGACCACTTGAGCTTGATCATGTGTTGAGGATGTCTCTTGATCATCATCATGGTCTTGCTCAGTGGAATGATGACTTTCTTCTTGTTCTTCGGAATGTGGCTCATCTTGAGTGGAGGATGGTTCTTGAGTTGCACTTGATGGTTCGGCTTGAGTTGAGCTAGGCTCCACTTGAGCCGTGCTTGATACTTCTACTTCATCACTTCTATCATCAGTATGAACTTCTGTGGGCCGGATGTGTCAAATGCCCATAAGCTTGATGGCATTAGAAGGATCATCATTACCTGCAACACATGTAACAACTTGCTCCACTTGGGAGCCATTATCGTCCAAGAACACCACGTCACAAGATACTTCAATAGCCCCAGTGGACTTGTTGTAGTATCTATAGGCGTGGGAGTTCTCCACATATCCAACAAATGTGCCCTCAATGATTCTAGTTTCAAATTTACCGAGCTTCCCTTTGTTGTTCTTAACAAGACATTTGCATCCAAAGACACGAATGTACATGACATTAGACTTGTTACCTGTGAGAAGCTCGTATGGAGTTTTGTTATGGAGGGGGCGGATGAAGAGCCGGTTGGAGTAGTGGACGGCCGTAGAGATGGATTCTCTCCAAAAATTGTGGGGTGAGTTGAATTCACTCAACATGGTTCTTGCCATCTCAATGATAGTCCGGTTCTTCCTTTCAACAACACCATTTTGTTGAGGGGTGTATGGCGCCGAAAACTCATGCTTGATGCCCTCATCATCAACAAACTCTTGCATGGCGTAGTTCTTGAACTCGGTGCCATTGTCGGTCCTAGTCGCCTTGATCTCGGATTCATACATCCGTTGAGCTTTCTTGGCGAAGGTGATGAACTCTCTACGGGTCTCATCCTTAGACTTAAGGAGAAAGACCCAAGAGTATCTTGAGTAATCATCAACAATGACAAGTCCATACTTGCTTCCACCAAGAGTATCATAATGTGATGGCCCAAAGAGATCCAAATGAAGGAGCTCCAAAGGCGTAGATGTGGTGACGATGCTCTTGATAGGATGACTCTTCTTGAGTTGTTTTCCGGCTACACATGCACTACATACACGATCTTTCTCAAAAGAAATGCCGGTTAGTCCAACAATGTGCTCACCCTTTAGGAGTTGTTTAAGATTTCTCATGTTGACATGACCAAGGCGGCGATGCCACAACCAACCTTCGTCATGCTTGGCCGCCATTAGACATGTGGAGGGAGAGGGGCTCTCTTTCGAGAGGTCAACCACGTAAAGGTTGTTCTCCACATATCCAACAAGGACCAATTTGAGATTGTCACTCCTAAAGACTTTCACACAATAATTAGTAAAATATGAATTGTAACCGGCATCGACAAGATGATATATAGAAAGTAAGTTATAGCCAAGGGATTCAACAAGCGTGACCGTCTCAAGGCACAAGTCCTTAGAGATTGCCACCTTGCCATACCCAAGTACCTTTCCCTTTGAGTTGTCACCAAAGGTGATGCTTGACTTCTTGTTGATATCTTCAATGAATTGATCAAGCACCCCTCTTCCTTCGGTCATATGATTGGTGCATCCACTATCAAACACCCATTTTGGACCACCGGAGGAATACCCCTACAAAATCAAGTAGAGGATTTAGGAACCCATCGATTAATGGGTTCCTTTGCAATGGCAACAATATCTTTTGGTACCCAAATTGAGTACTCTCTATAAGCATAGCCATTACGAGGGCCAACATAGTTAGCATAAACATCATCATAATAATCAACAAATAAAGCATAGTGATTGTTTGGCCCCGTGCGGTCACCACTAGTGGCTTTTGCCCTTTGAGGCTTTGCCATCATTAGTGACCTTCTTGTTCTTTTCTTGAGCGGGCATCTCCTTCTTGTAGTTCTTCTTCTTGTGGGACTTGGGAACATATCCAAGTCCAAACTTTTGATTGTTTGACCTTTGCTTACTCAAAAGGTCATCCAATCCCATCTTATTCTTGGCGGTGGTGAACTTTGCAAGTTCCTTTGTTAACCTAACATTTTCCTCAAGAATAGTTGCTTGCTGACAAGAAGATTCATTAGGATGATAGTCAAGACCATATTTGGTCACCAAAGATTTTCAAGATATGCATTGGTCTCAACATGCAAAGATAGTTCCTCTTGTAAACGAACATGTTCCTCAACAAGCTTAGCATGCTCACTAGTAAAATAGGTGGAGGAACTAGCAAGCTTTTCAACAACAATGGGATCCTTCATTGATCCAAGAGCCTTTTTGTAGGTTTCTTGGAGTAGGTCATGGTTCTCTCCAAGTTTCTTGAGCTCATCCTTAACAAGCTTGTTAGCTCTTTCAAGGTGGTCAAGATCCCTAGTGAGAGAAGCATGAGCAACTTCAAGCTCCTCCTTTGAGGCATTGAGCTCTTGGGTCAATGATTGAGCGCTTTCAATAGTTTCTAGTCCTTAACTTTATCAAGTTCATAAGTTTCAATTTGTTGCTTAAGGCCTTGAGATATGCACCTTTCGGTTTTTAGCTCTTGTCTTAGGAGATCGAATCTCCGTTCTTTTTCATTCAAATGATATTCTAATTGCTCAATGGACTCATCCTTTTCTTTGAGAGAGTCCATCAAGAAATCAAACTTGACAAGAGCTTCACCACGAAGGGTGCTTCTAACATTGTAAAGTTCCTTAAGCATAATTAATTCTTCTTGATTTTCAGTCTCATCATCAAGAACACTAGATAGAGAAGGCGGGGATTCCATTACCTTGGTTTCTCTTGCCATAGGACAAGAGCCAACGATTGTAGAGGAGGGAGAGTCATCAAAGTCGTCATCTTGAGTTATTCTTGCCATGAAGGACGAACCAACATCATTCTCCGTGGAGTAATCCTTGGAGTAGTCATATGTGAAGAGTGACCCGGGCTTAGAGAAAGCCAAACCGGCCACTCCGGCCTCCTTCTCCTCATCTTCCTCTTCTTCGTCGGACAAGTACTCGGCCCCAACAAAGGCTCTTCCATTGTTCTTCTTGTATCGATCGTTGATTGGGTTTGGCTTCAATCTTGGCTTGACCCCTTTGATGAACTTTGGCTTGTCTACCCTTTTCTCATAAGGGCACTCATTTGCAAAGTGGCTATCTTCATCACAGTTGTAGCAGGTTCTCTTCTTCTTCTTATCATTGAGGAGCATTGGAAACTTTGCCTTGTACTTCTTGGCAAAGAAAGCAAGTCGGTAGCAATGTCACTAGTTGAAGTCATCTTTTCATCTTCTTCAATTTCATCGTCTTCTTCTCTTCCATGGTCAGCTCTAGCTTTGAGAGCAAGGTTGTGTGACGCTTCATGGTTGCGTGAGGCTTCATCAACACGGTTCATCGCCATGAGCCTTTTTCCTGTCTTGGCCATGTTTTCATTGGCTGCCACATAGGAGACTAGATCATCGGAGTGCAAGGTTGGTATCTTCTTGCTTGACTGCAATCATAGCAATGACCTTGGACTTTATGAATGCTTCATTCATCTCGAAGCCGTCATTGTACTTCTCAACTCCAAGTCCCTTGACCCTCACTCTAAGAGCACCAAGCCTTGCATAGGCATCGGCCACGTATTCTCCTTCTCTTATCATGAACATGGTGGCCTCTTGCTTTGCGGACTCATAAAGAGCTGATTGGATCAAATCGGTTCCCTCTTGGAGTACTACGATCCGATCCCACAACTCTTTAGCGGAGTCAATGTCATTGACTTGATCAAGGAGCTTGCGGTTGATGCCACTCCTAATCTTGTCACGTGCGGAGGCATTGAGTTGACGGTTGTAGAATTCGGTGGAGGTCAACCGAGCGGGATCATGTGGCTCCCGGTATCCATGAACAATGATCTCCCATAACTCCACACTGCAACTACGAATATGAGATTCCATAGCAGATTTCCAAAAAGGAAAGTGAGTTCCATAAAAATGGGGAACATTCCCACTATGGTTTATATGAGGCATGGGTGAAGTGTTTTTGGGATAGTTATGGTTGACTTCATGGAAACTCCCTTGAGAGGCCGAAACCCCACTAGGAGTCCCACTAGTCAAGTTCTTAAGCATGGCAGTCATCTCTGCCATTTGGCTTTGTAGGTCATCCTCCTTTTTCTTTTTCTCGGCATCATATGCCAAGAATCTAGATTTCATTTCTCTAACCGAAAGGTTAGAGTCTTCATCTAGACCCTCGAATAGTTTTTCCATCTCACTCTTAAGGCGGTGAAACCCTTAATAAGAGTCCAGGCTCTGATACCAATTGAAAGTTCAGAGATGGTAAACCTAGAGGGGGTGAATAGGTTTCTACAGATTTTAATTCTTTCTTTGCAATATTAGGCTTTGCGGAATATAAAGATGAGTCTAATGGAAACTAGGTGAAACAACCTATATGAGGATACAAGTAACTCAAGCACAAAGGCTCTCACAGGCAGTTATATCACAAGTAAGGAGTTCGGTTAGAGATAACCGATAGCACGCAGAGACGAGGATGTATTCCCGTGTTCCCTTCTTTTGCAAGAAGGTACGCCACGTTTGGAGGGGTGGAGGTCCCACGAAGGATTCCCCACGCCATGAAGGCTCACCCTATTCTCCGGAGCCTATCCCACGAAGGAATAGCTCACTCACTTGTGGTAGACTTTAAGGTAGCCTCCAAACCTTCACAATCTTGTCAGGAGCAAATCCACAGCCCGGATGCTTCCGGACCACTCTTGCCCACCTAGGGTTTCCAAGGAACCCTAGAGAGCAAGCTTCTTGATGAATACAAGGGGAATGAGATTTGGCTTGGTAGAACAGTAGATCGGGTCCTCCTCTATCGTTTCCCCGGAGGGATTTGAGTTTGGGTGGAGGAGGAGGGAGATCTGAGGCTTTTGGTGTTTCTAGCAATGGAGTATGAGAGAGAGAGCTCAAGAACAGCTTGTAGTGTAGTGCCTACCCCTTCAGAGGTAGGAGAAGGGGTATATATAGTGTCACTTGAAATATAGCCGTTGTCAACTTGCCAACTCAGCTTTCTCCCGAGATTCCCGGTCAACCGGACCACAGACCGGAGCTTCCGGCGCAGGGGCCAGTCGGACCGGGCAAGGGACTGGATCCGCCGGTCCAAACCGGGCGGCAGACCGGACCCCCACCGGAGCCTCGAAGTGTCGCGCAGCACTCCCTTCGGTTGGCATCAGCACCGAGCCCGGTTGGCGCCGGGGCGCCCGGTCGACCGGACCAGGGACCGAACCCGCCGGTCCAAACCGGGCGACAGACCGGACCCCGACCGGGGGCAGCTCCGTGTCGTCCAGTATGTCTCCCGGAAGGCATCAGCTCAGGGGCTGGTTGGCGCCGGAGCGCCCGGTCATGCGCCCGATCAACCGGGCGGCAGACCGGAACCGACCGGCGCATGGGCCGGTCCAACCGGGCCTCTGACCGGCTGGATGCTGAAGACCCCTTTTTGATTGTTGTCGAAGTGGGGGGTCTCCTTTAGCCTTCTTGTTCCTTTGATACACCATTTATGCCTCTTTGGCTAATACCTGGGATTATCCTTTCAAACATGTATTAGGCCCAATACTCTAGCACGGTGTCATTGTTACCAAAATAATGGATAAGGGTAAAATACCCTTACACCGCCGCCCCATCACTCCTCCATCGCCGGCAGCTGCCTCAGGGGACAACGAGGAGAGGGAGGGAGGGTGGGGGAGGCGGTGGCAGGGAGGGAGGGAGGGGGGTTAGGGTTATCGCCCCCTCGGTCACCTAGAGGAGACGACGCGGGGGTTACCTTTGGACTCCCGTTTTTCCATGAAGCATGGACCATGAAAAGATTGTTTAGCCGCATAAAAGAATCTGAAATTCCACCATTTTAGGTCCAAGTAACGCCAATATGATCTCAACATCTGTGTGCAAAGTGCACTGAAAAGTGATCGTCTCTACATTCTGAAAGGGCAACTGTGCATAGAACATTTTCAGGCTCTGAATCCAAATGCCAATGTCTTCTGAGATCATATCTCTTGTGTTCAGTATGTCTACCAACATAAGCCATGCAAAAAAACTTTGAACATGGTGTTAGGAAAGCTGGAATTAAGAACTCATCATGTTCATGATATAGAGAAATGGCAGGAGAAAACTAGGAGGTTAAGGAGAGCTTTGTAAGGTTCGCCTATCAATGTGGAAGGAGCTTTATAGAAAGGAGAAGAAAGAGATTTTAGCTGAGTTTGATATACTAGATAAGAAAGGGGAAACAATCATTCTTTCTGCTGGAGTTGCAGTTGATTTAAAATGCCAGTCTAAGAAAACCTCTAAGGGGTGAGAAGCTGAAATGGAGACAGAGAGCTTTTTCTCCTCATCCGTTCGGACTTTTGGTTAAGATGGCTGAGAGCATCCCCACTCGTTGGCGCTCCCCACGCCCAAATCCGGACGAAACTACCGCCGGATTGGACGAAATTAAGTCGTGGGGAGTACCATATTTCCAGTCGTCCACCCGGAGTTCGGCGGATAGAGTTTAAATTCAAACAAATCGCCGTCCCGCGCTACAAGTACGGGCAGTTGATCGGCAAAAGGAGCAAAAGGATCAGCCACAGATCGGCGATCGGAGGGAAATTACACGGAGACGAGGCTCGTCGGCAGTCCCGGCCGGCACGGCGGTGTCCGACGGACCAGTTTCCTCACACGCCGAAGCGGCTGCGGCGGGCGACGATGAAGCAGCGGCGGCAGTGGACGTCGAAGCAGCCGCAGTCGACGAGGTAGATGGTGAGGTAGACGAGGTAGGAGCCGGCGGAGACGACGTAGTGGCTCGGAGGATGTCGTTGCGGTGGCCCTGGTACCAATTCCTCGTCTCCTCGTCCATCATTTCCATGTCGCCGCCGCCCATGAGGAACGCCAAGTCTGTGTTCCTCTTCTTCGCCGCCACCGTCGTCTTCGGCGAGGCGATCCGGGCGCCTTGGTTGGCGAGCATCTCCCGCCACCTGCCGTCGAACTTGTCGTTCCTCCCGTCGGCGTGCGATCTCAAGTCGGCCCAACACTTGTCGATCGACGCCCGCATCTCGTCGGCGGGATTGTCCGTCCGTTTGAGCTCTTTCTCGCTTCTTCCGGCCGAGCTCGGGCGCCCTTCCGCCGCGCAAGCCGGCGGAGCGTCGGGGTTGTACTCGCTCGGTCTTGCTTTTCGAGAGGGACGTGCGAACTTCCTTCCACTTCTCGCACTTCTCGAGGCGGGCGTAGACGTTGAGGAACTTGAAGCTGCAGGCCGGTGTCGTCCGTGTACATGTCCAAAGCTCGGCGCAGCCGGGGAAAAAGAGCACGGCGATACTCGGTCAGCTAACGACGATGTACCTCGGTGGTGTAGGGCCGGCGGATCATACCCTTTGCTCCATGTCGTGGCCGCTGATCGGCCGTTTGTCGATCTCCTCCTGTACGCCGTGCCATTTGCTGCGCACGCCGTCCGCATGATCCCCCAATGGGTGGCCATTGCCTTGTCTCCCCGGTACACGTTCATGTTCGTCTTGTTGAAGTAGGGATCGACGAGCTTGCGTTCCTCGTACGCCCGCCTCACTCGAAACCGGTATGTGTCGAACGGCCGATTGGCCCCGATTATGCCGTTCGTGGACACGGTCATCCAAGCTTCGGCGAGGCACTCCTCTTCCTTCGGCGTCCATTTGATACGCGGTTCGGCAGGTGGCGAGTCCTTCTTCCTCTTCTTCTTCCCCTTCGACAGGTTGGCGCCGGCTTCGATTGGCTCTTCTTCTTCCTCGCCTTCTTCTTCGACGGCTTGGCTTCCGTCGGCAACATCCTCCCGATGCTCCTTGCGCGCCGCCAC
The DNA here is from genome assembly GCF_022539505.1 of Lolium rigidum. NCBI lineage: Eukaryota > Viridiplantae > Streptophyta > Magnoliopsida > Poales > Poaceae > Lolium > Lolium rigidum. Next base: position 87,873,178 of record NC_061511.1, read on the forward strand.
AGCTGCCGTCGCCCTCGTCTCCTCTTGCGTGAAGAACCCGGGCACGCGGCGGCGGCGGTCATGAAGAACCCCGGGCTCGCAGCGGCGGCGGCGGAGCCGGAGGTGATCATCTCGTGGATCTCCTCTTCGTTCGGCGCCGCCATCGCACCGAACGCGAGCGGCCCTCGTCGCAGGGCCGGCGAGGTGCCCTCGAACAGGCCGCCGCCGACGCCGACGTCAAGCTCGGGCGGCGACGGTGTGGGCTTGGACGGTTGGACGTAGGCGCCCTCTTGGAACACGGCGGTCGGCGACGGCGAGTACGGCGAAGGCGAGAAGGAAGACGGGGAACTTGTTGTACCTTGCGTCGGCCATTGGCCGGGGAACACGCCGCCGCTGTAGGCCATGCTGATTAACCTCAAGTGTTCGTCTTGGGCCGCCTCCGCCGACCTCTTGGCGGCGGCTCTTTTCACCCTCTCCGCCCGGCGCTTGTTTCCACGTCGCGCCGTTTCTCGTCCGCCGCCCACTCGGCGTTCGACATGCCCGGCGGCTTCGTCTTCTTCTTCCGCATCTTCCTCGCCGGCGCCTTCGGCGGCATTGTGGTGGACGAGAAGACGAGGAGGAGAGTGGTGGTGGACGAGAAGACGCCGCCGGGAACTGGAGGCTGGAAGACGAGGAGATTGGGGGATTTCGGCGGGAGAGAATGGGGATATGCAAGCAAATTGGAGGGAATGGGGAAATGCAAGCAAATTGGAGGGAAAATCACAGGATTTGGTTTTCCAGTCGCCGACTACGCGGGTCCACACGCCGTTTCGCGCGCTTTCGTTTCGTCCGGAGTCCCGAGCGCGCCCCGGGGGCCGGGGTTGGCATGGGCTCGCCGGATGGATTAAGGGCCAAATCCGGACGAAAACGAGGAACCGGGGGCGCGACTGGGCCGAATTTCGCCGTCCGGATGGAAAAAACGTCGCTCGGGGGCCTCGTCGGGGGGACGAGTGGAGATGCTCTGAAGCATCAATTATATGTGATATCATAACCAAGAGGTCTCAAATTCAGGACTACACCGCACCACGAACAACGGAACACATCGGTGAATCCACCACCCCTCCAACATGGGCATTTTTCCAACATTGCCTGTGTATCCTCATGGCAATTTGTCATCTTAAGCAATTTGAGTTTGCCCAGGGCTTCCAAATGTTCTTGGTCGGCCGCTAAAAAAACCATCAAATTCTCCATGTTGTGTGGCTTCCCGCCACAATACCCCACTGCAGCAGCAGCAGCTCCCGGACGCGTCGGGCATCATTTCCTTCCCAGTTTAGCTGTTTCTTCTGTCTCATCAGTCCTCACTACCGCGAGAATCCGACAATGGTTGATAATTGATTTCCGGACTCAGGCATGAGTCGATGTACTTGCCTAGTTGGTAGCACAAACTATTATGATTCTATGAAAAACATACACACTCATACAAATTAACTAATTCCTTTTGAAAATCGCTCGTGACAATCTGAAAACCAGATATACCAGTGTAGTCTGTTTCTTCCTGTACAAACCTCCAACGGTGTGGGTTTAACAAATCAAACGACGGGCTCTGGTTCAGATGGCAGGCCGACTGTGAGCTCGGCGACGACGGCGCGGCAGATGGGGCACGTCGCGTGCGAGCGCAGCCACATGTCGATGCAATCCGCGTGGAACAGATGGTTGCACGCCGGCAGCCGCCGGACCATCTCGCCGACCTGCACGAGCCCCAGGCATATGACGCACTGCGCCCACCCTGACACAGCCCCCGTGTCGCCGCTGCTGGCCTCCCTTTTGTACGGGAATGCTGGAAGAAGCCTTGACACGGCCGGATCGAAATGATCCAAGCCACCATCGCTGCTCCGGCTGGCGAGACGAACGCCGATGACGGCCGTGGCACGCCTCAGGGCTGCACGGCGGCGACGGGCGGAGAGGTAGCCGAAGGAGAGAGCCACGGCCAAAGCAGTGACTGCCAAGGCCCAGACGAGGCCGACAGTGAGGTAGATGACGACAAATGAGAAGAATATGGCGAAGGTCAGGAACACCACCACGCTGTGGTGCCCGTCGTCGTACGGAGAAGCTTCTCCGGGAGCACCGTGGTGGTGCGAGAGCCCATCGAAGAACATGGCGGTAAAGAGCTGTTAATTGTCTAGGCAGGGGGGCTCGCTGACCTTGAAACGTAGTATAACTGTATAAGCCTAAGCCGTACATTATGTAGCCGTACATTACGTGTAGTAGAAAGTCAAAGGTGCCGTACGTACATGACGGAATTTTTGGCTCTGACCGACCGATGACAACCATATATTAGACTATCCCAAGTGCAAGTGGCGAGGATTTGGCCGATGAGGCTAACTAAGAGCTGTGGTTAAGCTCTGACTTTGTTCTGATTAGCTGATAGAAGTTGCATCCCTGAACCCAGGCATGCTTGCATTTTGATCTTCAGCATTTTTAATCACAGGAGCAAACGCGTATCAGACTGGGTCCAACAGAATTGGGGTATTCCTACCATAATTTATGCTGGCTTATAGATGTATGTTGCTGTGTCCTGCTGTACTTGCCCGGAACAAGGGAATAATGCTTCCCCTATATTCCTTTTTGGTAAACTGGTTGGTGAAGCAAAGTCGACAAGATATCAAAGATTTCAAGACTACTGGCACAGTTTCGAGAGAAAAATAGTTCAGCCAAATCAAATGTCAAACATGATTAAAAGCAAAAGCAGTGAGCACTACTCAACCAATCTACCCAGTAGAGCGAAATAGTGTAAATCTGTAATGGGGAGGAACAACTACTAGTAAGGACTCCGACTAGGAATCTCCTCAGGCGGAGATCAACGCTGATGGAACAAGAAGCAAGAATCCAGCAGCAGGAAGATGGTAGAGGCTAGGCTAGGAGATAGAATCCAGTTTGGCCAAGATTAGAGTGAGAATAGAACACTAGGGATGCGGCCATACCAATTTCATGGCCAGTAATGAGTTCTCTACCAATTATATGAACAAGGAATCTATGGCGCTAGGTATTCTAGTCCTACATTCAAACAATAAATAAACCTCAAACTTCCAACGCCTAAGTCCTAACCCAAACCCCTCTAATATCTTTTATGAACACTCATTACGCTTCTCAACTCACCGATTATGGCACCAACTTGCAGGCGATACTCCCGCCATAATATAGTTGGTGAATCACCCCTACAATATACGTACAAAGACTCACATCAGGACACAATGTATATTAAGCAATAGTTTCAGCTCATAGTGCATTGATTATGATTTATGAGAATAATTACCCCAAACTCATGTGCAATGTGCATGTAGAAGAGACTTATTCCTAAAATGCATGTATTTATAGGATGATTGCTCATAATAATATTAGAAGGTACATGATATTTTTAGGAGACAACACCTCATTCTTTTAGCATGTTTGTAGAGAAAGCTGATCAATCTCTGGAAAACATCCTAATTCAGAAAGGCTATATTCTACTCAGAATAAACATGAAGCATGTTTTCTTCTGAAGGAACATAACATGAAATAAGCAGCAAGAGATAGCTTAAATAACTGTAACATCTTCATAAACAAAAAAAATGTTCAAGCTCAACAGCTAAGGGAAATTAAGCTTCCATTTTCTATAAAACCGAATTTCAAAGATAACCAATGATTTGCTAATGCCCAACAACATGTTGATGGAGAATAGTGCGACGATGTGGATACGTATAATGTGGAGGGCTTTCACCAGATACGTCCCCAGTTAGCCATAATAGCGTATCAAGGAAAGCAAGCTAATAGATTTAAAAGAATGTTTTTGTTAGCTTATGTCAAACTGGATCTTGGATGGCACATCACCCTTGGTTAATAACGTTCACTCTAGTTTCATGTTCCTAATCATTAAGTAATTTCACTATAATATCATTGTGCGAGATTAAAGTAGACAAAAAATGGCTAGCCAATTGACTTCTTGGATCATACATGAAACTGGGAGAAAATATCTCATAGGGCCATGAAATACTGTTACATTCAGTTACATTTAGGTGAATCTTAGTTATGACACTAAAAACCTACTGATACCAATGTATCAGGTCAGACACTACGTTCTAAGACCATGATTCCAAACAACAAGTTGTAGTAGGTTCATGTTAAACCTCAAGCTAATATAAGTTGGCAGTTAATGTGTTCTCCGGTTAAAGTGCCATGCAAATTGATCAACAGCCACCATTGCCTGTGAAGCCGAACCAAGTGAACCATCATACCTATGCATTAGATAACAATATAATTTAAATTAGTTTTGGCAGACAAGCTGTATACTAAAATTACTTGAAGGAAACTTGATAGCTGTTTTTTTTTTCAATTAAAAGCTGAACAAGGAGATACGTACATAGAGACTAATAAGTAAGCTCCGATCTGCATAACCAAAATTCCTTCACCTTCGTGTTTTGTTGTGGTAACGCAACGCGCACAAAACCAGTGCTCATGGATTGAGGTGACTAAATCTACAAATGTACAACTTGCAATCACAATATTGCTGGAGATAACAAGGCAACAATTAGGTTTCAACTATCCCTGAGCACTAAGGAAGAGTTAGACTCACATTGGTTTGGCCCAATAGAGAAGAATTCCGTCTGCAGATTATTCCTTCTAAAGAAGTCCGTAAATGGCTGCAGATCAACAGCAGTAAATCTCGCCCCCTCTTGCTCTGCTCTGGACAGTTTAAAAAGATTGTGACATTAAACTTCTGGAACTTGAGCATTCATCTAGCTTAATGAATAAGGTTTCACGTATAAGTATCAGTCACATCTATGATTCAGTAATTCAGTATCAGTCACATTTATGATTCAGTAATTCAGGTCCATATTGCATCCCAGAATGTAGTTTATCAGATCGGCATTTGAAATGCATCTTCAGGTTGGAAATAATACTGATATTAAACTGCAGCACTGCTAAATTCATTGACCAAGTTTTCAGGACAGTTTCAATCAAACAATCACAATCCCAAATTCATATGCTACGGTCTAGCCATTGAAGCATCGAACTGGTGCGGCCGTGGATACTGGACTAAACTAAGTCGACACTCTGCGACAAGAATAAACAAAAAAATTCCATCTGTAAACTGCAGGACCTCATGGGAAGATTCGTTACGGCAATCACCAGAACCGCCGCCAGTACCGAAGATTCTACAATCCTCCAAACCAACAACGGCGGAAATGCACATTAAACTGCGGGTGCTCTCGGAGTCGGGGATGAGACTTACATGATGGGGAGGAGGCGAGATGGTCCGGTCGGGTCGTAGTTGAGCAGCAGCGCCGCCTTCACCGGCATCCCTGCAAGAGGATTGGGGATTAGACCAGAAGGAGTAGCGAAGTGAGAGGGAGGGAAGACCGTACCGGAAGAGCCGACGTGCTTTTGGGTCCACTTCTCCCACGCCCGGCGCGCCCACGACCAGTCCGCAGCCATGGGAGAAGTGGCGTGCGCCGCGACGGGTAGGCAGGCGGCGGAGGAGGAGAAGCGACGGCGGGACTACCTGCCGGAAGTGAAGACCCGGAGCTTTTTATTTTGAGCTATAAGCCCAGCCCACTAGTTTGTCCTGGGCTTTCTGAAAGAATTCCTCTAATTGGATGCGTAGAATAGGGTTTAGAGTTGAATTGGACTGGAAGTTCCAAATCTAAGTTGGAAATGAATTGGCTTCAATTGAAATTCTATTGTTTGGATATACTGGGGATTTTCAGTTGGAATCAAAGAGGGGTACCTAATTCCAATTCTTATTTGGATGTATAAATTGTGGAATTTGATAGTTTGTTGAGTTTGGAGAGAGGTCGGGAAAAGCTCGATTTGCAGTCGGTAAATTCTTTTACTTAAAACTCGGGCACGCCCATAAAATCGGAACAAATTCTTTCCTTGCAATGGAAAGGTGAGCATGCATTCCAAGTAAGCCCTTCCCTGGACTTTGATGCATTTGATTGAGTTGCACATATTTCAACAAGAGCTAATTACACCTCTAGTCCTACAACTTGTCCACCATGTGAAGATTTAGTCCTAGAACTTGCAAAACCTATTGTAGGGCCCTACAACTTGCAAACCATGTGAAGATTTGGTCCTCAATCAACCAGAAACTGACACGTGGCAATGTAGTTTTTACAGAAAACTCCCTAATATTTTAATTTAGCAAATCTGACCTTGCTGCTGCCTCCTTACATACGGGTCCTACCTGTCAGTGAGCGGCGGAACAAAATAAAATACTTTGCGAGCACGAGTATTCGATCTCACGACCTCAGGTCGGTAGCAAACTGCTGCTGCCACTACACTATGGAACGAGTAGCGATGTACCTAACGAAGATAATATATTTAATATATCTCATCCGAGACTGCCGGAAAGAAAAATGAAAATAGAGTTTATTCCTGCATCAATATTACTGAAAACTTTTACTTGGCGCACAAAGTTTAACGTCCATATTTTTGAAAAATTATAGTCAATATGTGTAGGTTAAATTTAGTAACATCTCAATTTTGAAATGATGTTCAAATCTTTTGTTCTACTAACTACGTAACGAAAGATAAGTCATGTATTTTGTTGGAGATGAGTGTTTCCAACACTGATTTATCCATGAAAATCATTTTTTAAGTTCGGGTTCCTAATTTTGTAGGTATGCGGATTCTCATATTAAGGGAATATGATGTTATATGAAGGCAAACTTCATGTGCCGCATTTACTTTTTCTCATATAAATTTCTGGTATATATGTAAGTATATATCTTCATATGTTATTGCCACACTTCTATTTTGTATTCACATTTGAACTTTCTAATTCTAAGGATGCCCACTAGAAGTGTTGCATGTTTGTTAACTGGAGGCGGTGGTGATGTAAAAAAAAGTTTCTTTACGAAAAAGATAACAATATACTATTGTGCACAATGAATATTATTTTAAGAATGCTAAAGATATACTTGAATGTTTTTTCTAAACCTCATATGCTCTAGTTCCTAATTTATACATTAAAGATCTTGTGCTTGATGTTTCGAATCTGGAAGATGATTCATATTTGAAACTCTTGCTGTAATATTTTTATAAAATTTAACAAAGAGAGTGTGTATAAGAAAATTACTTACTCAAGTTAAACAGAAAGAATTGCGTCAGCACTTGTTCGCGACTTCGAACCCTCTCCTAGTAAATAAAATTTTATGTGTTTCTTCTCATTTTTCTTTCCAGTAGTCTAATGGCGAATAAAATAAGCAAACGTCCTTAAAAGTAGCACAGATTGATGGCTGTTCTAGTGGCTACACGCTAGTTTGAGCATCATCAGATCGTGAGTTCGAACCCTGGTTCACACAAGTCCTTTTATTTTGTTCCGCCGCTCACTGACAGGTAGGACCCGTATGTAAGGTGGTGCCAAGGTCAGATTTGCTAAATTAAAATATTAGATAGTTTTCTGCAAAAACTACGATGCCACGTGTCAGTTTCTGGTTGATTAAGGACCAAATCTTCACATGGTTTGTAAGTTGTAGGACCCTACAATAGATTTTGCAAGTTCTAGGACTAAACCTTCACATGGTGGACAAGTTGTAGGACTAGAGGTGTAATTAGCTCTTTCAACAACAAGGAAAGGATCCACGCCACAGAAAAGAAAGAACAATATATATCCGGGTGAAAGAAGAAAGGTCACGACTCTTGCATGAACCTGGTGTGTGGCTATAGTCCCACGGCCACCACCCACCAACCCAAAAACTGCCAACGGCACACCTCGGTATCTCCGCGACGGGCGGCTTTGCGGGGCAGGGACGGACCTTTTCCCCGCTTTTTCGTCATCCGTGCCGTGGCCTTGCGGGACTCTTCCCTCCCTCCCTCCCATCGGCGCCGGCTATAAATTCCCACCTCCTCTCTTCTCTCCCTCACATCCAACCCAATCCAATTCCCTCCGTTCTCTTCTCGCCGAGGAATCTCAGACCGCTCGAAATCGAAGTGAAGGCTCTCCCGTCCTCCTCAAGGTACGCGACTCTCCGATCGCTCCTCCTGTTCGCCTTATTTGATTTGATTGAAGCCCTTCCTCGGTAGATCGATTGTTATTGAATCCGCTCGATCGTGTAGTAGATCTGCTGGCTAAGGCGCTATTATGGTTGATAGATAGATCGATGTAGGTTCGGCTCCGGGTTGTCGTGAAATTCCCCTCGAATTATCTCCGAATTGTTGAGCCGATTGCTGTTGGTTCGGCTCGGGTTATCGTGAAATTCCCCTCGATTATCCCTGAATTATTGAGTAGATCTGCCGATTAGAGGTGCGTCTGATATTAATTCGGTTCACCTATATCTGCTGTAGTTGTCCGATTCCGGTCGGTTGCTGTCGTCGTAGTATTCTTGTAGATTTCTGATTCTTAGCGCTCACGACGTGTGTTATATTGCACCTATCCCTGATACGCGCGGAATTTGCCTTGGGTCTCATATAGTTGCTTGTCCGATCCAAGCTTTGTGCGTCGGCTATACTCCGCAAATCATGTGCGTTTGATGATAATTGTTGATTCATCTAGAGTCATCTAGCTTGTTTGTGCTTAACCCTGACATGTTAGAAACTTACAACTTGATCCATTTTTTCGATAAAGTTAGAACTTGATCCGTTAATGAGTCGCCTGTTCATATTTTTGATGATCCAAGAGAGTATCTCTCGATATTAATATATTCCCTTTATCGAAAAAAAGGAAAAAGAAAAAAAAAAGTTAAGAACTCTCTTGGATCATCACATTTCCTAGTTAGGATTTCTCTGTTGGATCGGCGCATGCTCTGGTTTTTGTATTGCTTATGTCGTGCACATGCTCTGGTTTTTGTATTGCTTTTGTCCTGCAGATGCTCTGGTTCCTGTATTGCTTTTGTCCTGCAGATGCTCTGGTTCCTGTATTGCTTATGTCCTGCAGATGCTCTGGTTCTTGTATTGCTTATGTCCTGCGGTTCTTGTATTGCTTATGTCCTGCAGATTTGAGATCACCGTGTCTTACTCTGGTCTACTTTGTTTTACAGATGCAGATCTTTGTGAAGACCCTCACCGGGAAGACCATCACCCTTGAGGTCGAATCCTCGGATACCATTGACAACGTTAAGGCGAAGATCCAGGACAAGGAGGGCATCCCCCCGGACCAGCAGCGCCTCATCTTTGCTGGCAAGCAGCTCGAGGATGGCCGCACCCTCGCTGACTACAACATCCAGAAGGAGTCCACCCTCCACCTGGTGCTCCGCCTTCGCGGTGGCATGCAGATATTCGTCAAGACCCTCACTGGCAAGACCATCACCCTGGAGGTCGAGTCCTCTGACACGATCGACAATGTGAAGGCCAAGATACAGGACAAGGAGGGCATCCCGCCGGACCAGCAGCGCCTCATCTTCGCTGGCAAGCAGCTTGAGGATGGCCGCACCCTCGCTGACTACAACATCCAGAAGGAGTCCACCCTCCACCTGGTGCTCCGCCTTCGTGGTGGCATGCAGATATTCGTGAAGACCCTCACTGGCAAGACCATCACCCTTGAGGTTGAGTCGTCTGACACCATTGACAACGTCAAGGCCAAGATCCAGGACAAGGAGGGTATTCCCCCGGACCAGCAGCGCCTCATCTTTGCCGGGAAGCAGCTCGAGGATGGCCGCACCCTTGCTGACTACAACATCCAGAAGGAGTCCACCCTTCACCTGGTGCTCCGCCTCCGTGGTGGCATGCAGATCTTCGTCAAGACCCTCACTGGCAAGACCATCACCCTGGAGGTCGAGTCGTCTGACACCATCGACAACGTCAAGGCCAAGATCCAGGACAAGGAGGGTATTCCCCCGGACCAGCAGCGCCTTATCTTTGCTGGAAAGCAGCTCGAGGACGGCCGCACCCTTGCGGACTACAACATCCAGAAGGAGTCTACCCTCCACCTTGTGCTCCGCCTTCGTGGTGGTATGCAGATCTTTGTCAAGACCCTCACTGGCAAGACCATCACCCTGGAGGTTGAGTCCTCTGACACCATTGACAACGTCAAGGCGAAGATCCAGGACAAGGAGGGTATTCCCCCGGACCAGCAGCGCCTCATCTTCGCCGGCAAACAGCTTGAGGATGGCCGCACTCTTGCGGATTATAACATCCAGAAGGAGTCCACCCTCCACTTGGTGCTCCGCCTCCGTGGTGGCCAGTAGGTGCCTAGCCATGGCGCTGCTTATTTCTTTGTCTTCGTAAGTCTGGTGATGTCGGTGTGCTCCAGTGGAGCTGTCATTGTGTCCTCTGCTCTGGTCATGTATTTTGTTCTGTCGTGTTGATATCTACTTTACTTGTGTTTACAAACTTCTGCTGTGACGCAGCAGCTTTGGTTGTGTGATGAATGAATAATTGAACCTTGAACTTAGTGTGAAATCCCGTTGTGTCTGTCTATCTCTTTGCTGATGTGTTCTTTCTCTTCAAGTGGTTCTTTGGATTTTGTTAACTGCTTCCATTAGTCTCCCCGCGAAGATCGTGCTTCCAGAAGTCCCCTGCCAAGTGGAGAAACCGAGAATTCCTGCTGTCCTTCATGAGTGTACATGAAGAACCATGTAACTCGTTGGTTACTCTCCGTGATATCAACGAATGTTAAAAGTTTAGGTTGCAGTAATTTTGTCCGAACTTCAAATTTTGTGGGCGATATGTAAGATGAGAAGCATTTCTCAGATAATGTCGTTACAGCTTTATGTATCTTATTTCTGACCAATTTTTCGCAAGTGCAGGGTTCTTAACTTTCTCCACCCGGTGAATGTTCCTTGGGCTATGTTTCCTAACTTTCTCCACGCCGGTGGATGTTCCTTGGCTATGTGAGCAATTGAGGTACGCAGCTTGAATCGAATGTGCAATTTAATACAATCACCCATATACGGTATGAGATGCCTTTGCCTCTCTTGAGTCATGCCTACCATTCCCATCCGAAGAATAGGACCAGGAGATAGCTGGAAAAGAAAGACAACAAATCAATCTGCGCAGTTGTTTGAAAATAAAAACCCCAGAACCGCCGTATAATTTACATGCACTTGGTTCGAAAGCCTGCCATGCACGGCCATGTTGGCTTTATTTCCTCCATTTCAAAAACAAGACGATGTATTTTTCTTGTCAAAAGTCAATGTTTTCTAAATTTGATCAAGTTTTTATATAGTTAAAAGTAGACTAACAACAATACCAAATGAATAGATTCACCATAAAAAATTAGAATTTATTCTTTAACATAAATGTTCATACTTTTTCATGTATATATTTGGTCAAACGAAGTGTAATTTGCTTTATTATTTTGGAACCGAGGTAGTACTTCCATTTTGTGAGGAGTGAATTCATCTCTTCCTTTACCATTTGCATAACTGAAAATACAATTTCTTCTCTTTGTAATGAATTAGAAATTAGAAGAACTCCTGTCCTTGCCTTGGAAAAAATAAAAATAAAAAGACTCGGAGGGAGATATAATCTCTGGCTAGTGCAAATTTACGTTTTATTCAAACTTCATGAGTGACGACAAATTGATTTTCTTAGCTTTTCAAGGAGACGTATCCATGTTTGATCACCACTCCATATTCCAGTGGTCATTAACATTCTTGAGAGTCCAATATGACCATCCAAAAGTGGCCTGCCCATAGACATCCATCTTCACCTTCGCCTACATCGGTAGTCTTCTTTTGTTGTGTTGGGCACTAGCCATTTTGTGAGGAGTGCATTTCCTCTCTTTGTTTACCACTTGGATAATTGAACATACACTTTCTCCTCTTCACATTAGCGCAAAAAAAGAACACTCATAGAGAGATTTGGGCTCCGGTTAGTGCCAATTTATTCATCATAAATCGTTATTATTCAGACTTCATGATTGATAACATATCGATTCTTAGCTTTTCAAGAAGATGTATCCATTTTTGATCATCCACTGCATATTCTAGTGGTCATCAACATTCTTGAGAGTCCAATAGGCCCATCCAAAAGTGGCCTGCCCATAGACATCCATGTGCACCTTGGCGTACATATGGTACTCTTCCTTTGTTGCGTTGGGCACTAGCCACTCAGCCACCTATTCTCCTGTGAAAACATAATAGCAATAACATGCATATATTTCTTAATAAATTTGAAGATCAGCGGGCGGTGGGTCCAAAACAGGATGGATCGGTGAGCTAACACTTAACCACAAAGGTGAGAGGGCCATTCGGCGAGCTCTCCAGAGAAGTTGGTCCTGTCGAAGTCGATGTTCTGCTCCATGGTGGGGTTGTTGATGATGCTATTGAACACGGTGTAGTAGTGCACGTCGAGGATGCTTCTGGGGAGCCTGCCGGCGAAGTTGAGGAGCTCCGTGGTGTTCTCCCTGATTCCGATCTGGTTGGACATGACCACATACGCTGTCGACGAGTGCCTCTTGACGGTGTGGTACCCGTCGTGGTAGTACTTCGTCAGGCTTGGCAGTGACGTGCCGGGTGCCAGCGGCTTGTTCATTAGCTCCACCTCCAGCGAAGAACCATGTTGCTCGATGGTTATTCTCCATGATATATAAAGGTTCAGGGTGCAGTAATTTTGATAATCATGAAAATGCTCCTTCTCAAGTGATTTTGCCATCCCAACTTCAAATTTGGTGGGCGTTATGGATGAAGGGAAGCATTTTGTCATTACAGCTTTATGTATCTTCGTATATTCTGACAAATTTTTCGCAAGTGCAGAGTTCCTAACTTTCTCAGTGCCGGTGGATGTTCCTTGGGCTACATGAGCAATTGAGGTACACAGCTTGAATCAAATGAGCAATTTACTACCATCACCTTGTACGGTACTAGTAAACAGTTAGATGCCTTTGCCCCTCCTGAGTCCTGATGCCTACCATTTCCATCCGATGAATAGGACCACGAGATAGAGGGAAACGAGAGAACAAATCAATCTGTGCAGTTATTTGGAAAAAATCATAATAGCCATATAATTTACATGCACTTGGTTCGGAAGCCTACTACGCACGGCCATGTTGGCTTTTATTCCCTTTGTTTCAAAAACAAGACATGCAAATTTTGTCAAAAGTCAATGTCTTCAAAATTTGATCAAGTTTATAGATACAGTACAACGAACAACAATACCAAATCAATGGATTCACCATAATTATTTTAATTATTTTTTCTTCAATATTGTAAATGTTCATATTTTTTGTATATATTTGGTCAAGCTAAGTATACTTTGACTAAATTTATACGACTATATTTTTCGGAACGGGGGGTACTACTTCCATTTTGTGAGTAGTGCATTTCCTCTCTTTCTTTACCACTTGCATAACTGAACATACACTTTCTCCTCTTCACATTGTCGCAATAAAAAACACTCGTAGAGAGATTTAAGCTCCGGCTAGTGCAAATCTGTTCATCATAACTTGTTATTCAAACTTCATGAGTGATAACATATCGTTTATCTTAGCTTTTCAAAGAGGTGTATCCATTTTTGATCATGCACTCAATATTCCAGTGGTCATTAACATTCTTGAGAGACCAATAGGCCCATCCAAAAGTGGCATGCCCATACACATCCATCTGCCCCTTGGCGTACATCTGGTACTCTTCCTTTGTTTCGTCGGGCACTTGCCATTCAGCCACCCATCCTCCTCTAAAAACATAATAATAATTAAATGCATAGATTTATTAATAATTTGAAGATCAGCGGGTGGCGGGTCCAAAACAGGATGGATAGGTCAGTTAACACTTGACAAAGGTGAGAGAGCCATTGTGTGTGGTGACTTTGCTGAGCTCGCTGGAGAAGTTGGTCAGCTAACACTTATCTTGAGGAGCTAAGCTCGTTTGCCCTTGCGGCCAAGCCGCAGTTTTACTGTTCGTGAAATTTGAGTAGCGGTTTTGTAAGTTGCCCGTCTGGACATCTATCATGAGAGAATTCCTGCTGTCCTCCATGACGCTCTGCAGCTGTGTGTACACGAAGAACCATGTTGCTCGTTGGTTATTCTCCGTGATATGTATGGTTTAGGTTGCAGTAATTTTGATGACCATGAAAATGTTCCTTCTCAAGTGATTTTGCCATGCCAACTTCAGATTTGGTGGGCGATATTGTAGGACGAGAAGAATTTTAGATAATATGCCGTTACAACTTTATGTATCTCCGTACATTCTGACCAATTTTTCGCAAGTGCAGAGTTCCTAACTTTCTCCGCGCCAGTGGATGTTCCTTGGGCTACATGAGCAATTGAGGTACGCGGCTTGAATGAAATGAACAATTTACTACAATCGCCCATATATGGTACTAGTAAACAATGAGATGCCTTTGAGGTTTTGACTCTCTCCTGAGTACTGATTTCCATCCGATGAATAGGACCACGAGATAGAGGGAAAAGGGAGACAACAAATCAATCTCTGCAGTTATTTGAAAAAAACACAGGATCAAACGTATAATTTACATGTACTTGGTTCGGAAGCCCACCACCACCACGCACGTCCATGTTGGCTTTTTTCCCCCTCCGTTTCAAAAACAAGGCATGTGATTTTTGTCAAAAGTCAAGGTTTTTTATGTTTGATCAAGTTTTATACATAGAAGTACGGCCAACAGAAATACCAAATCTATAGATTCACCATATTGTAAATGTTCATTTTTTTTTTATAAAACTAAGTATACTTTGACTAAACTTATACGACTTAATTTTTAAAACAGAGGTAGTACTTCCATTTTGTGAGGAGTGCATTCATCTCTTTCTTTACCATTTGGATAACTAACTGAACATACACTTTCTTTCCTTCGTAATGAATTAGAAATTAGAAGAACTCCTGTCCTTGCCTTGGCAAAAATAAAAAAACTCTCATTGAGGGATATGAGCTCCGGCTAGTGCAAATTTATTCATCATAAATCGTTATTCAAACTTCATGAGTGATGACATATCAATCCTAGCTTTTCAAGGAGATGTATCCATTCTTGATCATCCACTGCATATTCCAGTGGTCATTAACATTCTTGAGAGTCCAATAGGCCCATCCAAAAGTGGCCTGCCCATAGACATCCATCTGCGCCTTTGCATACATCTGGTACTCTTCCTTTGTTGCATTAGGCACAAGCCACTCAGCCACCCATTCTCCTGTGAAAACATAATAATAATAACCATGCATAGATTTCTTAATAATTTGAAGTTCAGCGGGCGGCGGGTCCAAAACAGGATGGATCGGTCGGTCAGCACTTACCCACAAAGGTGAGAGGGCCATTCTGCCTGGTGACCTTGGCGAGCTCGCCAGAGAAGTTGGTCCTGACGAAGTCGATGTTCTGCTCCACGGTGAGGTTGTTGAAGATGCTGTTAAAGACAGAGTAGTAGTGCACGTCGAGGACGCTTCCGGTGAACCCTCCGGCGAAGTCGAGGAGCTCGGTGGTGTTCTCCCCGATCCCGAGCCGGTTGGACATGACCACGTACGCCGTCGACGAGTGCCTCCTGACGGCGTGGTACCCGTCGCGGTAGTACTTCATCAGGCTAGCCAGCGACGTGCCCGGCGCCAACGGCTCGTTCATCAGCTCCACAGCCAGCAGGCTCGGGCTCTTGGCGTACCTGCAGAACCATTAGCAGATCCAGGTGAAGTGAAGGCCAAGGTTAGCAATTTAGTATGGAGATCGGTTCCATGGCTGTTTAATTTGCTGATCCATCTAGCTGACCTGGACGCGAGGAACTCGATGACTTGCACCGTCTGCGCGATGTTGGCGTCGGTGGTGCCCCAGTTCTGCGTGCCGTCTCTGGAGGAACTGTGCTCCCACGGGTTCTGTGACCCTGGAGCTGCGTGAAGGTCGACGATCACACCCAGATTGTACTTCCTGTCCACACACATACATATGATATTTGTATCATATGGTCAAATGTATCTGAAGAGTTTGAGCAAAAACATTCAGACTTACTCGGCCCATTTGAACGCGTTGTCCAAGGTTTTGAGCGAGCCTCCGACGTAGGGAGCCGGAGGGCTGGGGTCGCTGGCGATCCACCATCCGACCGGGATCCTCACCGCCGTCAGCCCGCTTTCTGAGATGAACCTGAAGTCCTCCTCAACTATGTATGTTCTCCAGTGGTTCTGCAAGTTTACCAGCCATGTAAGTCACTTGAAATAACTTCGCCAGAGTGAGCACTGAGCAGACAAAAATGCGCGCGCTTATGCTTGGTTGGCCTGTTAGTTTATCCGTTTCTTCAGTGATGACAGTCGCGGACTCGAAAGCTCCAAACCATACTCTCTGCAGTACAGTACATTGCTTGTGTATTACTGTCAATCTACAGTCAGTTATTTGTCCTAGTTTGCCACTTGCATTCACGTGCCGAACTCTTGAAAGAAATTGCAGATAATGGCAACGCGATCTCGCTCTAACATTCCATCTAGTATATCTTTTTGTTGTCTTCTCTTATTAGGCATGGACCCCTTAAGAACAGGATCGATCTCCCCAAATCGTGAACAGAAGTGCAAGCAACCAGCGAGACACATCACATGGAAATTATTGGTGTCTTACCTTGAGAACCGGTGTAGCCTTGGACGTGCCGTATCCGTTGCAGATCTGGTACTCCCCTTGCAGCTGCCCGACTTTGGTCACTGCAAACACCGACGGGTCGTCGTCGCCCCAGCTTGTGCTCTGGCCGTAGTCCGCTGTCATTGAGCCATCTTTCTTTGCCTGCCATATGTGTAGATTTTACTAAATGGCAAAGAAAAATTGCGGGCCAAACATGCTGTTTTTGCCTCGGCGACAGGCTGAAGTACTTGGTAAATGTTGACTAGTATTTGATTGGTCATGGCAGTCTAGTGGCATATCCGAAATAGTTAAGAAATGACGATTATCAAAAAATGAAAACAATACTAGCAAGTAGAGTTAGGCAGGAAGACTAGTCGTAATGCGTTGAACCACCGGCGGCGCGCCAGCGCTAGCGACGTTTGCAAAAGAAGGTTCCATGCGCCGAAGCCGACCCACTAGCTTATCCAGTGTGCGCTCTAGCTTTCTTAAAATGATTATCTTCTCACCTGCAAGAAGAAGCCGTTTGGCGCCATAATGCGCGTCCTGGTCTTGTCGGGGTTGCGCACTAGCTGGAACGCCTCAGACTGCCCCGGCGACAGCGCCGTCGCCACTACCGCGCCGTCGGTGTCCACGCCCATGAACTGCCCGCCGAACACCCTCAGGTTGAACGTCGTCTCATTGATCCTCCACAGCTGAAGCAAAACACTCAGTCAGACCAGACCAGTTCTCCCCTATAAACAACACAAACGACACTAGTCACTAGCTTGCACGCTACGTTGTAAGATGATCAATCCAACCTTGAAGGTCTCCCATCCGGAGGCTTGCGTCCGGTTCGCGACGACCACCGTGCCGCCGCCCAGCTCGGCGGCGAAGTACACGCCCCACGGCACCGACTTGAACTGCAGCTGCGTGCCATCCTGCGCATCGTACGTACGTTTACCAGGAACAAGAAACCAGTCAAGCCAAAACAGAGCGCCATTAACGCACGCACGCACGTACACGACGAAGCTACTAGGTTAAATTATGTACCAACAGATCCTTGTTGGGGATGCCGTCGAAGAGGGAGGGGAGGATCCAGCCCTCCGTCACGAGCCAGCCGCCGAGGCAAACGGCCCGGACGGGGAGGCGAGAGGAGCTCTTGGGCGACGGCGGCGTCCTCTTGCCGTGGGAGGGGGAGCAGAGCCATGAGAAGCACAGGAGCAGGAGGCAGACGCTGTGGAAGAGACGGCTGCTGGTGCCATGGCGGCTCATTTGCATGGCTGCTTGTTTTTCCGATCGAGTGGCTAGGCATTCTACTCTGCTCTGCTCCGCACGCATATATATGGGCGTGGAGATGTTGTGATGCGTAACGGTCAGAGCGTCGGTGATGAATGCAAGATTAGAGAGGGAGGCTGTCCTCCTCAGAGGGCGGCCGCCGTTTACTTCGACCAGCTGGTAATGGAATAGACTCAGCTCAGTCAACCTTCTAAAGATTCAAACTGGTAAATACTCCTATGTGCGAACATAGATTGATGACTAAGTAACTCTTAAGAAAACAATGCCATTAAATCCACCCTTGCATGACTCTATCGTACGTCTGGATGAAATTAAGGATGCTGACCATAATTTAGGATCGTATTTTCAAACGAAGAAAAAAGAGTCCTCGCGCCAAGGAATCCTCTACCCCTATTCTTTCTAATGCAGTTGAAAGTTATGATTGAGAGAGCCAAGTCAGATGATCTAATTAATGGGGGTGGTGCCTCATCCTGTGGAAAATGGACTGTCTATTCTACAATGTGCAGATAGTACCATCCTCCGTATGGATCATGATAGCAAAAGAAACAAGGAACCCCAACCTGTTGCTCAAGAGCAACTGTCGAAAACACGAGTGCCAAAACGACCAGCGTACTTCAGTTCTAGATCAAGTTTGGAAAGTAACAAACAAAATTAAAAATACCGTTTTGCCAAGTGAAGTGTGGGGGCCTCGGTGTCTTGTATAAAAAGATGTGAGTATGTTAGCAAGATGGTTATTCAAGTCCATCAATGAGGATGATGTGTGATAGTTATCTGAGATAAAATACTTGGGATCAAAGACTCTTACCCAAATAGAGTGCAAACCAAGGGGAATTCAATTTTGGGCAGCCTTTATGAGTGTCAAATGGTTCTTTCTTTTCTTTTATTTTGCTTTGTTTTTATGACATTAAATACTCTCAAAGGTGAGGGGAACAACTGTTGAACCAGTACGTACGGGACTCCCATGAGAATGCGATCGCGAGGCGGCTGGAAAAACCCATCTAGGGTTCCATCCCCTCGCCAGCGACGCCGACGGTCCGCTCCGCCTTCAGTGGCCTTAGGGCCTTGGAGGTGTGGCAGACCACGGCCTCTCGCTGGCGGGAGGGTTTTCGTTCTTTGTTAGGTTATTTTTAGTGTTTTCTTCGGGATGGTGAGGCATGTGCCCGACAGGTCTCGCGGGATCTAATCGGTTTTCGTGTTCGTTGGTGTGGTTTTTTGATCTACGGTTATCATCTTTGACAATGGTTGCTGCTCTGGTGTACTGGTCCTTTGGGGCCTTAGCACTACGACTTTTCGTTTGTCTACTACAATAAGCTTTACAACGACAAGCTTTGCCCGGCTCTGGTGATGGAGGGGCGAGAACGGCAGCGCGCCTTCGGCTCACGTCAGTGTTTGTAGTTATCGCTAGATGGTCGAAAGACCTACTTGTAATTTTTATTACTTTTGGATCTGTTTGTACTGCTGTTGATAACTATTAACAGATCGGCAAAAATTTCAAAAAAAAAACTCTCAAAGATGGATCTCATGTGATATTCTGGGAGGATATCTTGCTTGTAAATACATCCTCCATCCAACAATATTCAAGTCTATGCAACACTGCAAGGGTTAAAAATACCTTGGTTGCATCAGTTATGGAACGCAATGGGCCAAGTCTAGTGTTTCAGAAAGTTTTGATGGACCAAAGTTTCACCGCTTGGAACAGCTTATGGATCGTCTTTCTAGCATCCACTTAGATCAGCATACACTTCGATGAAATTTACACAAATGGTCAATGTTTTGCCAACACTTTGCAAACACGTTATTTTTATAGGACTGGTAATGCAATCACTAGTAGAAAAAGGGGCAACCGTCTGAGCCTTTAGTAAGTTCCCTTATAAACCGGTACTAAAGGTAGCATTACTACCGGTTCCACTGTCGAGTAACTTTTAGTACCGGTTCGAACTTCATCTTTAGTACTGAGGATCGCGCACTCTTTAGTACCGGTTCGTATCACGAATCGGTACTAAAGGTAGATCTTTAGTACCGGTTAGTATCACGAATCGGTACTAAAGGTAGATCTTTAGTACCGGTTTGTGATACGAACCGGTACTAAAGGTTTTTCTCTGTTTTTTTTACTCACTCACCGTTTTGAGCATAACTTTTGCAATGGAACTCGGCTTTCGATGTTCTTTAGCTCGTTTCTAAGAGAAGAAGTAGATCCAAAACATCATACACATTGTTCAAACTATATTCTTCAAAAAAAATCCATGAGCAAGGACAAAAAAATTCATGTTCAAACAAGGGTTTCACCGAAGAGGGGCCGGAATCCAACCAAAAGTTATGTGGTACCATGTTCAACCTCGTTTCTTTGAAAACATTTTCAACAAAACTTTGGTATTCCAAGTATATTATTTTTTGTGGATACTAGGGCATATATAATGACACCACGCAAAGGTCTTACACCATTTTAAATTTTTGTGAATTTTGTAGAATTTTCTATGCCAGTTTCAAGAAAAAGTCAAGACGGCGGGCACGGCCGTTCATAGCTAGGAGTTGAATATTGAGAAACTCTTTTTATATCTCTGATGAAATAGGTAGTTGTGTACCTAAAAAAGATTTTTCCCAAAAATCATGAGCAAACTACGATGCACCTCCAGATCAAATTTTACCCGTTTCCACCTGAATCGGCAAGAATTTGTTATTTTCAAAAGAGGTGCATGGAAACCTTTTCAGAGCCAACACTTTGGTTATTTGTGAATATAACATGGTCTAGTGTACTCAAAAAATGCATGTCCCAATTTTTGCAACATATTTGTGGTTGCTGCTTCACAAAAAAACCCATTTTTTTGCACTCGAAAAATGGAAAATAGTTTTTTTTCAACAAATATGAAAACTTCCTCCGTGAACATTGTCCGTGCTTCCAAGATGCATGTTTGTGTGGAATATGAGCACACAAACTATGCCATGGATGTGGCCAAAACACCCATCATTTGGTCCGAAACCCTAGAATGTTCGTAGGAGATAGCTCGTTTCTTTGAAAATATTTTCAACAAAACTTTGGTATTCAAAGTCTATTATTTTTGGTGGATACTAGGGCATATATAATGACACCACGCGAAGGTCTTACACCATTGTTAATTTTTTTGAGTTTTATAGAATTTTCTATGTCGGTTTCAGGAAAAAGTCAAGACAGCGGGCACGACCGATCGCAGCTAGGTGTTGAATATTGAGAAACTCTTTGTATATCTCTGATAAAATAGGTAGTTGTGTACCTAAAAATTACTTTTCCACAAAAATCATGAGCAACCTAGATGCACCTACAGTTCAAATTTTACCCGTTTCCATCTGAATCGGCAGGAATTTGTCATTTTCAAAAGAGGTGCATGGAAACCTTTTCACAACCAACACTTTGGTTATTTTTGAATCTAACATGGTCTAATGTACTCAAAAAATGCATGTCCCAATTTTTGCAACATATTTGTGGTTGCTGCTTCACAAAAAAACCCATTTTTTGCACTCGAAAAATGGAAAATGGTTTTTTCCAAATAAATATAAAAACTTCCTCCGTGAACATTGTCCGTGCTTCCAAGATGCATGTTTGTGTAGAATATGGGCACATTTTAGCAAACTATGCCATGGATGTGGCTAAAACACCCGTCATTTGGCCCGAAACCCTAGAATGTTCGTAGGAGATAGCTCGTTTCTTTGAAAACATTTTAAACAGAACTTTGGTATTCCAAGTCTATTATTTTTGGTGGATGCTAGGGCATATATAATGACACCACGCGAAGGTCTTACACCATTTTGAATTTTTGTGAATTTTGTAGAATTTTCTATGTCGGTTTTAGGAAAAAGTCAAGACGGCGGACACGACCGATCGTAGCTAGGGGTTTAATATTGAGAAACTCTTTGTATATCTCTGATAAAATAGGTAGTTGTGTACCTAAAAATGATTTTCCCAAAAATCATGAGCAACCTACGATGCACCTGCAGTTCAAATTTTACCCATTTCCAGCTGAATCGGCAAGAATTTGTCATTTTCAAAAGAAGTGAATGGAAACCTTTTCACAGCCAACACTTTGGTTATTTTTGAATCTAACATGGTCTAATGTACTCAAAAAATGCATGTCCCAATTTTTGCAACATACTTGTGGTTGCTGCTTCACAAAAAAAACTCATTTTTTGCACTCGAAAAATGGGAAATGGTTTTTTCCCAACAAATATGAAAACTTCCTCCGTGAACATTGTCCGTGCTTGCAATATGCATGTTTGTGTGAAATATGGACACATTTTAGCAAACTATGCCATGGATGTGGCCAAAACACCCGTCATTTGGCCCGAAACCCTAGAATGTTCGTAGGAGATAGCTCGTTTCTTTGAAAACATTTTCAACAGAACTTTGGTATTCGAAGTCTATTATTTTTTGTGGATACTAGGGCATATATAATGACAACACGTGAAGGTCTTACACCATTTTGAATTTTTATGAATTTTGTAGAATTTTCTATGCCGGTTTCAGGAAAAAGTCAAGACGGCGGGCACGACCGTTCGTAGCTAGGGGTTGAATATTGAGAAACTCTTTGTATATATCTGATGAAATAGGTAGTTGTGTACCGAAAAATGATTTTTCCCAAAAAATCATGAGCAAACCAAGATGCACCTGCAGTTCAAATTTTACTCGTTTCCAGCCGAATCGGCAAGAATTTGTCATTTTGAAAAGAGGTGCATGGATGTGGATGATATGGATTTCCTATTTGGAATTCTCTCATTTTTCTAATCGATTTGGATGTATTATTTGTCAAATTTTGATTTACGGATTTGCAGATATGAATTATTCAATATTAAATGGAAAAGGAAATAAGTTAATTATTATTTGCATTCAAGAATATTTTAATTCAAGATTATTATTAATGATTTATTTATTTTTATTTAAATAATTATTTCGATTCATAAAATAAATGTGTGTGACATCATAGTCCATGGGTTAATAGGATTGATTGGATACTATTGTCAGGTAAGCATTAGTTGTTTGTAGGTAGCTCATTCGGAAGGAACTAAGAGCACCTCCAGTCGCGTTCCCCAAATGACGTTTGAGGGACGGCGGACAAGAAATGGAGAAAAACGCGGTCCAGTCGCGTCTCCCAAAGCTAAATAGTGCCTCATTTTATGTCCGGCGTCCCCGGTAGTGACTCTTACGCCGGCCACAAAAATAGCGTCCGGACGCATGCATGCAGCCCCTTCTCCCCACATGTCATTCTCTTTTCCCACACTTTCTCTCACCTACTTTTCCCACATGGGGTGGTCCCCTCTATTAAAATGCATGCATCCGGACGCTGTTTGAGGGACGCGGCTGGAAAGGGTCTCTTTTTTGTACAGATTTTTAGTCTCTTTTTGTCCGACGCGGTCCCAAACATGCCCCAAATCATTTGTTCTGGACGTTTTTTGAAGGATGCGACTGGAGATGCTCTAAGAAGTTAAGCGTGCTAGGGCTGGAGTAGTCTGAGGATGGGTGACCTGTGGGGAAGTGTTAGTAGAATCGAGTAATTTAGATTGAAATAAGAAGTTAATGCTTAGTGATAAATGTGTGTACAGTGTGATTAAGTGGTTAAACAATTCAAATAAAAAATTTGGGTAAAAAGTTGATTTTAAAAAAAAAAAATCGAAAGAGAAAAAAGGGGCCAACCTTTAGTATGTCTCCAGCCCCGCGGGCTCCTCCGTGCCCACGTGGAGGCACCTTTAGTACCGGTTCGTAAGAAACCGGTACTAAAGGGGAAGGCTTTAGTACCGAATCTTTACTACCGGTTCCAAAATCTGTACTAAAGGTCCTCTAGAACCGGTACTAAAGGAGGGTTTTCTACTAGTGAATGTTACCAATAGGCAATAGTATAACCGAACTAAAAATCCCGCAATGCGATAGTCAACAATAGGATTTTCCGTACCTAATTAGTAGGCCTCTGGTATATTTATATATTGTTGAGTTAACAACTTGTATATCAATAATATAATTGCATTAATCATTGGAGTACAAATAGATTCTATAACTACCTTATATATGGAAATCATGAGGCTGCATTTTTTTGCTTATCCTCTTTCTAGAGCCATGTGCACCCAACTTATCACCTCCTCGATGCACTGCTAATGTGATTGTCAATTGTTCGAGGGAGCTCTCAACTCGGTTCCATGCTTTGATCCTTCTTGAGTGGTTGGAGCTTATGCTCTATATGTTGATCAATATCACTCAGGGACTATGTTTCCCAACATGGGTGGCGACTGGCGACCTAGTCTCCGTATTTTGGTATCATGAGCCCTACGGTGGTATTAGGGTTTGTTTTTCTTTTATTTCTAGCAACAACAAAATTTGCTACGTTTGTTCATGTTTGTGTTCTTGTACATGTTGGCTGGGTGCATCTATGCTGGAGAGGCCGAAAGCTGAACTTTTTCAGGCTGTATCGTTAGATATGGTGAAGAATCAAAAAGAAAAGTTTTGATTTTAAAAAATATATTTTGAATGCATGTTTTATTATTTATTAATAACATATTACCCCCATTCTAAAATATAAACATTTTTTATAGAAAAAATAGCTATCTAAAAAGGCTTATATTTAGGAACAGTGGTAGTATTATTTGTGGAATTGGTAGTCCTACTATGAGGAGTAACATGCATTTTGAACATACAAGGTGGTGTTCATATCAAGAAATGTCCAATTGCCTAAACCACCATCTCCATCTAATATTAATGCATGTGTTATTTTAAAGGTGCTGGTCAATCCTGAAATTCCTCCTACAGTGCTCATCTTTAGACCAGCATTGTAGTGGTTTGATGAGGAATATATGTAGCTGTACCCCAGCAGTCTCTTTTGAGAGAGTTTCCTTTTGTTCCGAAACCGAGTAAAGAGAGTTCACTAAACTGGGATATCATACTAGCCCTGCTACAAGTCTACAACAAGGTACACGCAACACATGGATGCATGGTCCTGCCGGCCGATGGGCCTCAGAGGCTTGGAGCCATGTAGCTCCTGGCCTTATCGCCGGGAAGGCACAACCATGCTAGATCTTGGAGATATATACACTCTATGAATACATGAGTGAACTCGTGAGTAAATGGAAGAAACCTTGGCGCCTTGGAATCGAGTTGTGGACTTGTAGCGGCGTGCCATGGCGAATTGGTGGTTGCTGCCAGTCGCAGGCGCACGCCGGCCGGACCCTGGAATCGTGCAAGTGGTCCACCAATCCAGGCCTCCACCGGCGTCTCTTCTCTTCCACGGAATGTGACGATCACGCCTTGGAGTCTCTCGGAACTAGCTACTGACCTACTGTGTGTGCAGGGCCTCTTATCTTCAACTCCACGTCTCCACCGGCATCTATTCTCTTCCATTGTCACGGGTGTAGTTACTGTGCAGGGAAAGTCACAGTCAGCAATCTTGGCCGGAGTGCTGTTCTCGTATCTGCATGGAACAAGGTCACGCTGTTTCCCTCTCCATCGCTAACCAGCGTTTTGGTGCATTCTCCACACTTGCAAGCCGCCATTGTCGAACTCCATTTGCGTGGCAATGGCTGCATCCATCCGGCAGATCCCAGACTCCCAGCAATTATCATGCAGCGCCAAGGGCAACCAACCTTAATGCCAATGATACAATGAGCCATAGGGGCCACAATAAAAATAGCTACTAGCCCTTTTTTTCATGGATGCACAAATGGATTTCGTATAAATCTCGCTGGCCAAAAATTCTAACACCAGCAGCAAACAGATAAACATAGAAATTCTTCCTGAAGTTCGACATGCTTTCTTATGGAAGCAAAAGAAAACAGTTAGACCGACCACTAGGCCACGTTAACCAGCTCGTACTCTACTAGTGACATGTTATTGTCCTCTTTCACGGTAAAACTAGCAGGCTCGGTAACCTCAACACGCCCCCACTTGTCGACGGCAAGCCTCATCGACCCCTTGAACATATCAATTCTTGCATTCCTCAAGAGGACCGTAGTGCCTGGCTTCAGTAAGTCAACTGTAAAAATAACAAACAGTATCATCAGGTTACAGGCGCACACACAGAAATACAGACTGTCGTTTGTGCAAATAAAGATTTGCGGGAAATAATTGAACCCAAAAAAAGCAACAAGACATGCAAAGGTGGATAGCAGAAAACATGACAACCATCACAGAACAAACAAGAACTTCTCACGTAGTTGAGTCCAAGAGCTAGAGACATACCAAACAATAGCTTCTAAATGGAAAAAACAAGGTGCTGTATGAGGTACTTCCTAGTTGGGTAAACATACAATGGAGAATCAAACTCAAATACAGCATACGACTGAAATTAAACTGTATGACACTCAACCTTTTCACTGAAAATCTTGTACAGCTTTATCAGACAAGATTATCGACATTAGAACCTTTCGAGAATAGAAGTGCTTGTCAGGTTCACACAATAACACAATTAGTATGCTTTGAACAATGTGTAGGGAAGGATGAAAACTATGAAAGCACTACAACAAAAAGAAATAAGAAAAACCTTCACGAGTGAAAAAGTGACAACCAAAAGGGAAGGTTGATATCTACAGCACACAAGGATAGAAATGAACTGGTTTGGCAGCATTGAAAGAGCTATAATTAAGGATGGGCGAAATTGCCTCCGCAACAGCACTATCCAAAATAAGAACAAAATATTCAAGGTTGCCAAAACACCACTGATTTTAGTTCTCAACTCACTTTTTTTAGTCAACAAGATGTGTACAGTTCAACTTTTTTTAAATGGAAAAATATCCATCCATACTAGGTCTGGCCCAACCTATTCAACCAGGCGATGTCCTGCTCCTACATCAAATTGGCATATCCCATTTTTTCATGTATCTGTCACACAATCTGGACACCTGCTCTTCAGAGTCTTTGACTCTTGTGACACAACCTACTCATCTTGAGCTGCGAGGAAGTTTAGACTACGTGAATGGCCGAGGAGGACAGAATGTTATTGCTACGATGGCGATACACATTAGGCGAGGGCATCCTGGTGACCTGCCGCTGCTTGATAGGTCTATCTATTTAGCATTTCACCAACAAGTTTTGGTGCGGTCAGAAAATTGGTCTCCAAGGCATTAACTAGAGTACTTGTTACGTGTTGTTCTTAATGAGAACAATTCAGACCATTTGGGTCTTTTGCTCAAAATGTTAGCTGTTCTTAACTGATAGTGATATTTTGGGTCGGAAGAAGTGATATTTTGGCAACATTTGATGTCTGTGCTATATTGGGAAGTAGCCAGACAAAATGGTGGTAGCTATGTGATTTCCTCTTTAAGATAAAGTGAGCTATGTGGATACAAGTATACATCATATGATCACTGACTTGCACTTTGAAACAAAATAGTATTTTAGGCATATGTCCAATTTGAGGTAATATTACAAAATAGGGGAGGCGCATAGACACTTTTGAAAACTTCAAAGGCAGCCACATAGCCTTCCTAGGTGATGCCTATAGGCCTGGCGACAACCTCACACCTAGCCTGTTAACCGTACTCTGCCTAATCAGCTACTCCCTCCATTCCCTTTTAATTTAGTTCAAAATTTTGTAATAAATCAGAGTCAATTAAAAAGAAACGGAACGAGTAGGTGCTAGGTTGCCGCTGAACTAACAACCAGTGCTTGGGAACATTGGCTGTGTGAATTACCTAATGTTAGCTACCATGGTCTATACCTGGAGACTGTTGGTTAATCTAGCTGTTAGCTTAATTCTCTTTGTCAGATTCGTCAGTTAGCACTGTCACCCGTTCGACAGTTAGGTTAGTTTGGTTTCAGCTATCTTTTAGGAACAGATAAGCTAGGAATTGGTCTTGTGCTTGACCAGATCTCCTCGTTGCCAGGACGTGGGATGGCACGTTCAAGTAGTGGGCATCAAGGAGGTTGTGCACTTCCCTTTGTTTTCGCTAATAAAAAGGAGAAACCAGAAAAGCTGCAATCAGATTGCACGCAGCACAAAACACCTCGCCTCTCTGTTCCTTTGTTTCTCAGGTTGTTGATCGTGAGATTGAGAGAAGAGAGGCTACAAGTGGTATCAGAGCCTGCCGATCATGGTAGGTACGCCGCCACCGCCGGTGAAGCCAGCGGCGCAAGGAGGGAAGAAGAAGCCCACGGATGCAACCGCGTCAGGCTCCAAGTCCCCAGCGCGCTCAAAGGCTCGCTCGCCGTCTCGATCGCCAGCTCGCCGTGGTCGGAGCCAGCACCATGGGCGCGAGCTGGTGGCGAGGGAGAAGGTCGCGCGTGAGGTCACCGGCTCGCAGTGGCCAACCTTGACGCGGACCAACTACGCGGATCGGGCGGTACTCATGCGAGTGCAACTCCAGGTTCACGGCCTCTGGGACGCCGTGAACGAGGACGAGTGCGACGAGCACGAAGATCGTGCAGCTCTGTCGGCTCTCCTTCGCGCCGTGCCGCCGGAGCTCGTGCGCACCCTCGCCGCCAAGGACAATGCCAAGGCCGCGTGGGACATGCTCAGGACGCTGCGCGTCGGAGCAGAACGCGTCCGCGACGCCAAAGCGCAAACGCGCCGCCGCGAGTACGATCGCCTCGCCTTCAAGGAAGGGGAAAGCGTCGAGGACTTCGCACTGCGCCTCTCCACCATCCTCGCCGACCTGGAGATCCTCGGCGACCCGGAGGACGAACACAAGGCTGTCGGGAAGTTTCTCCGTGTCCTCGCCCGTAAGTATCGCTCGATGGCCTCCTCAATTGAGTCTCCGTTAGATATCAAACGGATGTCCATTGAGGAGCTGTGCGGGAGGTTGCTCGTGGTGGAGGAGAACGACGCCCTCGACAGTGAGGGCGGGTCGGGCCAGCTGCTCCTCACTGAGGAGGAGTGGCGCTCGCGACAGAAACAGCGCGCCACCCACGACGCGGGCGGCAGCGGCTCCGGCGGGGCCAACCGCCAAGCTAGGAACCGCGGCAAGGGCCGCGATGACAGGCGCCCGGCTCGCGACGCCGACGGCGCCAGACGCGACGACGTCTGTCGCTACTGCGGCAAGAAGGGCCATTGGGCCCGAGAATGCCGTAAGAAGAAGCGCGAGGAGGAAGCTCACCTCGCCAAGGAGGACGACGATGCTGACCCCGCGATGCTGCTCGCGGAAATCGAGCTCGACGCGCAGCCACCTGCGCCAGCTCCAGCGCAACCGCTTCCTGCCCTATAGCGTGAGGCCGCAGCTGAGCGGAGGGCACCAGAGCGTGCGCTCGTGCTCCTCAACGAGGAGAAGGCCATGGTCGTCCCTGGGCGCGCTGACGAACGGCCCGACACGACATGGTACCTCGACACCGGCGCGTCGAATCACATGACTGGTGATCGTGCGGCATTCTCAACGCTCGACGAGACCATCACCGGCAACGTCCGCTTCGGCGATGGCTCGGTGGTGCAAATCAAGGGGCGTGGTACCATCGCGTTCTGCATCGACGGAGGACCGCAACGAGCCTTCTCCGACGTGTACTTCATCCCGAAGCTGAAGAGCAGCGTCGTGAGCCTCGGTCAGCTCGACGAGCTGGCCTACGACATCCGCATTCGCCGTGGCGTGCTGACGATTCTCGACCGCAGCGACAAGCTCCTGCTCAAGGTAAAACGGGCTCCCAACCGTCTCTACAAGTTGACAATGCAGCCCGTACAGCCCGTGTGCCTCGCGATGAGGAAGGACACGGTCCCTTGGCGTTGGCATGCTCGTTTCGGCCACCCGCACCTTGAAGCGCTGCGAGAGGATGGCGCGGAACGGCATGGTGCGAGGACCGCCTGCGGTCGAGCCCACCGGAGAGCCGTGCGAGGCCTGCCTCGCAGGCAAGCAACGGCGAACGCCGTTCCCGCAGCGAGCGAAGTTTCGAGCGGAGGAGCCGCTTGAACTCGTCCACGCCGACCTATGCGGCGCGATCACGCCACCGACGCCGGCTGGACGGCGTTACTTCCTCCTCCTTGTCGATGACCACAGCCGCTTCATGTGGTTGGTGCTGCTCACGACGAAGGACGAGGCTGCCGCGGCTCTCAAGCGCTTCCAGGCCAAGGCGCAGACAGAGGCACGCCGACAGCTGCGCACCCTGCGCACGGACCGTGGCGGAGAGTTCACGTCGTCCACGCTCGCCGCCCACTTCGCCAACACCGGTGTCAAGCGCCACCTGACGGCGCCCTATTCACCACAGCAGAATGGCGTGGTCGAGCGACGCAACCAGACGGTGGTGGGCATGGCGAGAAGCATGATGAAGGCGAAGAACTTGCCCAGTTTCTTCTGGGGCGAGGCGGTGACGACGGCCGTGTACGTGCTCAACCGCTCCTTCACACGCAGCGTCGAGGGGCAGACACCATACGAGGCGTGGTACGGGAAGAAGCCGTCGGTCGAACACCTTCGCGTGTTCGGCTGCGTCGCCCACGTCAAGAGCGCGCGGCCACTCCTGCGCAAGCTTGATGACAGGAGTACTCCGATGATCTTCATCGGGTACGAGCCTCGCTCCAAGGCGTACAGGGTGTACAACCCAGTCACCCGCCGCGTACACATCTCCCGCGATGTGGTCTTCGACGAGGGAGAAAGCTGGGACTGGAGCAAGGATGATGGCACGGGAGCAGAGGACTTGGGTGGGGAATTCGTCGTGGAGTATACCTTCGCGCCCAATCCCACCTCAAGACTGGAAGATCTGGAGGAAGGGGGCGAGTCTACACACTCAGCCTCGCCTCCGGCCACTCCCGCAGCTCCATCACCACCACAGCAGGGAGCCGACGCTTCGCCACCACCAGGGGTGGAGTTCGCAACTCCACCAGCTGCCCCTGATCCCTCTCTGGTGGATGGAGAGGACGATGGAGAAGAGCACCGATACCGCCGCGTTTCGGATCTGCTCGGCGACGACCTTGCTCCACCAGGCCGTGCCGAGCGTCTGCTCGCTCACCACGCTGGCGACGAGCCAAGCGGTGTGGCTGAAGCTCGAAGGATGCAAGGCCGGAGCAAGGCCATGGAGGAGGAAATGGGCTGCATCGAGGAAAACGACACCTGGACCCTCGCTGACCTGCCACCAGGCCACAAGCCCATTGGGCTGAAGTGGGTCTTCAAGGTCAAAAGGGACGAGAAAGGCGCCGTCGTGAAGCACAAGGCCCGCATCGTCGCCAAAGGGTTCGTGCAGCGGGAGGGAGTTGACTTCGAGGAAGTCTTTGCCCCGTCGCACGGCTTGACTCCGTGCGGCTTCTCCTCGCCGTCGCCGCACAAGAGAGGTGGGAGGTGCACCACCTCGACGTCAAGAGCGCCTTCCTCAACGGGGAGCTCAAGGAGGAGGTCTACGTCGCGCGGCCGCCCGGATTCGCCAAATCTGGATCGGAGGGAAGGTACTCCGGTCGCACAAGGCCATGTACGGCCTCCGCCAGGCACCGCGGGCATGGAACGCGAAGCTGGACACGAGCCTCGTGAGGCTTGGCTTCGTCAAGTGCCCCTCCGACCACGCCGTGTACACGCGCACGAAGGACGGCGGGCGGCTGCTCCTCGGCGTGTACGTCGACGATCTGATCATCACCGGAACCTCGACGGCCGCCATCGGTGAGTTCAAGCAAGAGATGACCTCCCTGTTCCGGATGAGCGATCTGGGTCTTCTGTCATACTACCTCGGCATCGAGGTGACACAGAGGCCCGGTTGCATCCGGTTGGGGCAGGCAGCCTATGCAGAGAAACTGCTCGACAGAATGGGCATGAGCGACTGCAACGCGACGGCGGCTCCGATGGAGTTGCGGCTGAAGCTGAGCAAGAACGGCACCGGCACGGCGGTGGACCCCTCACTCTACCGCAGCGTTGTGGGGGGGCTGCGCTACCTCGTCCATACCCGGCCAGATATCTGCTTCACAGTGGGTTTTCTGAGCAGGTTTATGGAGAAGCCAACGAGCGAGCACATGGCGGCGGTGAAGCATCTATCGCGCTACATCGGCGGCACGAAGACCCTCGGGTGTGAGTACACGCACCGGGAGGGCAAGGTCAGGCTGGTGGGCTACGGCGACGCCGACCACGGCGGCGACATTGATGATCGCAAGAGCACTAGTGGGGTGCTCGCACTTCTACGGGCGAGCCCCGTTTCTCGCGCGATCGTCGAGCGAGAAGATCGTGGCTCTCTCCTCGTGCGAGGCGGAGTACGTCGCTGCTACGAGTGGTGCGTGCCAGGGGATATGGCTCAGGCGAGCCCTGGGCGAGTTGCTTGGCCACGACGACGGCGCGATCGAGCTTCGCGTCGACAACAAATCAGCGATCGCGCTGATGAAGAACCCGGTCTTCCACGACCGAAGCAAGCACATCCAGATCAGGTTCCACTTCATCCGCCAATGCGTAGAGGATGGCGACATCGACGTCCAGTACGTACGCACGGCGGACCAGCTCTCCGACGCTCTGACAAAGTCTCTTGGCCGTGTCCGGCTCCGAGGAATTGCGACGGCGGATTGGCATTGTTCGGGTGAAGGACATCTAGATTAGGGGAGTTTGTTGGTTAATCTAGCTGTTAGCTTATTTCTCTTTGTCGGATTCATCGGTTAGCACTTGTCACCCGTTCGACGAGTTAGGTTAGTTTGGTTTCAGCTATCTTTTAGGAACAGATAAGCTAGGAATTGGTCTTGTGCTTGACCAGATCTCCTCGTTGCCGGGACGTGGGATGGCACGTTCAAGTAGTGGGCATCAAGGAGGTTGTGCACTTCCCTTTGTTTTCGCTAATAAAAAGGAGAAACCAGAAAAGCTGCAATCAGATTGCACGCAGCACAAAACACCTCGCCTCTCTGTTCCTTTGTTTCTCAGGTTGTTGATCGTGAGATTGAGAGAAGAGAGGCTACAGAGACTGCAAAGGCTGGGAGGGCCAAACACCCAGGGCGGGAAGGCTAGGCACCATATTGAGGCATGGCAAAGATGCAGCTTGGTTGGGCAATATTTCTCTTCTAAAAGGCCCCTAGGCTACCCGGCCAGAGAAGGCAACCAAAGGGGCACATTCATCCTGGTCGTTGGTTAGACATGCGACAGTAAAAAAATTCTTCCACATTTCACTTCAGCCGTTAGATACGGTCAAATCTTTAGTCACTCGTTCTGCTTCAGAGCAACTCCATGATAGGTGGAACCTTCTTCGTGCTGGGGCCGCCGGTCAGAGGCAGCCACGCGTGGTAGTTCGGGTCACCTCCCTTTTCTATCCGCATGGGGCCGTGGAAACCTAGATCGCGGGACGCTGCCCAATCCCCGCCTCTCTCGATCTACCCAATCCCCGCTGCTTCTCCTCCTCTTTCTCCCCAATCGCCTGCCTCCCCTTGTTCGACGGGACGACGTGCAGAGGCATGGCGCATGCGCTGGAGGAGCACATCCGGGAGAAGGGTGGAGGCAAGCGGACGGGCAGAGCCGATGGAGCCGGATGGGGACGACCGTGGGGGCGGGCCAGAGGAGACGCTGCAGGAACTCGCATGGAGAATGGCGGCGGCGCGCTGCCTCGAGGAGATCGTCCACAGCCGGCTGGGGCTCGAGATCTCGTTCTCCGGCGGCAGCGGGAGTAGGGACCAGCTCGAAACCTTCCCCACCACCACGACCACTGCTCCCTCGGCAAGGAGCGTCATATCCCAACATCAACCAGGTAATATCCTAACCCTAGCTCATGTATACATAATAATAGGCAACAGCTCAGGGAAATACTCCACCGCCCGAGAAATCTATTCATCAAATGGAATGAAATACTATGATTTTAACTAAAGTTAGACCCTAGAACAATGGGGGCAAATTAAAAAAGTGTAGGGTATTTTATAAGGATGCTCGATGTTGCCAGTGAAAAATATCCATAGCCAAGCGGGCACATGTGTGATTTGTTCTCGGAGCCTAGCCAGGCTATGAAGCAGCTACCTATGGAACAAAATAAGATTTAGACGAGGACTGCATATGTCAAATTTGAGGTGATATTACAGAATATGGCCACACATGGATACCTTGGTAAACTTAAAAAGCAGACATAGCACTAGACCTGGCAACATCTTCAGAGCTAGCCTAATCAGCTAAGAGTCGCCCAGTTGAAAGAGCAAAATCTATTCCTCGTGTTTTGTGTGTTTGATAACAACACTAGAATGAATTTCACCATGTGCATAGTTTGCTTTGGATAGATTTGCAGGTGCACGGTGCCCTCGCTGAACACATCAGGATCGGAAGACTCAAGCGTAGCTTATAGGTTTTCTGGTTTTGTGTGTGTGTCGCGAGGTGACGTGGTTAGAGAGGAAAAGAGGAAAAAACAGTTTCAGCATGACCGGTACTACCGCTTTGGTAAGCGGTACTACCGCTCTGGGTTCGAGATTAGCCTACAGTTCTGCCACGTGGGACTCAAAGCGATACTACCGCTGCCGGTACCAGTGCCTTGGTGAACATTGAGTGTGTCACTTTCCTAATGTTAGCTGCCATGGTCTATAGGTGGATATCCCAAAGGCTGGAAGGGCCAATCACCCATCTCCAGGGCAGGAAGGCTAGTCATCATGTTGCTTGGTGTGGCCAAAACGCGGCTAGGTTGGGCACCCTGCAGCACCACCAGGAAGATAGCAACCCAGGTCAGAGGTAGACAAGCAGTGTGGCTTCCAGACCTGTAGTGAGAAGTGACGAGACCAGAAGCCAAGTAGATATATGATTGGCAACAGGTCAGGGCAATACTCTGCCGCCAGAGAATTCTATTCATCAAATGAAATGAAAAGTGATTCTAATAAAAATTGGACCACAGAACAATGGGGATCAAATTAGGAAAGTGCAGGGTCTTTTATGAGGATGCTCAATGTTGCCAGTGACGAGTATCCATAGCCAAGCGAGCACATGTGTGATTTTTTCTCGGATCCTAGCCAGGCTAGGAAGCAGCTACCTCTGGAACAAAATACAATTTAGACCAGGACTGCACATGTCAAATTTGAGGTGATATTACAGAATATGGCGACAAATGGATACCTTGGGAAACTTAAAAAGCAGACATATACCACTAGACCTGGCAACATCTACACAGCTAGCTCGTTAATCGTAGTCTGCCTAATCAGCTAAGAGCCAGGCTGCTGGCCAACTAGCTCCCAGTGCCTTGGTGAACATTGAGTGTGTGACTTTCCTAATGTTAGATTGTTAGCTGCCATGGTCTATAGGTGGATACCGCAAAGGCTGGAAGGGCCAATCACCCATCTCCAGGGCAGGAAGACTAGTCATCATGCTGCTTGATATGGCCAAAACAACAGCTACGTTGGGCACTCTGCAGCACCACCAAGAAGACAGAAACCCAGGTCAGAGGCAGACAAGAAGTGTGGCTTCAGGACCTGCAGTGTGAAGTGACGAGACCAGAAGCCAAGTAGATTGATTGGCAACATGTCAGGGTAATACTCCACCGCCCGAGAAATCTATCTATTCATCAAATGAAATGAAATGTGATTCTAACTAAAATTGGACCACATAACAATGGGGTGCAAATTAGGAAAGTGCAGGGTCTTTTATGAGGATGCCCAATGTTGCCAGTGACAAATATCCAATGGCCAAGCGAGCACATGTGTGATTTGTTCTCGGATCCTAGCAAGCAGGCTAGGAAGCAGCTACCACTGGAACGATGTCCATTTCGTGCTCGTTTTCGTTGCATCTAATCATGTTATTTTACTATGACCGCTCCTTGTTGAACTGAAGAAACCAGAACATGGTGTGCTAGCGGCAGCCAAGAGTGGTTATTGACCTGGGAAACAAGCTGCAAGGCCGCAGCTGAAAACGTATATTTTGGAAACGCAAATAACATGTGACTTTCCATATGTGACTTCCTTTCAAGTCATGTCCAAATAACATGATTAAGAAAGTGCATGGTCTATTGTAAGGATGCTCGATGTTGCCAGTGAACAATATCCATAGCCAAGCGAGCACATGTGTGATTTGTTCTCCGATCCTAGCAAGCAGGCTAGGAAGCAGCTACCCTGGAACTTTCGCTCTCGCTTTCGTTGCATCTAATCATGTTATTTCGCTAAACTGACAACTCCTTGTTGAACTGAAGAAACCAGAACATTGTGCGCTAGCGTAAGCCTACAGTGGTTATTAACCTGGGAAACAAGCTGCAAGGCTGCAGCTGAAAACGTATATTTTGATAAGTCAATTAACATGCGACTTTCCATATGTCATTTTTTAAATAAAAAGTCATGTGTGCAAAAAACATTTGGGAAATTCCGAGTGCATTTTTTATTATTGTGAATGGCCATATCAATCTGATTCTGCATTATAAATCTCGCACGCATATTAAAAAAATATGCATTATAAACCTCGCCCACAACCAAACACGACAACAGTAGGAATACAAGTCGAAACGACAATCACCTTGGTCGTTGCGGGCGGTGAAGACGATGACCCCTGTCTCGTCACCGACGATGCACTCCGCAATGCGGACCTGGCGGGAGGCAGCGGGCCCGCCGCCTGGTGCGCGTGCGCGGGGGGCGATGGGTTTGGCGCTGACGACCTTGACGGTGAGCGTGTGGCCGACGGTGCCCGGGCCGAGCTGGTCCACCTTGACGAATACGGGCTTCCTCAGCGCCGGCTTCTCGCCTCCCTTCGCCGCCGCCGCCGTCGCCATGGCCGCTGGTTGGATTCGGAGTGGTGTGGAAACCCTAAAGTCGTCGGATTGCGGTTCGCGGAGAATGGAGAACAAAGTACAGTCTGGGCAGTTGCAACGGCTGGGGTGGGGAGATAGCTTTAGCTTGGGCTTGGGCCCAATTCTCCAAACGGGCCAATACAAATACAGGAACCATATGGGCCGTTTAATGGGCCTCAAACGTACCAATTCACCAAGCTCAACTTCTCTCGACTCGGCGCATCGGGACTTCGGGAGAAACCTTCGGCGCGGCGCGGCGCGGCGCGACATGGACGGCTTGGGCAGGACGCAGGCGTTGTGCTTCGTCATAGCAACCGGCAACTGGGCCGCGGCGGTGTACCGCTCCGCCGGCGACCCGCTCGCCGTGGCCGTGCTCGTCGGGCACTACCTCATCACGCTCCTCGCCGTCTACTGCCTCCACGCCGTCCGCCGCGTGCCGCCCGGCCGCGGGAGGCGCCGGCTCCAGGCGGCAGGGGCGGTGCTCACCGCGATCCTGATCTCCATGTCCGCCGGCAAGATCGCCGCCACCTTCTCGTCCATCATGCTCCCTTGGGCGGCCGTCTTCGTCTGGGTTGCGGCTGCTGGCCCCGTGGCCCTGCTGCTCTGGGGAGCGTTCTGCCGCCGGCAAGCTGTTTGACGAAATGTTTCGGAGAAATTGGGACAGGAATTGCATAGTACTTTTCTGGGATTTGGTACGAGTGTGCTTGGACTTTGTCTATCCCGTCTTTCTGGAATGATTTCCATGCCCTGTAAATAGCGGACAACTCAAAGCTGATATTACCATGACAACTCAAAGTTGATACTAGTTCAAATTTGCTGCAGCTTGGCTGTCTTGATCCTACCATTTTAGAAACAAGATCCTAGTATGTATTGGGCGTGTTTGCTTGCTTTCCAACAATTTTTCTCACCAGTGGCTGAAAAAATATACTTATAACTGTTTCTAGTGATTAACTCGGTAATCACTTTGGAACATGTTCTTCCGGCCAAGAACTTGGGTCACATTATGTCGTGTAGACAACACGGTTTAATGATAGAACCTTATGAGTCAGATGTAAGGGGATGTAGCACATCCCTATTCTCTCATGTAACCATCGTTGTAGCAACGAGATCAACTCAATGCTCCACCTAGTTATACAAGTAAGAACTCCTTCTTGGCTTGTTCCATTCTGAACTTCTTCATAATCTATTCTAGGAGAGAATTCCGACTTAATGTTTATTGAACGTATCAAACTACCTTGATGGTCCTTTTAATGTTTCAATATTCAACTTCATCCATAGAATGTTTAACTAGCTTAAATTATCACAGGCACCACCTGCAACATTCATGATATGTCATCTACATATAAGAATGTTTGATAAGCTCCCACTCGAATATGTCAGCCATATATAAGATCAGGAAAACACACTTAGCTCCTACTCAAAATATGTTAGTAACATATGAGATAAGGAAAACTCAATTAGCTCCCACTCAAACTGTGTCATCTTCATATAATGATTAAGAAAATTTGCTTAACTCCCACTTCAAAATGCATCATCTACACATAAATATTAGGAAGACTATTTAGCTCCGATTCAGTTTCTTGCAAATGCAGGCCTTCTCAATATCTTGGAAAATCCCAAAATCCTTTGATCATCCATCAAATCGAGAATTCCAGCTACGATACACCAACATTCATATGATTGAAAAAACTTGCTTGTTGTACTAATTACAACTCTTCTTTAATTCAGATATTGCAGGAGATGCAGTTTTTGACAAACTTTCATCAATTCACAAAATGTGGTAATTGCTAGTTAAAAACCCTAATGACTCAAGCATCACTACACATTTGTAGTCAACCTTTTGACTTTGTCAAAACATCCTTTATGACAAATCGAGCTTTATGTCTTTCTTGAAGTTTCTGATCTTCCTAAGGAAGATCAAGTAACATCTTTACTTAATAAGATCAAGTATCAAAATACCTTATAATCTTAAATGTAACTCAATATATAGGATTTCATGACTCTTCAAGTCATTTCTCGCACTCAGGTCCGCATCGTTTTTTTTTCTTTTGCGGTTTGTTGGTATGTCTTGTTCCAAGACAAGCAAGTGAATCATGAATATAATTCCGCAAAGACGCAAAATGTATTCTTGAATCTTACTCACTTTAGTATAACTTTAATTGAGACGCTATGATCATTATCATTTTGTCTTTCCTCTATTTGTAGACTTTGTTCCGGAACACATTCTGCCACTATGATATATATGGAGGTAAGGTCAATAACCTTTAGTTTTACTTTCTTCCATCAACAGCCTCAACGAGGACCTATTTCTCGAGAAGGTACCTTGTTTTCAGCAATACAAGTTTTGCCTCATTGGTTTTGCGGAAGATGTATTCATACCTATTAGGAATAAAATACAAAGACTTAATTTTGAATTATCTTGTACCTCATTCCCTTGTTAAAATTGAGCATTGCTATTCTTTAAGCGACAACTCTAAATATTAATATATGCTCCTTATCGAGAAAAATCATTACATGTACACAAAACTAAATTTTGACATATCTATTAATCTACCGAGACGCTTCAATCTTGTTACTCGTATAAGAGCACGACACCACAGATCACCATGCGCTGCCCAAAAGAAGTGATGTGTGTGCACTTTCCCCAACACATTTATCATTGGTGGCTTTTAAGTGTTGCCTAAGCGAGAGAACCACATTTTGGTGTGTGCGTATGTGTTTATAACCACATGGTCCTCTTGCGTTGTTGTAGTGCTGCTGAGTTGAACTGAACCCGGTCTGGAAGTAGATGGGGTCCCATACCGCCGTCGACCTCGAAACTCTACGTTCTCAAAATAGTATGTCCCGTATCGCCATAGACCAGTACACATAGAGGTTGAGACCACCACCAAATAAATGGTCCGGCCACCGCGACAGCGACATGAACGCGATGCTTGCCACCATCGAAAGGCTAGGACAGCCACCCCATATGCCAAACTCAAACATCGCCATTGGCTGATATCGTAGTGGGCAGATCCGCAGATCGCTGCTGCTAGACAAATTTTCGACTACCGCAGTGTCACGCAACACCGAACACATGTGAAACCACCTCTTCCCCGCTGCAAATTGCTGCAAGCCCCACATTGTAGGCCTTATGGCCCGAGGAACCAGGCCACATCAGACTCAACACCGCCATCGGGCCGCCGCCAGCTACTCTCACAGCTGCATCCGTCCAGCCAATACTGACTCGAAGCTAAAGCCTGGGACACCAGGCTCTACCTGACACGTCTGACAACCAGGGCCGACCCCCGTGCTCCGGCCAGAGGCCCCCCGCCGCGAGCGGAGGCATGGATACGTAGGCCCGTCGGTCGTCGTCCACCGCGCGAAGCATTGCCCATTGGTTTCCTCCGACTGCGGCGGCAGGTTGGGACGGCTAGGGTTTTGGCCGAGACACCCCTAGGAGCAACACGGTACCTTGTCAAGTTTGATAATATACCTAAACATCCTTGCACGAATGTTACTATGTGCGCTTGTATGGGTTTGCACTATTCGTAGGCCCTAACCTAGTAACCTTGTTTCGTGGAGTACAAGGAAGCATGCTACAATTTCAAGGTGTAGTACATACACAGAATATAGAAAATGTGACAGCTAAAGTAATCCTTGTACAGTCCATTTTGAAGGGGAACTGGGTATACCTTAAGAGGCAAATCCCATGTTTCAGAAAGTACATTAAGATATCAGGTTTATTAATTCCCTCCAGAGATGAATGCACTTCCTGTTGGACCTCTTGGACACTTGAAGCGCGATTTCAACATGGTGCTGTGATTGAGGAGTGTCGACATTTGTAGTCGTTAGAGCATCCCCACTCGTTTGGGCTCCCCACGCCCAAATCCGGCGAAATTTAGCGCCGGATAGATGTAGTTTTTGGCCTGGGGAGGCCCATTTTTCCAGCCGCGAGCCCATGGACGCGCACCCACCGCGTGCATAGCGACGGCGCGAGTCACCGGGAAGGGCAATCGTCGGAGTTCCCTCGCCGCATTGAACCGTCGCGAAGTGGATCGGAGAGCCGAAACGACTCGTCGGGAACGGTCGAAGTGGCCTCGATGCGAGAACCGCCGTAATGGAGCACGAACTCCGCGGAAGAGCAACCGGCGCTCTCTTTCGTCGAGAGACCTACATATACGGTTTCCGACGGCCGACGCCATTCATCCGTTCTCTCGTCACCATCCTCCGTCAACCATGAGCGATATCTCTTGGCCATCGGACACCGACAGCGAGGGAAGCCGCCCGGATGGCGCCATTGGTGGGATCCAGCTGCATCGTCCAGCGGCGACGATTCCCCCCGCCGGCCGGCGAGGACGAGTGGGACGACGAGGGAGGAGGACGAAGAGGCCGTGGAGCGAGGCCGAGGAGCGAGGCCGAGGAAGAGGCCGAGGAAGAGGAGGAGGAGCGAGGAGCGAGGAGGAGGAGTAGGAGGAGGAGGACGAAGAGGCCGATGAGGACGACGACGAGGAGGACTCAACTTCCTCCGACGAGGAGGTGACGAGCCGGAAGCGTCGCCGCGACGACGATGAGGCGGGGCCTTCTAAGAAGAAGAAGAAGTAGTTTAGTTTTAAAGTTTTTATATGTAATTTTTATGTTTATTCGAATTATATTCGAAATATATATATAATCTATCTATGTTGCACCACTTGAGAGTTCAAAGCTTTCGTTCGACGAGGGTATTGCCGTAGATCGGGAAGACGAGGGTTTTGCCGTAGATCGGGAAGACGAGGGTTTTGCCGTAGATCGGAGGCCATTGTCGCCGACAAGTTGGGGCCACGCGCGTTTTCGTTTCGTCCGGAGTCCCCGAGCGCTCCCCGGGGGGCCGGGGATGGCGTGGGATCGCCGGATGGATTTAGGCCCAAATCCGGACGAAAACGAGGAACCGGGGGCGCGACTGGGCCGAATTACGCCGTCCGGATGGAAAAAACGCTCGCCGGGGGCCTCGTCGGGGGGACGAGTGGAGATGCTCTTAGGTTTGTAAGTGCAACAAGCAACCTGATTGTACTACTTATTAAAAAAAGTGTTGGTTTAGATATAAGAGGGAAATGAAGTTTGATCTCAAGTCATATGTAAGAACGGGCCTTGTAATCCTTGCCGACTAGCATGGCACTTCCGGTTGGACCCTCTCTTGAATACTTCAAGCGCAATTTGAAAATGCATGGTGCTGTGATTGAGGAGTGTTGACCTAGTTATATTTGTGGTTAGGTTCAAGCAACTTGATTGTACTTACAAAAAGGTTAGGTTTAATTGGAGAACAGAGGGAAATAAACTTGGATCTCAAGTCATGCAACAACAGAACCCTTGTTGTAATCCTTGCCGACTAGCATGGCCTATCAACTAATATATACAAGTCCATGGATCGATCCTTGGGGTACCTCTCGAGCTACTACAGCTCGATCGATCAGTGATCATCAACGATTAATAATGGTACGGTGGTAGGTCGTCAAGAAGATACGAGTACATGCTATAATCATCGGGAAAGAACTGATCTCCCAAGTGGACGTCGCCATCGTACTGAAGTGCGGAGGTCACGTCGCCCTGGTCCGCCGGCCAAGTTGGCGCCGTGGCCGCCCCGGCGGTGCTGCGCAGGGCAGAGCAGCCGGGGGTGTTGCTGCTGAGCACCTCCTCGTGGTCGCCGCCCTCCAGCTTGAGGCTCTGCGGGCCGGACCCGATCGATGGGCCGGCCGTAAGCTGGTAGTTGGTGGTGCTCGTTGTCATGGTGCTGGTGGTGGAGGCGGGAGTGGCGACGGCGTTGGGGGCGAAGCTGATGAGGTGGAAGCCGGCGTGAAGGGCATCGGAGGTGCTCGTCTGGTGGTGTACGTTCGGCGGGACATCGGCGGGGTCCTGGCAGGTGTGGACGCCGAGGTAGGTGACCTTATACGTGCCAGAGTCGTCCTCGCAGAGCTGCACCTGGCGCTGCGCCGCGCAGAGCTGGTCGTACTTGTGCGTGCACCGGAAGTAGGCCCTGTGGAACGAAAACACATCCACAGTTGCTTTTGTCAGTTGACGGAGACCCATCGATCGAGCCGGGGGGTTAATTTTCAGGCGGAGCAGGTTGTTGTCTTTTTTTTTTTGGCAGTTATTAGTAGTTGCAACAGTGGTAGTAAATCATTGGAGGGCAGAAACGTACTTTGGGTGCTTGCAGTTCTGTATGTCCTTCTGGCCGTACTTGCGCCATGAGAGCCCGTCCTCCAAGCTCTTCAAGGTTTTCGTGACAACGGAGGATTGCTGGGTCCTGCAACGCCACACAGAGCACAGATCGATCCAGTTAGTTAACAAGCTCGTGGCACTAGATATAATAGAGAGAAAAAATGCGTAAGCAATACTGATAAATCAAGAATCATGAGCTCGGGCCTAATACTCACTTTCTCCGGCAAGCCCTGCGGTCCCCTCCTCCAGCGGCGGACTTTCTCTTCCCGCCTCCGCTTCCGCCGTCAGTGACCTCGCTCTGCACGTCCGACGACCACTCGCCGGCAGTGGTGGCGGCGGCGGCCTCGGCGGCGTGGATGGCACGGGAGAAGGTGTGGAGGATCTGGTCGACGATGAGCCCCGCCTTGGGCGAGGCCCGGAGGAGATCCTGCAGCTGCGCCGCGAACTGCTGCCCCTTGATCAGGTCGTCCACCACCTGCGCGAACGGCGGGGGCGGCGCCATGGACGACATCGAAGCAGACTCGTATAGCTCGAACGCCACGAACGACGCTACCGGAGCGGGCAGAGGAGTGATGGAGCTAGCAGCAGCGAGGCAAGTGGAGCGCGAGAGCTGAGGAAGCAGCAAGGCAAGTGCGGGGCGAGAGCGTGAGGAGAGGGAGGCTTGGTATTTATCGTGGATCCTCATGGCTGCCGATTGGGCCAGATGCGTTGGCGTTTACTTGTCTGAGAGCGTGACGCCGCCGTGCGTAGGCTCGGTGCAGTGGTCCTCGAACAGGTTGGTAGACTGACAGGTGAGCGTCTACACGGGTTACGGTAGACACTGGTGCACTTGAACTTTGTGGGCTGCGTTCATCCCTACGTAGCGTGGGCTTAATTTTCGAAGCGTGGGCGACGGGGAGCACCGATTGCCGTGCGCTTAATCATCCTGGCCTGGACCCGGTTCATGGTGCGACGGCGCAGTGGAGTGCATGACATGTGGGCCACTCTGGGGAAGGCTCACCGGAGCTCTGTGGGCTACATCCAGGGAGCTGTTAACAAGGTGTGAACGCGCGAGGCTGGGGTCTTGCCACGCATAGCTTTGTGGACCTGGTGCACTACTGCACTGCATCGGTCGGGTGCTACTCGTACTGACAGGTGGGACCTGGCTTTCTCGGCTCATAACGGAGAAGGTGGGATTCGTTCACGTGGAAACTGGACCATATTTGTGCCTTATTTACGTGCGAAAAAAATGAATAATAGCTTCCTTCGTGTGGAGGGATGTTCAAGGGGGAAGTACCCAGGAAAGAG
This sequence comes from Lolium rigidum, assembly GCF_022539505.1. Taxonomy (NCBI): domain Eukaryota; kingdom Viridiplantae; phylum Streptophyta; class Magnoliopsida; order Poales; family Poaceae; genus Lolium; species Lolium rigidum. The sequence goes on from NC_061511.1 coordinate 87,916,874, forward strand.
CCGGCAAGACACATGACGAGCGCGTGACGACAGCGGATGACGAGCGCGGCGTGATGTGGGCAGGGGTGGTGTGCGTTTCCGCGTCATTGTGGAAAATTTTACTCCCATCATCAGTGTCTACTAGGGCCACTCGTTGCCTTTTAGATTCCCTTTGGACTTTGCTTCCAGTTCCTTGGCGCTCGCGTTTGAGCAATGTTTAGATAAATCTTCAACCGCCCAACGAATACGCCCTCTCGCAATAGTGTCGGATCGTTGAGATGCACTTTTAATCTCGGATGCATATGTTTTCCATTTTAAAAAAGTTTCTCTCCGTTTGCAAATATAAGATGTTTTATACACTTCAAAATAAACATGTACGCAATCATAGTGTGTAAATCTACACACTACAAGTAGACTAGATACATACTAAAATAGATGAATCTATTAAAACTTAAAATATTTTCTTATATTACTGAACGGATAGAGTACAAATTTTGGAATGCTAAAAAGTTTAGCAAAAAAGTTCCGCATGCACATATATATGTTTTATGCAAACACTTAATGTTTCGCTTAAATAGACTTTTTTTTTGCCATCTGTAAGAAACACAAAAAAATGTCGCCATAAATGCCTTATTTAGTACTTTTTTTCTTTTTTACATAGATTGCATCAAAAGTTATTTTTTGCAGAAACAACTTTGTGAGCATGTCAAATGTGGACATATACACAAAGCATATTGTTTTAGATTTTTTATATTTTCAAATATATTTAAAATACATTTCAAATAAAGGGAACATATACACCCGGGTGGTGCTACTTGAGCTCCAACAATAATTGCCACCGTACTAATCCCAATACGACACCTCCAATAAGTTTTCTTTTTTGCATTTTTATAAAATTAAAATTAAATTCTCTCAGCCACGAAAATGCTACCATGTTCTGCCACACATATCACAACACCACATACATAATTTTGGCTCTTCTGTCGTCGCATGCGTTTGCTCTTCCGACCCCCTCCCCCCAGTGTTGGTGCCGATGCAATCCCATTTACTGCGCGATGTGTTAATGATCTATCATATGGCACACCCTCACTTACAAATCCATGTTCAACGTGTTGGCATCAAATCATGAAGTCCATTTCCTTTTTTGACTGCGACTCTTGCCCTCTCAAGCTTGATTTTCTCCTCTTGCTTCTTCATTGAAACCATTCACCCTGCATCATTCTTTTGGTATCTCATGATCAAGTTTGATGAGACGCCGGTGATGCACTTGTCAATCGATGCTTTCACCCTCTTCGATGAAGTCATCGCATTCCTTACGACCTTTGCCTTCTTGATGAGCGTCATAATCTTAGGGTCTTTATCTGGTGAGTCCATGACATCAACTCATCCATCGTCAACTTCAATGATTAGCAGAATACAATGGAAGCCGAGAGAAATAATATATGCGGGCATGCATAACTCATTAATTACATTTAACATTGAGTAAGCAAAATAGAGTGTGTACAAGACGGTAACACTCACTCGAAGTTGTAAGGAAATAGTATTTTGTTTAATTAAAAACCTTAGCAAGTTATTTTCCGTGTTCTTGACGTGGTTTTGTACCATAAGAAAATTAATGGTATATGGGTCAATGAAATCAATGTCATAGATTGTCTGGCTTTTGCATTCGAGAATCTTCATTCTGTATAATAGCGTAAAAAAATATAGTGAGGATAATTACGAGCAATGAACGAGCTAAGGTGGAGACTTAATTACAGAAATAAATCACTTACAAACAATAACAACCGACGATAAATTTGTTGAGGGCGTCTTGTTTGTATAACTGAATTTTTTCAAGCATAATACATATGTGGTTTTCACAAATGTAATGTTCTTTTCTAACTGCCCACCATGAGCATGATTCGCCCTTCCTTTGAGTATTTCAAGTACCAGTCATGCAATTTTTTGCATTTGTGTTGGTAGATGCCGGATCTTCTCAGGTCTGGCCAGAGGTTGTCTGAGGACAAATTTCCATGCTACATCAGCCTTGGGGATATCTTCCTCGCCTATCAATTGAGCAACACTCATACCAAGATTTCTAGCAATGTTCGCGTATTGCCCTACTACGTCCTTATCGGAAAACACGTTGAGCGATGACAACGATTGGGGAACTTTTTTCTTGCTACCACTACTTCTCGTGCAATGCATTTCGATATATGACTTTGATGGTGTTCGTCGTACCGCAGACTTCACACTGTTGGGGAACCCGAAGAGGAAGGTATGATGAGCACAGCAGCAAGTTTTCCCTCAGTAAGAAACCAAGGTTTAATCGACCAGTAGGATAAAAGCGTGACTTCTGAAGGTGTTGCTAGCTGACTAGTGGCAGCGCGCACTACCGGCGTCAGCAACAACGCGGAACCTGCACACAACACAACCAAAATACTTTGCTCCAACTTACAGCGAGGTTGTCAATCTCACCGTTTTCGCTGAACACAAAGGATTAAATGTATCGAGTGGAAGGCGATGTTTGCAGTAATTAAAGAGAACAGAGCTTGCAGAAAGTAAACAGAACAGGATTGCAGTGGTTGAATTTATCAGTGTAAAAGAAAGGATCGGGGTCCACAGTTCACTAGAGGTGTCTCTCCATAAAGATAAATAACATGATAGGTGAACAAAATTACAGCTAGGCAATTGACAGAATAAAGACCATACATGACAAGATGATTACTATGGGATTCGTTTGGGTATTACAACATAATACATAGACCGTAATCCAACTGCGTTTATGACTAATATCCACCTTCCGGTTATCGTCCGAACCCCTTCCAGTATTAAGTTGCAAGCAACATATTATCGCATTAAGCAATGTGTGTAAAGTAAACAATAGAATTACCCTCGGATAAAACGTTATTGTTTTCTCCCTAGTAGCAACATCACATCTACAATCTTAGAAGTTATTGTCACTCTTCTAAAAAATTAGAGGCATGAACCTACTATTGAGCATTAAATACCCCCTCTTGGAGTCACAAGCATCTACTTGGCCAGAGTATCTACTAGCAACGAAGAGCATGCAAGATCACAAATAACATATGACAAGAATATATAATCGATCTCAACATACTACACAATATTCATCGGATCCCAGCAAACACAACATGTAGCATTACATAAGGATGATCTTGATCATGCAGGGCAACTCACAAGATCTAAACATGAGGCACAAATTGAAGAAGACAACCATCTAGCTACTGCTATGGACCCATAGTCCAGGGATGAACTACTCACGCATCACTTCGGAGGCGGGCATGGCGATGTAGATGCCTCCGGCGATGATTTCCCCCTCCGGCACGATGCCGGGCAGAGCTTCAGAACCCTCCCGACATGGGTTATGCGATGGCGGACGCGATGGAAATTTTTGTGGATGGAGGCTCGGGTCTTCGGGGTTTCCCCGAGATCGTGATTAAATAGGCGGAGGGGCGATGTCGGTGGAGGCCAGGGTGGCCCACACCACCCCTAGGCGCGGGCCAGGGCTAGGCCGTGCCTAGAGCTGGCGTGGCCGCCCTGCTGCCCCCCATTCGACTCCCCTCTGGACTCTGTCTTCATTACGGAAAAATATTGGTTTCAGCTTTTGCTTCGTCCAATTCCGAGAATATTTCCTGTATTATTTTTCTGAAATATAAAACAGCATAAAATAGGGAACTGACACTGTGGCATCTGTTAATAGGTTAGTGCCGGAAAATGTATAAAATTGCAACAAAGCATGAGCAAAACATATATAAATTGGTGTAGAACAAGCATGGAACATCAAAAATTATAGATACGTTTGAGACGTATCAAAAATCCCGAAGCTTAACTCTGAATCGTCCTCGAGTAGGTAAGTGATAACAAAATAATTTTTGAGGTGACATGAAGCCAACACAATCTTGATCAAGCATTGTAAAAGCATTGCGAGTTGAGATCAAACTACTCTAAACATAGCCATGATAGATATAATTCGAACAATAGAACTTAGCAACTATGTTATAACATGAAGAGTAACTCAAACAAAAGGATCATGAATAATAGTGAGCAACTGTTTGTTTATGAGCATAGATAAAACATAGCAAAGTGGTACTCAACATGTCCTTTATGAAGTAGCAAAACATAAATGTTAGGACACCTTCAAAGTTCAGAGGGTGACTAGATACAAGTAATTTAAGAACAATCAATAGCATTGATGGGGATACGCCCTAGGGGGGCCATCACCCAGCTCACTCGCCAGATGAAGAGAGCCTAGAACAGCTCCAGTGTGATGCGCACAGCAGTAAGTTTTCCCTCAGTAAGAAACCAAGGTTTATCGAACCAGTAGGAGTCAAGGATCACGTGAAGGTCGTTGGTGGCGGAGTGTAGTGCGGCGCAACACCAGGGATTCCGGCGCCAACGTGGAACCTGCACAACACAATCAAAGTACTTTTCCCCAACGTAACGGTGAGGTTGTCAATCTCACCGGCTTGTCTGTAAACAAAGGATTAGATGTATAGTGTGGATGATGATGTTTGTTTGCGAAGAACAGTAAAGAACAATTGCAGTAGATTATATTTCAGATGTAAAGAATGGACCGGGATCCACAGTTCACTAGTGGTGTCTCTCCCATAAGATAAACGCATGTTGGGTGAACAAATTACAGTTGGGCAATTGACAAATAAAGAAGGTATAACAATGCACATACATATATCATGATGAGTACTATGAGATTTAATCAGGGCATTACGACAAAGTACATAGACCGCTATCTAGCATGCATCTATGCCTAAAAAGTCCACCTTCAGGTTATCATCCGAACCCCTTCCGGTATTAAGTTGCAAACAACAGACAATTGCATTAAGTATGGTGCGTAATGTAATCAACACAAATATCCTTAGACAAAGCATCGATGTTTTATCCCTAGTGGCAACAAGCACATCCACAACCTTAGAACTTTACGTCACTCGTCCCGGATTCAATGGAGGCATGAACCCACTATCGAGCATAAATACTCCCTCTTGGAGTCACAAGTATCAACTTGGCCAGAGTCTCTACTAGCAACAGAGAGCATGCAAGAACATAAACAACATATATGATAGATTGATAATCAACTTGACATAGTATTCAATATTCATCGGATCCCAACAAATACAACATGTAGCATTACAAATAGATGATCTTGATCATGATAGGCAGCTCACAAGATCTAACATGATAGCACAATGAGGAGAAGACAACCATCTAGCTACTGCTATGGACCCATAGTCCAGGGGTGAACTACTCACACATCGATCCGGAGGCGATCATGGTGATGAAGAGACCTCCGGGTCCCCTCTCCGGCAGGGTGCCGGAGGCGATCTCCTGAATCCCCCGAGATGGGATTGGCGGCGGCGGCGTCTCTGGAAGGTTTTCCGTATCGTGGCTCTCGGTACTGGGGTATTCGCGACGAAAGCTTTAAGTAGGCGGAAGGGCGGAGTCGGAGGCATCACGAGGGCCCCACACAACAGGGCCGCGCGGCCTGGGCCTGGGCCACGCCGCCCTGTTGTGTCGGCGCCTCGTCGCCCCACTTCGTATCTCCCTCGGTCTTCCGGAAGCTTCGTGCAAAAATAAGACCCTGGGCGTTGATTTCGTCCAATTCCGAGAATATTTCCTTACTAGGATTTCTGAAACCAAAAACAGCAGAAAACAGCAAGCGGCTCTTCGGCATCTCGTCAATAGGTTAGTGCCGGAAAATGCATAATAATGACATATAATGTGTATAAAACATGTGAGTATCATCATAAAAGTAGCATGGAACATAAGAAATTATAGATACGTTTGAGACGTATCAAGCATCCCCAAGCTTAGTTCCTACTCGCCCTCGAGTAGGTAAACGATAACAAAGATAATTTCTGAAGTGACATGCTATCATAATCTTGATCAATACTATTGTAAAGCATATGAGATGAATGCAGCGATTCGAAGCAATGGTGAAGACAATGAGTAAACAATTGAAGCATATAGCAAAGACTTTTCATGAATAGTACTTTCAAGACAAGCATCAATAAGACTTGCATAAGAGTTACTCATAAAGCAATAAATTCTTAGTAGAAAGCTTTGAAACAACACAAAGGAAGATATAAGTTTCAGCAGTTGCTTTCAACTTCAACATATTTATCTCATGGATAATTGTCAACACAAAGTAATATAACAAGTGCAATAGGTAAACATGTAAGAATCAATGCACACAGTTGATACAAGTGTTTGCTTCTAAGATAGAAAGAATAGGTAAAGCTGACTCAACAATAAAGTAGAAGATAGGCCCTTCGCGAGAGGAAGCATGGATTACTATTTTTGTGCTAGAGCCTTTCATTTTGAAAACATAGAAACAATTTTGTCAACGGTAGTAATAAATCATATGTGTTATGTATAAGATATCTTATAAGTTGCGAGCCTCATGCATTGATTACCAATAGTGCTCGCACCTTGTCCTAATTAGCTTGGATTAACATGGATTATCATTGCATAGCATATGTTTCAACCAAGTGTCACAAAGGGGTACCTCTATGCCGCCTGTACAAAGGTCTAAGGAGAAAGCTCGCATTGGATTTCTCGCTTTTGATTATTCTCAACTTAGACATCCATACCGGGACAACATAGACAACGAGATAATGGACTCCTCTTTAATGCATAAGCATTCAACAACGAGATAAAATTCTCATAAGAGATTGAGGATTGATTGTCCAAACTGAAACTTCCACCATGGATCATGGTTTTAGTTAGCGGCCCAATGTTCTTCTCTAACAATATGCATACTCAAACCATTTGATCATGAAAATCGCCCTTACTTCAGACAAGACGAACATGCATAGCAACTTACATGATATTCAACAAAGGTGTAATAGTTGATGGCGTCCCCAGAAACATGGTTACCGCTCAACAAGCAACTTATTAAGAAATAAGACACATAAGTACATATTCTTCACCACAATAGTTTTTAAGGCTATTTTCCCATGAGCTATATATTGCAAAGACAAAGGATAGAATTTTTAAAGGTAGCACTCAAGTAATGTACTTTGGAATGGCAGAGAAATACCATGTAGTAGGTAGGTATGGTGGACACAAATGGCATAGTTTTGGCCTCAAGGATTTGGATGCACGAGAAGAAATCCTCTCAATACAAGGCTAGGCTAGCAAGGTTGTTTGAAGCAAACTCAAGTATAAAACGGTGCAGCAAAGCTCACATATGAACATATTGTAAGCATTATAAGACTTTACATCGTCTCCTTGTTGTTCAAACACCTTAACCAGAAAATATCTAGACTCTAGAGATCAATCATGCAAACCAAATTTTAACAAGCTCTATGTAGTTCTTCATTAATAGGTGCAAAGTACATGATGCAAGAGCTTAAACATGATCTATATGAGCACAACAATTGCCAAGTATCAAATTATTCAAGAAATTATACCATTTATCACATGCAGCATTTTCCGTTTCCAACCATATAACAATGAACGAAGTAGTTCAACCTTCGCCATGAACATTAAGAATAAAGCTAAGAACATATGTGTTCATACGAAACAACGGAGCGTGTCTCTCTCCCAAACAAAGAATGCTAGGATCCGATTTTATTCAAACAAAAACAAACAGACGCTCCAAGTAAAGCACATAAGATGTGACGGAATAAAAATATAGTTTCACTAGAGGTGACTCGATAAGTTGTCGATGAAGAAGGGGATGCCTTGGGCATCCCCAAGCTTAGATGCTTGAGTCTTCTTAAAATATGCAGGGATGAACCACGGGGGCATCCCCAAGCTTAGACTTTTCACTCTTCTTGATCATATTGTATCATCCTCCTCTCTTGACCCTTGAAAACTTCCTCCACACCAAACTCAAAACAATCTCATTAGAGGGTTAGTGCATAATTGAAAATTCATATATTCAGAGGTGACATAATCATTCTTAACACTTCTGGACATTGCACAAAGCTACTGAAGGAACAAAGAAATCCATCAAACATAGCAAAACAGGCAATGCGAAATAAAAGGCAGAATCTGTCAAAACAGAATAGTCCGTAAAGACGAATTTTTTAGAGGCACCAGACTTGCTCAGATGAAAATGCCCAAATTTAATGAAAGTTGCGTACATATCTGAGGATCACGCACGTAAATTGGCAGATTTTTATAAATTTTCTACAGCAGGGGCGGCTCAATTTCGTGACAGCAAGAAATCTGTTCCTGCGCAGTAATCCAAATCTAGTATTGACTTTACTATCAAAGACTTTACTTGACACAACAATGAAATAAAATAAAGATAAGGAGAGGTTGCTACAGTAGTAACAACTTCCAAGACTCAAATATAAAATAAAAGTGCAGAAATAAAATAATGGGTTGTCTCCCATAAGCGCTTTTCTTTAACGCCTTTCAGCTAGGCGCAGAAAGTGTGTATCAAGTATTATCAAGAGATGAAGCGTCAATATCAATATGTATCTTAGATGCTCCCTCATCCTTAGTGGTGCTAAGGGCTTTGTCAATTTTAGGCCTATAATAGTTTTTTTTGGCTTAGGCACTTTAGAGGCATACATGAACTTTTGCTCCTTACCCACATAGGCTTTCTCCTTAAACTTAAGAGAAGAAAAAGTTGAACCCAAGGTTCCCATAACTTCTTCAAGTTCACTAATCCTATGGGTTCGATTATCATGAGTAGCACAAGTTTCTAAAACGGCAATTCTCTCATTAATTCCACCTAGAGATTTATCAAGTTTATCAGTGCTATTAAGTAATATTCCCAATTTAGTCTCAATACTTGGAAGATCTTTCTCTATGCCCTCCAACTTTTTCATGACATCTCAAGAGAGATTTCAATTTTAGCTTCATTAACAGGTGGTATTCCGACTAGACTCTCAATGATGCAACTAGCTTCTAAAGCAGGAGTGCCTAGGAAATTACCTCCCGCAAGAGTATCGAGAACATACCTATTCCAGCTAGAGATACCAACATAAAAATGCCTAAGTAGTATAATAGTGGAGTGTTTCTTGATGCACCTATGATGAGCATCACTAATTCTATACCAAGCATCTTTAAAACTTTCTCCCCCTTATTGCTTAAACGAACGAACTTCAACTTCCGGATTACTCATTTTTAGTAATAGTCAATAAAGCAAACTAAATAAAGTAAATGCAAGTAACTAATTTTTTTGTGTTTTTAATATGGAGAACAAGACAGTAAATAAAGTAAAACTAGCAACTAAATTTTTTGTATTTTTGATATAAGGAGAAAACAAAGCAGTAAATAAAATAAAGTAAAGCAAGACAAAAACAAAGTAAAGAGATTGGATGTGGAGACTCCCCTTGCAGCGGTGTCTTGATCTCCCCGGCAACGGCGCCAGAAAAAGTGCTGTTGACGTGGGAGTGGAAAATCTTTGTGGTGTAACTTTTCTTCGTTCCCCGGCAACGGCGCCAGAAAAAGTCTTGCTGGCGTGTAGTCGACACGTCCGTTGGGAACCCCAAGAGGAAGGTGTGATGCGCACAGCAGTAAGTTTTCCCTCAGTAAGAAACCAAGGTTTATCGAACCAGTAGGAGTCAAGGATCACGTGAAGGTCGTTGGTGGCGGAGTGTAGTGCGGCGCAACACCAGGGATTCCGGCGCCAACGTGGAACCTGCACAACACAATCAAAGTACTTTGCCCCAACGTAACAGTGAGGTTGTCAATCTCACCGGCTTGTTGTAAACAAAGGATTAGATGTATAGTGTGGATGATGATGTTTGTTTGCGAAGAACGAGTAAAGAACAATTGCGGTAGATTGTATTTCAGATGTAAAGAATGGACCGGGATCCACAGTTCACTAGTGGTGTCTCTCCCATAAGATAAACGCATGTTGGGTGAACAAATTACAGTTGGGCAATTGACAAATAAAGAAGGCATAACAATGCACATACATATATCATGATGAGTACTATGAGATTTAATCGGGGCATTACGACAAAGTACATAGACCGCTATCCAGCATGCATCTATGCCTAAAAAGTCCACCTTCGGGTTATCATTCGAACCCCTTCCGGTATTAAGTTTCAAACAACGAGACAATTGCATTAAGTATGGTGCATAATGTAATCAACACAAATATCCTTAGACAAAGCATCGATGTTTTATCCCTAGTGGCAACAGCACATCCACAACCTTAGAACTTTCGTCACATCGTCCCAGATTCAATGGAGGCATGAACCCACTATCGAGCATAAATACTCCCTCTTGGAGTCACAAGTATCAACTTGGCCAGAGCCTCTACTAGCAACGGAGAGCATGCAAGAACATAAACAACATATATGATAGATTGATAATCAACTTGACATAGTATTCAATATTCATCGGATCCCAACAAACACAACATGTAGCATTACAAATAGATGATCTTGATCATGATAGGCAGCTCACAAGATCTAACATGATAGCACAATGAGGAGAAGACAACCATCTAGCTACTGCTATGGACCCATAGTCCAGGGGTGAACTACTCACACATCGATCCGGAGGCGATCATGGTGATGAAGAGACCTCCGGGAGATGATTCCCCTCTCCGGCAGGGTGCCGGAGGCGATCTCCTGAATCCCCCGAGATGGGATTGGTGGCGGCGGCGTCTCTGGAAGGTTTTCCGTATCGAGGCTCTCGGTACTGGGGTATTCGCGACGAAGGCTTTAAGTAGGCGGAAGGGCGGAGTCGGAGGCGTCACGAGGGCCCCACACAACAAGGCCGCGCGGCCAGGGCCTGGGCCGCGCCGCCCTGTTGTGTCGGCGCCTCGTCGCCCCACTTCGTATCTCCCTCGGTCTTCCGGAAGCTTCGTGCAAAAATAAGACCCTGGGCGTTGATTTCGTCCAATTCCGAGAATATTTCCTTACTAGGATTTACGAAACCAAAAACAGCGAGAAAACAACAACTGGCTCTTCGGCATCTCGTCAATAGGTTAGTGCCGGAAAATGCATAATAATGACATATAATGTGTATAAAACATGTGAGTATCATCATAAAAGTAGCATGGAACATAAAAAATTATAGATACGTTTGAAAACACATCCTATGTTGGTTCGATCTACAAAGCCGACCACGCAGTCGCATATAACCCCTCTAGGGAACTACATAACAATAATTATGATCGGTTTCGGTTTTGTCTGTTGTTTATTCGTGTCTGTCGAAGTAGTGAGACTGGGTACCAAAGGCCGACCTTGTCTCCGGGTTCAACGGCTGGCATCGCGTCCCTGTTACCCGGCAAGCGTTTCATGCTGGAGGTCTGCCTACTCATGAAAAGATAGCATAAACCTTTCATAATGTTAACTGATCCACTTAACAATGCACGTTTTATCTACAAGTCGCATGTCTTCACATGTGTTTATTATATTTCATAAATACACCTTACTGCAGTTGTACTTGTTTCTCCTTCTCAGCAAAACGGTTTGGTGTCTTCCTCGCCACTCGCCACGCTCGGGGACTCAGCGCGCTACAGACAGCGCTACTCACCGGTCGCCCGACCTCGCCATTCGCCACGCTCGGGGACTCGGTGCGCTACAGACAGCGCTACTCATCGGTCGCCCGACCTCGCCACTCGCCATGCTCGGGGACTCGGCGCGCTACAGGCAGCGCCACTCGTCGGTCGCCCGACCTCGCCATTCGCCACGCTCGGGGACATAGCACGCTCCCGGCAGCGCCACTCATCGGTCGACCGACCTCGCCGTTCGCCACGCTCGGGGACTGATACGTCTCAAACGTATCTATAATTTCTTATGTTCCATGCTAGTTTTATGACAATACTCACATGTTTTACATACACTTTACATCATTTTGATGCATTTTCCGGTACTAACCTATTAACAAGATGTCGAAACGCCAATTCCTGTTTTCTGCTGTTTTTGGTTTCAGAAATTCTACACAGGAAATATTCTCGGAATTGGACGAAATAAAAGCCCACGGTCTTATTTTCCACGGAGCCTTCCAGAACACCGAAGAGGAGACGGAGAGGGGCCACGAGGCGGCCACACCATAGGGGGGCGCGGCCCCACCCCTGGCCGCGCCGCCATATGGGGTGGGCCCCTCGGGAGTCCCCCGACTCTGCCCCTTCGCCTATATAATCCTTCCGTCGCGAAAACCCTATCACCGAGAGCCATGATACGAGAAAAGTTCCAGAGACGCCGCCGCCGTCAACCCCATCTCGGGGGGTTCTGAAGATCGCCTCCAGCACCCTGCCGGAGAGGGGAATCATCACCGGAGGGCTCTACATCACCATGCCCGCCTCCGGACTGATGTGTGAGTAGTTCATCCTTGGACTATGGGTCCATAGCAGTAGCTAGATGGTCGTCTTCTCCTCTTGTGCTATCATGTTTAGATCTTGTGAGCTGCCTATCATGATCAAGATCATCTATTTGTAATGCTACATGTTGTGTTTGTTGGGATCCGATGAATATAGAATACTATGTCAAGTTGATTATCGATCTATCATATATGTGTTGTTTATGATCTTGCATGCTCTCCGTCGCTAGTAGAGGCTCTGGCCAAGTTGATACTTGTAACTCCAAGAGGGAGTATTTATGCTCGATACCGGGTTCATGTCTCCATTGAATCTGGGGGAGTGACAGCAACCCCTAAGGTTGTGGATGTGCTGTTGCCACTAGGGATAAAACATCAATGCTTTGTCTAAGGATATTTGTATTGTTTACATTATGCACAGTACTTAATGCAATTGTCTGTTGTTTGCAACTTAATATCGGAAGGGGTGCGGATGCTAACCCGAAGGTGGACTTTTTAGGCATAGATGCATGTCTGGATTGCGGTCTATGTTCTTTATCGTAATGCCCTAAGTAAATCTCATAGTAGTCATCATGATATGTATGTGCATTGTTATGCCCTCTCTATTTGTCAATTGCCCAACTGTAATTTGTTCACCCAACATGTTATTTATCTTATTGGAGAGACACCACTAGTGAGCTGTGGACCTCGGTCCATTCTTTTACATCTGAAATACAACCTACTGCAATCATTGTTCTCTTTTGTTTACTGCAAGCAAACATCATTCTCCACACCATACGTTTAATCATCTGTTTACAGCAAGCCGGTGATATTGACAACCTCACTGTTAAGTTGGGGCAAAGTATTTTGATTGTGTTGTGCAGGTTCCACGTTGGCGCCGGAATCCCTGGTGTTGCGCCGCACTACACTCCTTCACCAACAACCTTCACGTGGCCTTCATCTCCTACTGGTTCGATAACCTTGGTTTCTTACTGAGGGAAAACTTGCTGCTGTACGCATCACACCTTCCTCTTGGGGTTCCCAACGGACGTGTGCTTCACGCGTTATCAGGGACATGGCGCACTCCCGGTAGCGCCACTCGTCGGTCACCCGACCTCGCCGCTCACCGCGCTCGGGGACTCACCGCGCTTCCGGCAGGGCCTCACACCGACTGGTTTACGCCGATTGGCCTACGCCGACTGGCTCTCATCGACTGGCTCACATACTGGTTCACGCCGACTGGTTCACGCCTATTGGCCTACGCCGACTGGCTCGTTTCGAGTGCCTGCTGTTTCACGATTGTTTCCTCTGTTTCAGGAGCTCGTCGCTGATTCACCTCGACCCATCGCCAAGCCTCTTCGCGCCCTGCCTCAAGCCCGCGCCGAATCCACGACGCGCTCGGGGACTACTGATGGGGATACGCCCTAGGGGGCCCATCACCCAGCTCACTCGCCATATGAAGAGAGCCCATGATAGCTCCCGTCGGTGGGCGACAACCAAACGCCCTAGCGACTGAAACCCAGAGCGACTGGATCTGCACAAGGCCCATGAAGGAAGCGTAGTGGCCCAAGAGGCCTTATACTTGTAAACCCTAGGTGGCTGCATATATAAATCCATCAGGGGCATCTCATCATACACATTACTTGAGATCCAATCTCCTACGCCGCCTTGCTCCAACCTCTCATGTGCTACCCTATAGCACCTATCGTGGTCATATCCACGACAAGCATAATCATGAATCAATCAATTAATAATAATTTTGGGACTATGCACATTGCACTAAGAATGACAACTATGCTCTCTTAATTGGCGCATAAAGAAGAAGATGAAGACTCAACATAAAAGTAAAAGAGAGACTCTTTGCAGAGTAAAGATAAACAAGTTGTATAAACCTTCCAAAAAGTATGGTACTCATTAGTTTTGAACTCTCATTGCCCCTATCATAAGCACTTGAATGGTTAAAGTTAATGTGAGGCAAATATGAGCTATATGTTTGACAAATCACAAGTTAAAACTTTCATGCCCCTTGAATACGAGTACCTAAACCTCATGCTACTTAACTTAGGTTCCAAATAAGTTATTGTCATTGTAAGTATACATGTATCATCGAGAACCGCCAACAGGATACCTCTTGCCCGACGATATGGAAGTACTCTTGCAGGAGCAATCCCATGCCAAAATAACAAGACAAACAGACAATGAGCATCTCAACAATTTTTTATTTACTATGGGTATAGCTTTTTATTGAAAATGCTTCATAGAATGCTCACACTTTGGTTCGCTGTAAATTTCCACCATGAATGATGCATGGCTTAGATTAGCGGCCCAGGCGTTTCCCTAACTCATATACAAACTCCTTGTACTTACAATTTTCCATTTTACTTCGCACAGCTAGGCATCCATAAACAAAATAACATGACATCAACTAAATATGAATAAGTGCAATGTTGAAAGCGTTCCCCATGAAAGCATGGTTATGCTAACTCCCAACTTGCAATTTGCAAACATATAAACTTCATAAGATAGTCACAATGATCAAGTTTATTAAGTGCAAGAAAGTAAATGTGCCATCAAGTTTGAAAGCTTTACTGGCTAATTTTCTCATGCCAAAATTTAATGAGATTTCTATTTTCGTGCCCTCAGGTCCTTAGTTATACTCAGTTTTCCCCAGCCCCTTAGTTTTTCCTCAGTTTTCCCCTCCTGTAGTTTGAAACACTCACAAGTGTTGAAACGGCCGGTAGCCGTCAGGTCAGAGGCCTTGACCGTTAGTCTGACCGGGTGGGGCTGCACAGGGGCAGCTCCTCCCTGACCGTCTCGTGCTGACGGGTAGGGTCAGGAGACACGTCGGAGCAGCCATCCATCTATCGCTGACATGTGGGCCATTTTATTTCATAATTTTATAGGCGGTGTTGCCAATGACAAATGGGGACGCTCTATAGGGCTGCCGCAGCCAATGACCAGTGGGGTCGTCTATTTTTCAGGAAAAGACATATATTGCCGCTCTGTGGGGCTGCCTCAGCCAATGACCAGTGGGGTCGTCTATTTATTTTTAGAAAATCATATATTGCCGCTCTGTGGGGCCTCCGCAGCCAATGACCAGTGGGGTCGTCTATTTTTCAGGAAAATACATATATTGCCACTCTGTGGGGCTGCCGCAGCCAATGACCAGTGGGGTCGTCTTTTTATTTGTAGAAAATCATATATTTCCGCTCTGTGGGGCCTCCGCAGCAAATGACCAGTGGGGTCGTCTATTTTTCAGGAAAAGACATATATTGCCGCTCTGTGGGGCTGCCGCAGCCAATGACCAGTGGGGTCGTCTATTTATTTATAGAAAATCATATATTGCCGCTCTGTGGGGCCTCGTCTATTTAATTTTTCTTAAGCTAGACCCATCAGGTGACTATTTTCGCAGCTTAATCTAAAGTGAATTTTATGCTAAACATGCTGGAACCTAGTGTTGCTCATTAGTCACCGGAGAACCGCTGGCAGCTCGTTCCCCACCCTCGGACGGAGCAACCATCACCGGCACCTCGTCGCGCTGTCGGCTCTGTCCCCCAGCGGCGTCGGATGGAATGCGGCGGTGCACGTCAACCATGGCTCCAGCACTTGTTTCGTCCGCACGCATTGTACCCACCGCAGGAAAGTCCGCCGCAAGCAGATCCGCCGTCCACGACGACCGGGATTTGTTCCACCGCTTGGTAAGACCTCCGCTTCTGCCTCCATCGCCCCCTAATCGATTCGGTTCCTGTAATTTATTGGAGTTTGCAGGTGCGAAATAGTCCTCAATGTCTGGTCGTAGCGGGTACACCGGCGAGGGTGGGGATTCGATCATGTCATGTCCACGTTCTACTTCTCCTACCTCGTCGGAAGTGCAGGTATCTAGCTTTTGCTCTCTGTACTACCGTTTAATTTGAAGAGCCGCCATGGCCTGTTGGAGTGATTTCAGTTGTTCTTTTTTCCATTATTGTTACAGTTAGCCAGGCAAGCCGATGATCCATGGTACATTGTATACCAAGATGAATCAACCCAGTGGTGTAGCCAGAGGATGGATTTGGAGGAGAAGGTGGCCAATTTAGGTGATGAATTGGCCCGTAAAAACCTAATGATATTCGAGGTGAAGCGTACTGTGGAGGAAGAAAAGAAGAATTCAGAGCTTATTCGCAAGGAGAAGTTGAGAGTTGAGACAGATCTTGCCGTATTTGATCAAGTGGTAGAAAATCTAGAACATGAACTTCAAGTGATGGGAGAGGAGAAAAGTAGATTCATCTGGGCAGTTTTATTAGTTGTCATCCCTGTCCTAGCAGTTATGTGGTTGTGGTAGACAATTTAGATAGTATAGAATTGTTATTCAGTAGATGGCTCTAACCACTATATTTTGTTGTGGTTCTAACCAATGTATTTTGGCGTACAATTTCCTAGTTGTGCTAAGTAATGCGTGTGATGATTTTAGCATGTACCAGCCTCTCGGATCAAATACATATCAAGTTGGGATAGAATTCAAATCATACATACGGATGTACATGCACACATCAAGAACATGGAGAAGCTTTTTTTTAAGACGGAGGTAGTAGATCGAACAATTTTACCCCAATTGAAATTGAAAAATACAAATTTATCATAATTTATCCCAATTTGCGTCGTCGAACACGGCCGCGCAGCGATGGGCAAGAAGGGTCGGGACGACGGGCGGCTGAGGGGTGGTCATCTGCGCCATCCGCCGTCGAAGCGATGTTGTAGGCGATGGCTTCAATGTTCGTGGCATCGATGACCACTGTCGGCACCGCCGCTGTCTTGGTGTACTTCATCAGCGATGGATCTGCAGAGGGCTGGATCGGCGGCTTCGTAGCGCGGTTGTAGACGATGGCTTCAATCGTCTTGGCATCGATTCGCACTCTCAGCACTGGAAGCGAGACATCAACAGGCTCCAACATTGAAGGTTGGATCTGCGCCGTCGAAGCGATGTTGTAGGTGATGGCTTCAATGTTTGTGGCATCGATGACCACTGTCGGCACGGCCGCCGTCTTGGTGTCCTTCATCAGCAACGGATCTGAGGAGGGCAACGGAAGTGAGACATCAACAGGCTCCGACATTGAAGGCTGGATCTGCGACGTCGAAGCGATGTTGTAGGCGATGGCTTCAATGATCTTGCCATCGATGACCACTGTCGGCACGGCCGCCGTCTTGGTGTTCTTCATCATCAACAGATCTGAGAAGAGAATCGAAAGTGAGACAGAAAGAGACATTTCAACTATTTCTGAGGGTTAGATCCCCACCGGTATTCTTAGATCCACGCCGCCGCACGGTTAGATCCGCGCCGCCGCACGGTTAGATCCGCGTCGCCGCATGGTTAGATCCATGCCGCCGCGACCGCCGGAGTAAGAGAGGAAATAGGAGAGAGGAAGATGCGACTGGAATATGCGACTGCCAGGGTTGGTAGGTATGTGCTCTGCTCTTCTCTCCGTATGCGTCCATCGTGGTATAGAGAGATATACAGGCCGTCCGATCATAAAAGATCGAACGGTGCAAGCGTTCGTTGAGATTTCAACTAACGAAGATCTGTGTGACATACATCTCGACCAATCAGAGATCAGCCAGTGAGTACAAGTGAGGAAAACTGAGTAGAACTAAGAGGGGGAAAAGTGAGAAAATGTTTATCGGAAGGGCAAAACTGAGTACGACTGAGTAAAACAAGTGGGCCCGGAGGGGGAAAAATGAGTAACACTAAGTAAAACAGGGGCACCTAAATAATAAATGGACTAAGGGAAATTGAAGCTTTTGGCATAAAAATTGTAAAATTGTGGTATTTGAACAGTATAGTACATTTTGGCCGACGTGATATTGTTTGTAATTCAAAGATACACAAAGTGTGACGAATTTGGACTCATTTGGACAAAGTTTGTAAGCATAGTGGGTATTTGGGAGGTGTATTGAGTAAAAGCCCGACATCTTCATAGCTAGTAGCTCATGGACTAGGAAGTGGTTTTGAAGTTTTTGGCATAAAAACTTCATATCTCTATATTTCCTTTTCCATTATTATTTCTCTAGGTTGTAGGTAACATAACAAGACTCCATGGGAAGGTTCCACCATGTTCAAGGGATCCCTACACCCTAAAACCCAAAACCCTAAAACCCTAAAACCCTAAACCCTAGAGAAAATGATAAATGTGGCTTAAATTTTGCTTAACACATACATTCAAGGGATCCCTACATTCAAATTGTTCAATACAAAGGGAACCCCAATACAAAGGGAACCCCAATACAAATTGTTCATACAAATTCAAATTGTTCAATACAAAGGGATCGCCAATATAAAGGGATCATACAAATTCAAATTGTTCAATACAAAGGGATCGCCAATATAAAGGGATCATACAAATTCAAATTGTTCATACAAATTAAAATTAGTTGTTCAGAATAAAATCTTTCTCTTGCTCCTGGTGTGTCTCGCTGGGGCCACTGATACGTCTCCGACGTATCGATAATTTCTTATGTTCCATGCCACATTATTGATGATATCTACATGTTTTATACACATTATATGTCGTATTTATGCATTTTCCGGCACTAACCTATTAACGAGATGCCGAAGAGCCGATTCGTTGTTTTCTGCTGTTTTTGGTTTCGTAAATCCTACAAAGGAAATATTCTCGGAATTGGACGAAATCAACGCCCGGGGTCCTATTTTTGCACGAAGCTTCCGGAAGACCGAAGGGGAAGGAAGTGGGGCCACGAGGCGCCGACACAACAGGGCGGCGCGGCCCGGCCCTTGGCCGCGCGGCCCTAGTGTGTGGAGCCCTCGTGTGGCTCCCCGCGTTGCCCTTCCACCTACTTAAAGCCTCCGTCGCGAAACCCCCAGTACCGAGAGCCACGATACGGAAAACCTTACTGAGACGCCGCCGCCGCCAATCCCATCTCGGGGGATTCTGGAGATCGCCTCCGGCACCCTGCCGGAGAGGGGATCCATCTCCCGGAGGACACTTCACCGCCATGGTCGCCTCCGGAGTGATGAGTGAGTAGTTCACCCCTGGACTATGGGTCCATATCAGTAGCTAGATGGTCGTCTTCTCCTCATGTGCTTCATTGTCGGATCTTGTGAGCTGCCTAACATGATCAAGATCATCTATCTGTAATTCTATATGTTGTGTTTGTCGGGATCCGATGGATAGAGAATACTATGTTATGTTGATTATCAATCTATTACCTATGTGTTGTTTATGATCTTGCATGCTCTCCGTTATTAGTAGAGGCTCTGGCCAAGTTTTTACTCTTAATTAACTCCAAGAGGGAGTATTTATGCTCGATAGTGGGTTCATGCCTCCATTAAATGCGGGACGAGTGACGAGAAAGTTCTAAGGTTGTGGATGTGCTTGTTGCCACTAGGGATAAAACATTGATGCTATGTCCGAGGATGTAGTTATTGATTACATTACGCACCATACTTAATGCAATTGTCTGTTGTTTGCAACTTAATACTGGAAGGGGTTCGGATGATAACCTGAAGGTGGACTTTTTAGGCATAGATGCATGCTTGGATAGCGGTCTATGTACTTTGTCATAATGCCCAATTAAATCTCACAATACTCATCATATCATGTATGTGCATTGTCATGCTCTCTCTATTTGTCAATTGCCCGACTGTAATTTGTTCACCCAACATGCTATTTATCTTATGGGAGAGACACCTCTAGTGAACTGTGGACCCCGGTCCATTCTTTTACATCTGAAATACAAATCTGCTGCTATTGTTCTTTACTGTGTTCTTGCAAACAATCATCATCCACACTATACATCTAATCCTTTGTTACAGACAAGCCGGTGAGATTGACAACCTCACTTCGTTTCGTTGGGGCAAAGTACTTTGGTTATGTTGTGCAGGTTCCACGTTGGCGCCGGAATCCTCGGTGTTGCGCCGCACTACATCCCGCCGCCATCAACCTTCAACGTGCTTCTTGGCTCCTCCTGGTTCGATAAACCTTGGTTTCTTTCGAGGGAAAACTTGCCGCTGTGCGCATCACACCTTCCTCTTGGGGTTCCCAACGGACGCGTGCTGTACGCGTATCAAGCATATTTTACGGCGCCGTTGCCGGGGAGATCAAGACACGATGCAAGGGGAGTCTCCACAATCCAATCTCTTTACTTTGTTTTTGTCTTGCTTTACTTTATTTACTTATTTGTTTGCTGCATTATATCAAAACACAAAAAAATTAGTTGCTAGCTTTACTTTATTTACTGTCTTGCACTCTATATCAAAAACACAAAAAAATTAGTTACTTGCATTTATTTTATCTAGTTTGCTTTATTTACTACTGCTAAAATGGCCACTCCTGAAAATACTAAGTTGTGTGACTTCACAACCACAAATAATAATGATTTCTTATGCACACCTATTGCTCCACCTGCTACTACAGCAGAATTCTTTGAAATTAAACCCGCTTTACTTGAATCTTGTTATGCGAGAGCAATTTTCTAGTGTTAGTTCGATGATGCTGCTGCCCATCTCAATAATTTTGTTGAATTGTGTGAAATGCAAAAGTATAAAGATGTAGATGGTGACATTATAAAATTAAAATTGTTTCCTTTCTCATTAAGAGGAAGAGCTAAAGATTGGTTGCTATCTCTGCCTAAGAATAGTATTGATTCATGGACTAAATGCAAGGATGCTTTTATTGGTAGATATTATCCCCCTGCTAAAATTATATCTTTGAGGAGTAGCATAATGAATTTTAAACAATTGGATAATGAGCATGTTGCACAAGCTTGGGAAAGAATGAAATCTCTCGGTTAAAAATTGCCCAACCCATGGATCGACTACTTGGATGATCATCCAAACCTTTTATGCAGGACTGAACTTTTCTTCGCGGAACCTATTGGATTCAGCTGCTGGAGGTACCTTTATGTCCATCACTCTTGGTGAAGCAACAAAGCTCCTTGATAATATGATGATTAATTACTCTGAATGGCACACGGAAAGAGCTCCACAATGTAAGAAGGTAAATTCTGTCGAAGAAACCTCTTCCTTGAGTGATAAGATTGATGCTATTATGTTTATGCTTGTGAATGATAGGACTAATGTTGATCCTAATAATGTTCCATTAGATTCATTGGTTGCCCAAGAAGAACATGTTGATGTAAACTTCATTAAAAATAATAATTTCAACAACAATGCTTATGGGAACAATTCTAGTAATAACTATAGGCCATATCCTTATAATAATGGTAATGGTTATGCTAATTCTTATGGGAATTCTTACAACAATAATAGGAACACACCCCCTGGACTTGAAGCTATGATTAAAGAATTTATTAGTACACAAACCGCTTTTAACAAATGCGTTGAGGAAAAGCTCAATAAAATTGATATTCTCGCTTCTAAGGTTGATAGTTTTGCCTCTGATGTTGATCTTTTGAAATCGAAAGTTATGCCTAATAAGGATATTGAAAATAAAATTGTTACTACAGAAAATGCCATCCAAGTTAGAATTAATGAGAATATAAGATTAATGGCCGAATTGCATGCTAGGTGGGAAAGAGAAGAAAATGAAAAACTAGCTAAAGAGAATAATGTAGCTAAAGTTTGGACTATTACCACCACTAGTAATGTTAATGATTCACATGTTGCTGCACCTCCTACTATCAATGGTAAAATAATTGGTGTTGGCAATGTTTCCACTTCTAATGCAAAGCCCGCAAAACTGCCGAAAACTGCTAAAACTACTTAAACCGCTTGTGATAAAACTCGCTGAAATTTTTTCCAACATTGGGGATGATGATCCCATTGCTTTAGATTATAATGGTTTGGATTTTGATGATTGTCACATCTCTGAAGTTATAAAGTTCTTACAAAAACTTGCTAAGAGTCCCAATGCTAGTGCTATAAATTTGGCTTTCACAAAACATATTACAAATGCTCTCATAAAAGCTAGAGAGGAGAAACTAAAACTTGAAACTTCTATTCCTAGAAAGCTAGAGGATGGTTGGGAGCCCATCATTAAGATGAAGGTCAATAATTTTGATTGTAATGCTTTATGTGATCTTGGTGCAAGTATTTCCGTTATGCCTAAGAAAATCTATAATATGCTTGACTTGCCACCATTGAAAAATTGTTATCTGGATGTTAATCTTGTTGATAATGCTATAAAGAAACCTTTGGGGAGAGTTGATAATGTTCGCATTACCGTTAACAATAACCTTGTCCCCGTTGATTTTGTTGTCTTGGATATTGAATGCAATGCATCTTGTCCCATTATATTGGGAAGACCTTTTCTTCGAACTGTTGGAGCTATCATTGATATGAAGGAAGGTAATATTAAATATCAATTTCCTCTCAAGAAAGGTATGGAACACCTCCCTAGAAAGAGAATGAAGTTACCTTTTGATTTTATTATTAGAACAAATTATGATGTTGATGCTTCATCTCTTGATGTTACTTGATATACACTTTCTGCGCCTAGCTGAAAGGCGTTAAAGAAAAGCGCTTATGGGAGACAACCCATGTTTTTACTACAGTACTTTTATTTTATATTTGAGTATTGGAAGTTGTTTACTACTGTAGTAACCTCTCCTTATCTTAGTTTTGTGCATTGTTGTGCCAAGTAAAGTCTTTGATAGTAAGGTTCATACTAGATTTGGATTACTGCGCAGAAGCAGATTTCTTTGCTGTCACGAATTTCGACCTGCCTCTCTGTAGGTAGCTCAGAAAAATATGCCAATTTACGTGCGTGATCCTCAGATATGTACGCAACTTTCATTCAATTTGGACATTTTCATTTGAGCAAGTATGGTGCCTCAATAAAATCCACCTTTACGGACTGTTCTGCTTTGACAGATTCTGCCTTTTATTTCGCATTGCCTCTTTTGCTATGATGAATGAATTTCTTTGTTCCATTAATGTCCAGTAGCTTTGTGCAATGTCCAGAAGTGTTAAGAATGATTGTGTCACCTCTGAACATATGAAATTTTTATTATGCACTAACCCTCTAATGAGTTGTTTCGAGTTTGGTGTGGAGGAAGTTTTCAAGGATCAAGAGAGGGAGATGATACAATATGATCAAGGAGAGTGAAAGCTCTAAGCTTGGGGATGCCCCGGTGGTTCACCCCTGCATATTCTAAGAAGACTCAAGCGTCTAAGCTTGGGGATGCCCAAGGCATCCCCTTCTTCATCGACATCATTATCAGGTACTCCCCTGAAACTATATTTTTATTCCATCACATCTTATGTGCTTTGCTTGGAGCGTCGGTTTGTTTTTGTTTGAATAAAATGGATCCTAGCATTCATTGTGTGGGAGAGAGACACGCTCCGCTGTTGCATATGGAAAAATATGTCCTTAGGCTTTACTCATAGTATTCATGGCGAAGGTTGAATCTTCTTCGTTAAATTGTTATATGGTTGGAATCGGGAAATGCTACATGTAGTAATTCTAAAATGTCTTGAATAATTTGATACTTGGCAATTGTTGTGCTCATGTTTAAGCTCTTGCATCATATACTTTGCACCCATTAATGAAGAAATACATAGATCTTGCTAAAATTTGGTTTGCATATTTGGTCTCTCTAAAGTCTAGATAATTTCTAGTATTGAGTTTTGAACAACAAGGAAGACGGTGTAGAGTCTTATAATGTTTACAATATGTCTTTTATGTGAGTTTTGCTGCACCGGTTCATCCTTGTGTTTGTTTCAAATAACCTTGCTAGCCTAAACCTTGTATCGAGAGGGAATACTTCTCGTGCATCCAAAATCCTTGAGCCAACCACTATGCCATTTGTGTCCACCATACCTACCTACTACATGGTATTTCTCCGCCATTCCAAAGTAAATTGCTTGAGTGCTACCTTTAAAATTTCCATTCTTTACCTTTGCAATATATAGCTCATGGGACAAATAGCTTAAAAACTATTGTGGTATTGAATATGTACTTATGCACTTTATCTCTTATTAAGTTGCTTGTTGTGCGATAACCATGTTCCTGGGGACGCCATCAACTACTCTTTGTTGAATATCATGTGAGTTGCTATGCATGTCCGTCTTGTCCGAAGTAAGGGAGATTTACCACTTTATTGGTTAGAGCATGCATATTGTTAGAGAAGAACATTGGGCCGCTAACTAAAGCCATGAATCATGGTGGAAGTTTCAGTTTTGGACATATATCCTCAATCTCATATGAGAACATTAATTGTTGCTACATGCTTATGCATTAAAGATGAGTCCATTATCTGTTGTCTATGTTGTCCCGGTATGGATGTCTAAGTTGAGAATAATCAAAAGCGAGAAATCCAAATGCGAGCTTTCTCCTTAGACCTTTGTACAGGCGGCATAGTGGTACCCCTTTGTGACACTTGGTTAAAACATGTGTATTGCGATGATCCCGGTAGTCCAAGCTAATTAGGACAAGGTGCGGGCACTATTAGTATACTATGCATGAGGCTTGCAACTTGTAAGATATAATTTACATGATACATATGCTTTATTACTACCGTTGACAAAATTGTTTCTTGTTTTCAAAACCAAAGCTCTAGCACAAATATAGCAATCGATGCTTCCCTCTGCGAAGGGCCTTTCTTTTACTTTTATGTTGAGTCAGTTCACCTATCTCTCTCCACCTCAAGAAGCAAACACTTGTGTGAACTGTGCATTGATTCCTACATACTTGCATATTGCACTTGTTATATTACTTTACATTGACAATATCCATGAGATATACATGTTATAAGTTGAAAGCAACCGCTGAAACTTAATATTCCTTTGTGTTGCTTCAATACCTTTACTTTGATTTATTGCTTTATGAGTTAACTCTTATGCAAGACTTATTGATGCTTGTCTTGAAGTACTATTCATGAAAAGTCTTTGCTTTATGATTCATTTGTTTACTCATGTCATTACCATTGTTTTGATCGCTGCATTCATTACATATGCTTACAATAGTATGATCAAGGTTATGATGGCATGTCACTCCAGAAATTATCTTTGTTATCGTTTACCTGCTCGGGACGAGCAGGAACTAAGCTTGGGGATGCTGATACGTCTCCGACGTATCGATAATTTCTTATGTTGCATGCCACATTATTGATGATATCTACATGTTTTATACACATTATATGTCGTATTTATGCATTTTCCGGCACTAACCTATTAACGAGATGCCGAAGAGCCAGTTGCTATTTTCTGCTGTTTTTGGTTTCAGAAATCCTACAAAGGAAATATTCTCGGAATTGGACAAAATCAACGCCTAGGGTCCTATTTTTGCACGAAGCTTCCAGAAGACCGAAGGGGGAAGGAAGTGGGGCCACGAGGCGCCGACACAATAGGGCGGCGCGGCCTGGCCCTTGGCCGCGCGACCCTGGTGTGTGGGGCCCTCGTGTGGCCCCCGCGTTGCCCTTCCGCCTACTTAAAGCCTCCGTCGCGAAACCCCCAGTACCGAGAGCCACGATACGGAAAACCTTACTGAGACGCCGCCGCCGCCAATCCCATCTCGGGGGATTACGGAGATCTCCTCCGGCACCCTGCCGGAGGGGATCCATCTCCCGGAGGACTCTTCACCGCCATGGTCGCCTCCGGAGTGATGAGTTAGTAGTTCACCCCTGGACTATGGGTCCATAGCAGTAGCTAGATGGTCGTCTTCTCCTCATGTGCTTCATTGTCGGATCTTGTGAGCTGCCTAACATGATCAAGATCATCTATCTGTAATTCTATATGTTGTGTTTGTCGGGATCCGATGGATAGAGAATACTATGTTATGTTGATTATCAATCTATTACCTATGTGTTGTTTATGATCTTGCATGCTCTCCGTTATTAGTAGAGGCTCCGGCCAAGTTTTTACTCTTAACTCCAAGAGGGAGTATTTATGCTCGATAGTGGGTTCATGCCTCCATTAAATGCGGGACGAGTGACAGAAAGTTCTAAGGTTGTGGATGTGCTTGTTGCCACTAGGGATAAAACATTGATGCTATGTCCGAGGATGTAGTTATTGATTACATTACGCACCATACTTAATGCAATTGTACGTTGTTTGCAACTTAATACTGGAAGGGGTTCGGATGATAACCCGAAGGTGGACTTTTTAGGCATAGATGCATGCTTGGATAGCGGTCTATGTACTTTGTCGTAATGCCCAATTAAATCTCACAATACTCATCATATCATGTATGTGCATTGTCATGCTCTCTCTATTTGTCAATTGCCCGACTGTAATTTGTTCACCCAACATGCTATTTATCTTATGGGAGAGACACCTCTAGTGAACTGTGGACCCCGGTCCATTCTTTTACATCTGAAATACAAATCTGCTTGCTATTGTTCTTTCTTGTTCTTTGCAAACAATCATCATCCACACTATACATCTAATCCTTTGTTACGGCAAGCCGGTGAGATTGACAACCTCAGCTGTTTCGTTGGGGCAAAGTACTTTGGTTGTGTTGTGCAGGTTCCACGTTGGCGCCGGAATCCCTGGTGTTGCGCCGCACTACATCCCGCCGCCATCAACCTTCAACGTGCTTCTTGGCTCCTCCTGGTTCGATAAACCTTGGTTTCTTTCTGAGGGAAAACTTGCCGCTGTGCGCATCACACCTTCCTCTTGGGGTTCCCAACGGACGCGTGCTGTACGCGTATCAGCCACCACCTTACTCCGGGTAACCCTACCAGGGATATTACCAGTGTCTACCTTCCTTTTGCCCTCTTTCTTGTTCTTCTTCTTCTTCTTCTGCGAAGCTTGTGCTTTTTCTTCTGCAATCTGCTCTTCGAAGTTAGCACCCATCTGGGCGCTAGTAAATTCAAGGCAATCTCTCTCATATTTTTCCCTCTCCTCTAGACTCATCGGTTCAAGCAGCTCTCGATCCATCGGTTCAATTTCCCCATGTTGAATTGCTGCTTCAATCTCCTTGATACGTCCAAAACGTATCTACTTTCCCGAACACTTTTGCTATTGTTTTGCCTCTAATTTGTGTATTTTGGATACAACTAACACGGACTAACGCTGTTTTCGGCGAATTGCCACTAGTGTCTCATTTTTGTGCAGAAATACAACTTTCAGGAAAATCCTCAGAATTTATGTCGAAGGGCTTATTTTCCCAGAAGAATCACGGAGCCAGAAGGGCAGGCCCGGGGAGGCCCGGGCCCCCGGACACTAGGCCGGCGCGGCCTGTAGGGGGGGCGCGCCGCCCTAGCGTGTGGTCGCCTCGGCCATCCTCTGACGCCCCCCTCTGGACTACTTAAGGGTTTCGATCTAAAAATGCGAGACGAGAAGTCAAAGTCGCCAGAAACCATCCAGTACGCCGCCACCATCGCAAAACTCCGTCTCGGGACCAGAAACTCCGTTCTGGCACTCCGCCGGGACGGGGAATTGGAGGAGATCATCACCATCATCACCACCGACGCCTCTCCATCGACCAGCCATGTTTCCCCCATCCCATGTGTGAGTAATTCCCCCGCTGTAGGCTGAAGGGGATGGTAGGGATTGGATGAGATTGGTCATGTAATAGCAAAAGATTGTTAGGGCATAGTGCCTAGTGTCCGTAATTGGTACTTTTATGATATTGTTGCAACTTGTTATGCTTAATGCTTGTCACTAGGGCCCGAGTGCCATGATCTCAGATCTGAACATGTTATTGTTTCATGATGATATTCATTGTTTTATGATCTTACCTCGCAAGTTGTATACACATGTCGTTGTCCGGAACCCGAGGCCCCAAAGTGACGAAATTGGGACAACCGGAGGGAAGGCGGTGATGTGAGGATCACATGTGTTCACGGAGTGTTAATGCTTTGCTCCGGTACTCTATTAAAAGGAGTACCTTAATTTCCGAGTAGATTCCCTAGAGGCCCGGCTGCCACCGGCTTGGTAGGACAAAAGATGTTGTGCAAGTTTCTCATTGCGAGCACGTACGACTAAATATGGAACACATGCCTATTGATTGATTAGTACTTGGACACCGTTTTATTATTATCTGCAAATGCCCTACTTTGATTGTTACATGAGTTTCTCTCATCCATGCAACGCCCGTTCATCCATCCCTGTGCCTACAGTACTTTAATCCTGCTGTTTACTATAATCACTACTGCTGTCTTTGTTACACTTGCTTGTCGATATTTCACTACGCTACTTGCTATAAAGCTGTTACTACTTGATAAACTCTTGCGAGCAAGTCTGTTTCCAGGTGCAGCTGAATTGACAACTCCACTGTTAAGGCTTACAAATATTCTTTGGCTCCCCTTGTGTCGAATCAATAAATTGGGTTTTACTTCCCGCGAAGACTGTTGCGATCCCCTATACTTGTGGGTCATCAAGACTATTTTTACGGCGCCGTTGTCGGGGAGCATAACTTTATTTGCAAGTTCATGGGTAAACCTCGCGATACTAAAGTCGCCATATTACCATCCACTACAAAAAAAAAGGTACAACTCTGAGTACCTCTGCTGCTCTTGATTCACCATCTGTGATAAGTAAACTTGTTTCACCACCACAAGCTTCACATGCTGGTACTTCTGCTAGATCTGAAAATTCCTCTTATAATTTTGATGATGCTTCTGCTGTGCTTGATAATGATGGTTCGTTAGGATCTTTTCTAGATGCTACAATTGCTAGGTCTAGACAAATTGAAAATGCTGAAACTCCTAATGAAAATGCTGCTACACTCGTTAATTCACACGAGTCCGTTGAATACTCTAGTGATGATCTTGATGAAGATTATGTAGAACTTGATGATGATTTTATTGATAAATGCAATGCTACTACTGATGCAAGAAAAATTAAAAAGTTGCTTGCACAACATATTGTTAGATATAAGCTGTCTCCTGATCCTAAATTTGCCACATCTCCTATAAACATTAAGGATAAGGATTATGATTTTTCTCTTGATCTATCTCATATAGCTATTGTTGAGAAAACACCTTTTTGTGGTACTGAAACTGAAAGTGGTAATGAACATGATAAAGATAATGATAAGAATGATGTTTCTGATAAAGAAGAAGTTGAAGAAGAACCTGAAAAGCATGCTAAAAATAAAAAGTATACTAAAGAAGATTTTATTGCTAAGAAACATGGTAATGAAAGAGAACCTTGGGTTCAAAAGCAAATGCCTTTTCCTGCTAAGAAACTAAAATCAAAGGAAGAAGAACACTATAACAAATTTTGTGATTGGATGAAACCTTTATTCCTGCAAATCCCTTTGGTGATGCTATTAAATTGCCTCCTTATTCAAAGTATATGAAAGATATTGTCTCTAACAAAAGGAAAATTCCTAATGAGGAGATTTCCACTATGCTTGCTAATTACTCTTTCAATGGCAAAGTTCCAAAGAAGCTTGGCGACCCAGGTATACCGACTATTCCTTGTTCTGTTAAGAATAATTATGTTTGAACTGCTCTATGTGATTTGGGAGCAGGTGTTAGTGTTATGCCTTTCTCTCTTTATAAGAGACTTTATTTAGATAAGTTGATACCAACTGATATATCTTTGCAAATGGCTGATAAATCTATTGCTATTCCTGTTGGTATATGTGAGGATGTTCCTGTTCAAGTTACTACTAATTGCTTAATATTAGCTGATTTTGTTGTGTTGGAAATGCTCGAAGATGATAATATGTCTATTATTCTTGGGAGACCTTTTCTTAACACCGCAGGGGCTGTTATTGATTGCAATAAAGGAAAAGCTACTTTCAATGTCGATGACAAGGAGCATACCGTTTATTTTCCCAAGAGGATTGATAAAGTATATGGAGTTAATACAATTTCTAATGTGAGAACTATCAAAGTGGGAACTATTGATTGTCCTATATATGAGCCTAAGCAAGGATATCAAAATATTATGATTGGATCCATATCAATACAATTCAAGGTAACATGATTGATTTGAGGTTTATTTCTTCTTATGCTATGTAAAATTTATTTGGTGGCAAGACTTGATCAACCTTGTTAACAAATTCATTTTATATGCATAGAGGAACTAAACAACATCTCTTTCTTCCTCCACTTGTTTTACTTGCTTTGCAAAGTTCTTTAGTTAATTAGAGATTTCAAAAATCTTTTTCTGCCCAGTAATAATAAATTTAATACCCAAAAATGTGCGTTTTTCAAAATTTTCAAAAATTCACAAAAATTATACCGTTGGTCTTATTTTTCGAAGAGGCACCTGGGGATGACCAGTGGGGCACCCCAGGGTGGCACCCCACAGGCCGGCGTGGCCAGCAAGGGGGGCGCGCCACCCTGTTGTGTGGGGCCCTCCTTGCCCCACTTCTTCATCTCTTTCTCCCATCTCATTCTCTCTCCCGAAAAAACTCGCACCAGCTTTCTCTCACTCGCGTTTCTGCTTAAGAGCTCAAGATTTCTCGATCTCTTTGCTCAGCCCAGATTTCCGTCTGAAATTTGGCACATTTGCTCTCCGGTATGTGACTTCTCCGATTATCCAAGTAGAATTTTGTTTGGTTGAGTATATCTTGAATATTTTGCTGCTGTAGGTAACATGTTTAGTGAGCTTGCATGCTTGTTCTAAGTGGTAAAAACTAGTTTTGATGCATGTTTAGTACTCTACCAAGTTCCTATAGTAGTTTCCTTCAATTATATGTCACCAAATCAAATTTTATAATGTTTGTTGAAAATTTTCAGAAAATGGAGTGGAATAGTCATCAACTAAACCAACAAGAATTGGAGGTGCAACAAGTTATGAGAGTTAACCGCGAAGGAGTATACTCCTCTTACTACCCGTGCGCTGATTTTATGAGGAGTGCAGGAATCCTGCGAGATGTTCAAAAACTGATTTCCAATGCAGGGTTGGAAAGTTTTGTTGTTGGTGAACCATACCAATATGCAAAACTGACCATGTCTGTGGTTCAGGATTTTGAATTCAATTGGTCTCAATCTAACCCCATGGTTCGATACAAAATTTATAATAAAACTGTCAACTTGCCATTCGATGATTTTTGTGTAGCAATTAGAGTGCCACAATGGGGATCATGCGAGAACATAAGGGGACTGCCGCAGGAGCTCTTGTGTCTCTACAAGATGATTTGTCATGGAAGAAGCTTCTCAGAGGATGGTGGTAAAATCAGTAGTATTCAACTCCCACCTATTCGCTACTTTGCTTATTTCATCACCAAGTGCGTTCTTGCTAGAAAGAATGCAAGTAAGTTATCTATCCAGGATTTAGCTTTTTCTAGCTGCTGCATTACAAGGTGATAGGACTTATAATTTGGGTGCTTTGATAGCCTATAGACTTGCTACTAACCGTGAGAAGGGCGGAATTTGTGGAGGTCTCATCGCCTCTCGTTTATTAGCTATGCATGGTGTAGAACCTCACCATCTTGATATTCAGCTCTCCATAGAGAAACTTGACATAGTCTCCATGATTAAGCATGAATTTGTTTCTGATTTGTCTAATTTGAGTAACCTGTCTTACAAGATAACATTTTACAAGAAAACTTGGAGAACAACTAAGAAAACTGAAAAACTAGTAGGATTGCCTGCACCTGTTCTGTTTAACCTTGATTCCAGGAAGGATTGGTCAGTCACAGAAGGTGAACTGAATGCATACATAGAGGGAGATGGCCATCATGCAAGAGATGGCACGGAGGGGGCCGAGGAACACCTCGACTCGTCATCCGATGCGGCAAGTTCTTCGCATCAACATGTTGGGCATGAGGAGCCTTCACCCTTTTCTTCTGCACCGGGACCTTATTATGACTACGCCATGTATGATCCACCGGCGTGGAACCCCGACCCTCGGCGGGGTTGATCTCCACTTAGGCCAAAAGCCTAAGCTTGGGGGAGGTATACCGGCATCACTCATTCTTTGCATATTATAGTTGCTGGATACTTGTATATACTTGTTTAGTTTCTTGAAGTGGTTTTCTAATAAGAGGGAGATGATATTTGGGGAAGTGCTGATTGAAAACAAATTCTGGGCTGATACCAAAAAAATTCTCAAAAACAGCCAGAACGTTATTTTGCGAAGCCAATTTTTTTGCTTGTTCCCCAGGTTGTTATCTAACTTTCATTAGTTGAACACTTTTCGAGCTGAGCAGCGGAAGAATTTCTTAAAAATCGATTCTTATCTTCTCTGTCAAGTTTGACGAATTTCTGCTGCTTTGTGTTTATGTGACTCTTTTAGTTTTCATTCTCTTGTTTTTGCTTTGTTTCTTTCCTAAAACACAAAAAGACCAAAAATATTTCTGTTGTTTCTCGTCACCATTTGTTTATTTTGGTTTCTTGCTTTTATTTTGCTTTGTTTGCTGTCGTTGGTTTGCTATAAGAAAATCCAAAAAGATTTTGCTTTGTTTGCTTGTTTCCTTTTGTTCTTGTTTCCAATTCGAAAACACCAAAAATATTTGATGTTCTTCTTTGGTCTTCGGTGGCTGGAGCGTGGCTTTCATTCCATATTATTCAAGCTACACAAGTGAAAGGCAATAATGACGATCTACGGCAATTCGACTGTGGTGAGAGGCTGGTATGAACTCTATTTGTTTTCATTTTTGTACATATACTCATCCATGTGAGCATGCTTAGTTGGTTCATGTGAGGTATATGTCATTTAAGAAAGTCTAGTAGTTCATGATCTCTCATGTTTAGCTCCAATTTATTAATATGAGTAGCATATCATAAATATTTGCTTGCATTGCTTTATTCATAGATAGGTATGACATTGTGGTATCCTCCTCTGAATAATTCACTTGAATCAACTTGGCACATGCTCACGCATGCATATGACTGAACAAAAGTCAATTAAGCCTCGATGATTTACTTAACCTCGAGTTCTTGTATCACTTTTATGCCTCTGTTAATTTATTTTGTCGCAAGCATGATTATGACGATTCTTGCTCTCTTGATTGTCGCTTCCCAGTCTATTGCTAGCCTTCACTTGTACTGAGCGGGAATGCTGCTCGTGCTTCCAAACCCCTGAAAACCAAGTTATTCCAGAGTATCCACCATAAATACCTATGCATGGCATTTCAAACCATTCCAAGTAAATTCTCATGTGCTACCTTTAAACCTTCAAAATACTTCTAATTTGTGTTGATGTTTTATAGCTCATGAGGAAATATGTGGTGTTTATCTTTCAATCTTGTCATTTACTCCTGACAGACTTTCATAATGGACTAGTGGCACATCCGCTTATCCAATAATTTTGCAAAAAGAGCTGGCACCGGGGTTCCCAGCCCCAATTAATCAACTTTCATTAATAATTCTCTTCACATGTTTTGCCCATTCGGTTAGCCATGGCTTGTGTAAGCAAAGGTTGGGGGGAGTGTCATCCATAATAAAACTAAAGTACGTGTGTAAACAAAAGAGAAGAGGGATGATTTACCTTGCTGGTAGAGATAACGTCCTTCATGGGAGCCGCTCTTGAAAGTCTGGTTGACGAGGTAGTTAGAGTACCCACTATCATTCGTTGACAACAACAAACACCTCTCAAAATAATTTTACTCCTGTTTTACAAATGAAAAGCTCTAGCACATGTTAATCCCTGCTTCCCTCTGCGAAGGGTCAATCTTTTACTTTTACATTGAGTCTCCATCCTTTCTTTGAGCACCTTCTTGAGAGCACAACTATCATTCTTAGTATAATATGCTTGTCCCAAAATGTGATTAACTGTGGTATAACTTTGATGCTTTTATCTTTGATAATCTCTACTTCCAATCTTTCCATGAACTTCAAAGGTGCCCGAGCATTTATGTTTTGCTGTACAAATACGGGCTAGCGAGATACCACTTTATCATATCCTTTTATGAACATTGCAATCCTGCTGATAGATCTGATTCATGATGCTTATTGTTAATTTGTTGGTACCTTTTCCATGATTGACATAGCTATTAGATGATTTTATTTGCATGTATCTTATTATGAATTGCTTAAGTACTTGCCATATCATGAGAATATTTACATCATATGAACAAATGTGTTCGTGAAAGTTCTTTTATCGCACTCGGTTGTTAAGCTGAATTGCTTGAGGACAAGCAATAAGCTAAGCTTGGGGGAGTTGATACGTCCAAAACGTATCTACTTTCCCGAACACTTTTGCTATTGTTTTGCCTCTAATTTGTGTATTTTGGATACAACTAACACGGACTAACGCTGTTTTCAGCAGAATTGCCCTGGTGTCTCATTTTTGTGCAGAAATTCAACTTTCAGGAAAATCCTCGGAATGTATGTCGAAGGGCTTATTTTTCCAGAAGAATCACGGAGCCAGAAGGGCTGGCCTGGGGGAGGCCCAGGCCCCCGGACACTAGGCCGACGCGGCCCGTAGGGGGCGCGCCGCCCTAGCGTGTGGTCGCCTCGGCCAGCCTCCGACGCCCCTCTCGGACTACTTAAGGGTTTCGATCTAAAAACGCGAGACGAGAAGTCGAAGTCGCCGGAAACCATCCGATGACGCCGCCACCGTCGCGAAACTCCGTCTCGGGACCGAAACTCCGTTCTGGCACTCCGCCGGGACGGGGAATTGGAGGAGA
This sequence comes from Lolium rigidum, assembly GCF_022539505.1. Lineage (NCBI taxonomy): Eukaryota > Viridiplantae > Streptophyta > Magnoliopsida > Poales > Poaceae > Lolium > Lolium rigidum. The sequence continues at coordinate 87,951,517 of NC_061511.1, forward strand.
TCATCACCATCATCACCACCGACGCCTCTCCATCGACCAGCCATGTTTCCCCCATCCACGTGTGAGTAATTCCCCCGCTGTAGGCTGAAGGGGATGGTAGGGATTGGATGAGATTGGTCATGTAATAGCATAAGATTGTTAGGGCATAGTGCCTAGTGTCCGTAATTGGTACTTTTATGATATTGTTGCAACTTGTTATGCTTAATGCTTGTCACTAGGGCCCGAGTGCCATGATCTCAGATCTGAACATGTTATTGTTTCATGATGATATTCATTGTTTTATGATCTTACCTACAAGTTGTATACACATGTCGCTGTCCGGAACCCGAGGCCCCAAAGTGACAGAAATTGGGACAACCGGAGGGAAGGCGGTGATGTGAGGATCACATGTGTTCACGGAGTGTTAATGCTTTGCTCCGGTGCTCTATTAAAAGGAGTACCTTAATTTCCGATAGATTCCCTAGAGGCCCGGCTGCCACCGGCTGGTAGGACAAAAGATGTTGTGCAAGTTTCTCATTGCGAGCACGTACGACTAAATATGGAACACATGCCTATTGATTGATTAGTACTTGGACACCGTTTTATTATTATCTGCAAATGCCCTACTTTGATTGTTACATGAGTTTCTCTCATCCATGCAACGCCCGTTCATCCATCCCTGTGCCTACAGTATTTTAATCCTGCTATTTACTATAATCACTACTGCTGTCTTTGTTACACTGCTGCTGATATTTCACTACTGCTACTGCTATAAAACTGTTACTAATGATAAACTCTTGCGAGCAAGTATGTTTCTAGGTGCAGCTGAATTGACAACTCCGCTGTTAAGGCTTACAAATATTCTTTGGCTCCCCTTGTGTCGAATCAATAAATTGGGTTTTACTTCCCGCGAAGACTGTTGCGATCCCCTATACTTGTGGGTCATCACTCCTCATGCTGAATTGATGCTTCAATCTCCTCAGGCTGAATTGCTGCTTCAATCTCCTCATGCTGAATTGCTGCTTCAATCTCCTCATGTTGAATCGCTGCTTCATTCTCCTCTGCATTTGTTGCTCCCGCCTGATCTTCCATTCCATGAGCTGGGTCAACACCATTTTTACAAAGTCTAGCAATGTGTCCAGGGATTCCACAACGTTTGCACTTACGTCTTCGAATCGGTGCGCCACCCTCTGCACTAGCTCTGATCCTATTCTTCCTCGGCCTACCTGCCGGTCTAGTCAAAACTGGAGAGTACAGTTTGAAGCCTGGATCGACTGTCATCCATTGGTCTTTTCCCAACAAGGTAGGAACATTCATAGCATATGCAGCCCTAAATTTGGCAACAGAGAAATAATCTGACACATGCTGATTAACTTCACCTTCTTCACCCCCTATAACACTCATGAAAAACAATGCGTGTATGCAGGGTATCCCACGGATCTGCCATCCCCTACAATGGCATTTCCTATCAACCAAACTCACTGGATACCTCCACTGAGTGTTTTTACTGTTAGTGTAGGTTACCTCAGCCTCCATTCCTTTTCTAACGCATTGCATCTTCAATTGTTTTGCCTGTCATGCAAAGACTTAATCAAAGATGGGAGATTGAGATGGCCAGCATATTGTGTGGATGCAATTCTTTGACGCAGATCGATCTTTATCATGATCATCTGCCTAATCTTATCAAATATTTGCCACATCATAAGCCCTTTCAATGACTTGACCTTTGAATTGAAACTCTCCGCAAGGTTACTTGTTACATAGTCTACCTTGCAAATTTCATTGAATTGGCTTCTTGACCACACCCTACCATGATGTTCATCCAAGTACTCCTTCACCCCAGGTTTTTGTTTATACAACACATTCAAATGAAACAGATGCTTCCTAGAGCTGCATGTGTATGAAGCTGGCCATATGTTGTCAGTAAAAACTTTACCCTTGAATTTCTTTGTAAAATTCTGTAGCAAGTGTCGCATACATTCCCTATGCTCCACTCCAGGGAATACTGCTTCTACCGCACTCTCCAAACCCTTGCAAGCGTCTGTGTGGATAACAAGTCCTGTTGGATGACCTATAAGGTCACGCAAATTCTGCAGAAACCAAGTCCAAGTTTCCTCTGACTCAACCTCCAAAACTCCATAAGCAACAGGGAACATCCAACTGTGTCCATCAACTGCAGTAGCAGCTACTAGCTGTCCTTTAAACCTACCATGAAGAGTCGTTGCATCCACGGCCAAATAAGGCCCGCAACCGTCCAGAAAGCCTTTCCAGCAAGCTTTGAAACAAACAAAAGCCCTTCTAAAACATTCCTTGTGCATTACCTTCCCGCTTTTCAATTTGTAGGGAACTGTATGCTTGTCTATCGCTACAACACTCTGCTTGGACTAGCCATCTCCACTTCAGCTTTGAAAGTGTAAAGCAACCGAAAGCTTTCATTCCATGGACCATTGATCTTGTCAAGAGCCATTTCCTTTGCATAGAACATCCTCATGTAAGGTACTTTTATATCAAACTTCTCAACCATCTTTTTCTGGAGTGCTGTTGGACCAAGTGAAGGAGTTTCTCTCAACCAATCTAGGATTCTATCTGCCAACCACCTAGTCTTCGCTAGCTTTGTTTTCACCTCTGGCTCTCCCCCTCGAGGTGGACACCTATGGACCTCCTCATTCTTCTTTATCTGAAACATAATGATAAGGGATGTCAGTAACAGTTAACAAATTTTACACCGTGATCTAAAATACACAACTGGTTGGTGTAGTACCTGAACCAAGCCGCTTCTGCGCATTGTGGATGCATGCAGCCTCGACCTACACCACTTGTATGGGCATTTAACTGTGAACCAACCTGGCTCACTTTTAATAACCTCATAATTATTCTTAGAGAGAAGGCAATATGTAGTAATTGCATTACGGCAGTCCATCATCATTTGAAATACAGTGCCTGCTGCAAGCTGAGGATCATCCCTGTTCCACTCAATTGTTGGCAAGTCATAACCTTCGTAATCAGCTAAAACGAGGCTGCCATTGTTCTCATTCCTCTCTTCATCATCAGTGTCATCAAATCTGGCACCAAAAGCAATATCTTCCACGTATTGATCCTCCATTGCCTGCTTACTGCATCGATCTACCAATTCAGGAAACATCAACTCATCCTCATCATCTTCAGGAGACTGATCCCCAATCTCTGCATCGTTCTCCACATAGACCACAGGAACGATCTGGCTACCACTAGCACTGGGGACAGATGGTGCTGCTGTGGACCTACAAGGAGCGCAGCGGCGCACACTATAGCAGAGGCAGCAGCAGTAGAGAGACATGATGCCCGACCACCTGATGATGCCCCAACACCAGATGATGCCTGGCCCCTGTCCACATGGATACGAATTTTACCGAACCGGCAAGAAGCATTCAAAGCAAAAAGAATTCCCAGACCGTCTTCGGAAATTAGTGGAACAAATCTTCGCTCAGGGCTGTTGAAATATTCGAAATGAAGCGCATCGAAAGAGCTCCAGGTGTACTTATCGTAGATGTTAGCTTTGAAATCCCTCAACGAGATGGTGGTTGCAACCACCGTAGGGAAGTAAAACCCATTCTTATAGCGTTTAGAATCACACGTAAAGCTAGAATCCAGCCTAACCACCAACCGAAAAGCCAGCGCTGGATCCATCCTATTCGAAAAGCAACGCAGTTAGTTGAGCAACAACGATTGGCACTTAAAAACTGCCTACTATTAATTCACATAGGCAGAAGATGCTTACCCAAATGGAATCCGTGCGTTAGATCCCTCCGATTCCCAATCTTCTCCGCGGCTGACAGGAATAGGCGGCACACCAGACGGAAATACAAAGGGGACAGGGGTAGATCCAGATCTGGTGGAGGCGGAGCCCTCTTCGCCTCCCGGGGGTGGTGGTGGGGGCGGGGCCGGCTCGGCGGCGGACGACGCCATAAGGTAGGTGGGCAGGACAGTGTGGCGGCGGAGGGGCGGTGTGTGAGCTCCTCCAGTCTCGGGCGGAGGGGAAAGCTTTGGGTCAGCTCTTCTAGTCAACAGTCAACACATTTCGAAAGCAACGGTCAAGTCAAAACCACCGCGGCTCCCTAGCCGTCACCGGTAACGGAAGGCCTCTGACCAGACGGCAACCCTCCCATCCGAGCGTCTGCGAGGGGTTTGAAACTAGATGGAGGGGAAAACTGAGGAAAAGTTAAGAGGCTGGGGAAAACTGAGTACAACTAACGAACCGGGGGCACGAGAACAAAAAACCCAAATTTAATTTGAAAGATAAATAAAACATGATGAATATATTTGGAATAGCAATAATGCTACTAGGTAGATATGGTGGACACAATTGGCAAACTTTGTTTTATGGTGGTTGGATGCACGAGTAGAATTCATACTCAGTACAGGTGGAGGCTAGCAAAAGACTGGGAGCGACCAACTAAGACAACAATAATGGTCATAATCATTCATAGCGACAAAACATTATCAATCAAAGCATAAAGTGATATGATACGTCTCCGACGTATCGATAATTTCTTATGTTCTATGCCATATTATTGATGATACCTACATCTTTTATGCACACTTTATGTCATATTCGTGCATTTTCTGGAACTAACCTATTAACAAGATGCCGAAGTGCCGGTTCTCATTTTCTGCTGTTTTTGGTTTCGAAATCCTAGTAACGAAATATTCTCGGAATTGGACGAAACGAAGACCCGGGGGCCTATTTTTCCACGGAGCTTCCGGAAGACCGAAGAACATACGAAGTGGGGCCACGAGGTGGCGACACCACGTGGCGGCGCGGCCAAGGGGGCCCGCGCCGCCTATGGTGTGGCCCCTCGTGCGGCCCCCGACTTCGCCCTTCCGCCTACTTAAAGCCTCCGTCGCGAAACCCACGATGCGAAAAACCACGATACGGAAAACCTTGCGAGACGCCGCCGCCGATCCCATCTCGGGGATTACGGAGATCTCCTCCGGCACCTGCCGGGAGGGGATTCATCTCCGGGAGGACTCTACACCGCCATGGTCGCCTCCGGAGTGATGAGTGAGTAGTGCACTCCTGGACTATGGGTCCATAGCGGTAGCTAGATGGTTGTCTTCTCCTCATTGTGCTTCATTGTTGGATCTTGTGAGCTGCCTAACATGATCAAGATCATCTATCTGTAATACTCTATGTTGTGTTTGTCGGGATCCGATGGATAGAGAATACCATGTCATGTTAATTATCAAGTTATTACATATGTGTTGTTTATGATCTTGCATGCTCTCCGTTACTAGTAGAGGCTCGGCCAAGTTTTTACTTTTAACTCCAAGAGGGAGTATTTATGCTCGATAGTGGGTTCATGCTGCATTGACACCGGGACGATGACGAGAAAGTTCTAAGGTTGTGTTGTCTTTGTTGCCACTAGGGATAAAACATTGGCGCTATGTCAGAGGATGTAGTTGTTGATTACATTACGCACCATACTTAATGCAATTGTCATGTTGCTTTGCAACTTAATGCTTGGAGGGGTTCGGATGATAACTTTGAAGGTGGACTTTTTAGGCATAGATGCAGTTGGATGGCGGTCTATGTACTTTGTCGTAATGCCCAATTAAATCTCACTATACTTATCAAGTCATGTATGTGCATTGTTATGCCCTCTCTATTTGTCAATTGCCCGACTGTAATTTGTTCACCCAACATGCTTTTATCTTATGGGAGAGACACCTCTAGTGAGCTTGTGGACCCCGGTCCATTCTTTAATCTTGAAATACAAATCTGCTTGCAATACTTGTTTTTCTTGTTTTCTCTCGCAAACAATCATCTTCCACACAATACGGTTAATCCTTTGTTACAGCAAGCCGGTGAGATTGACAACCTCAGCTGTTTCGTTGGGGCAAAGTACTTTGGTTGTGTTGTGCGGGTTCCACGTTGGCGCCGGAATCTGCGGTGTTGCGCCGCACTACATCCCGCCGCCATCAACCTTCAACGTGCTTCTTGACTCCTCTCGGTTCGATTTAACCTTGGTTTCTAGCGAGGGAAACTTGCCGCTGTGCGCATCACACCTTCCTCTTGGGGTTCCCAACGGACGTGTCAACTACACGCATCAAGCAAATTTCTGGCGCCGTTGCCGGGGACCTGAAGAAAAGTTACACCACGAGAGATCTCTAACTCCCACGTCAACTTTGCGCCGAAGCAAATTTCGGCGCCGTTGCCGGGGAGATCAAGACACGCTGCAAGGGAGTCTCCACTTCTCAATCTCTTTACTTTGTTTTTGTCTTGCTTTATTTTATTTACTACTTTGTTTGCTGCATTATATCAAAACACAAAAAAATTAGTTGCTAGTTTTACTTTATTTCTTGTCTTGCACTCTATATCAAAAACACAAAAAAATTAGTTTACTTGCATTTACTTTATCTAGTTTGCTTTATTTACTACTAAAATGGCTACCCCTGAAAATACTAAGTTGTGTGACTTCACTAGCACAAATAATAATGATTTCTTATGCACACCTATTGCTCCACCTGCTACTACGACGAGAATTCTTTGAAATTAAACCTGCTTTACTTAATCTTGTCATGAGAGAGCAATTTTACGGTGTTAGTTACGATGATGCTGCTGCCCATCTCAATAATTTTGTTGAATTGTGTGAAATGCAAAAATATAAAGATGTAGATGGTGACATTATAAAATTAAAATTGTTTCCTTTCTCATTAAGAGGAAGAGCTAAAGATTGGTTGCTATCTCTGCCTAAGAATAGTATTGATTCATGGACTAAATGCAAGGATGCTTTTATTGGTAGATATTATCCCCCTGCTAAAATTATATCTTTGAGGAGTAGCATAATGAATTTTAAACAATTAGATAATGAACATGTTGCTCAAGCTTGGGAAAGAATGAAATCTACTGGTTAAAAATTGCCCAACCCATGGAGTGACTACTTGGATGATCATCCAAACCTTCTATGCGGGACTAAATTTTTCTTCGCGGAATTTATTGGATTCAGCTGCTGGAGGTACCTTTATGTCCATCACTCTTGGTGAAGCAACAAAGCTTCTTGATAATATGATGGTTAATTACTACTGAATGGCACACGGAAAGAGCTCCACAAGGTAAGAAGGTAAATTCAGTCGAAGAATCCTCTTCCTTGAATGATAAGGTTGATGCTATTATGTCTATGCTTGCGAATGATAGGACTAATGTTGATCCTAATAATGTTCCATTAGCTTCATTGGTTGCCCAAGAAGAACATGTTGATGTAAACTTCATTAAAAATAATAATTTCAACAACAATGCTTATCGGAACAATTCTAGTAATAACTATAGGCCATATCCTTATAATAATGGTAACGGTTATGCTAATTCTTATGGGAATTCTTACAACAATAATAGGAATACACCCCCTGGACTTGAGGCCATTCTTAAAGAATTTATTAGTACACAAACTGCCTTTAACAAATCTGTTGAGGAAAAGCTCAATAAAATTGATATTCTTGTTTCTAGAGTTGATAGTCTTGCCTCTGATGTTGATCTTTTGAAATCGAAAGTTATGCCTAATAGGGATATTGAAAATAAAATTGTTACTACAGCAAATGCCATCCAAGTTAGAATTAATGAGAATATAAGATTAATGGCTGAACTAGCGTGCTAGGTGGGATAGAGAAGAAAATGAAAAACTAGCTAAAAAGGAAAATGTAGCTAAAGTTTGGACTATTACCACCACTAGCAATGCTAATGATTCACATGTTGCTGCACCTCCTACTATCAATGGTAAAATAATTGGTGTTAGCAATGCTTCTACTCCTAGTGCAAAGCGCGCGAAATTACACGAAGCTGCTAAAGCTGCTTGAAGCGCTCTGTGATAAAGCTGCTGAAATTTTTTCCAACCTTGGGGATGATAATCCCATTGCTTTAGATTGTAATGATTTAGATTTTGATGATTGCCACATCTCTGAAGTTATAAAGTTCTTGCAAAAACTTGCTAAGAGTCCCAATGCTAGTGCTTTAAATTTGGCTTTCACAAAACATATTACAAATGCTCTCATAAAAGCTAGAGAAGAGAAACTAAAACTTGAAACTTCTATTCCTAGAAAGCTAGAAGATGGTTGGGAGCCCATCATTAAAATGAGAGTCAAAGATTTTGATTGTAATGCCTTATGTGATCTTGGTGCAAGTATTTACGTTATGCCTAAAAAAGTCTATGATATGCTTGACTTGCCACCATTGAAAAACTGTTATTTGGATGTTAATCTCGGCGATAATGCTAAAAAGAAACCTTTGGGGAAAGTTGATAATGTTCATATTATGGTTAACAATAACCTTGTCCCCGTTGATTTTGTTGTCTTGGATATTGAATGCAATGCATCTTGCCCCATTATATTGGGAAGACCTTTTCTTGAACCGTTGGTGCTACTATTGATATGAAGGAAGGTAATATTAAATATCAATTTCCTCTCAAGAAAGGTATGGAACACTTCCCTAGAAAGAGAATGAAGTTACCTTATGATTCTATTATTAGAACAAATTATGATGTTGATGCTTCATCTCTCGATGTTACTTGAGATACACTTTCTGCGCCTAGCTGAAAGGCGTTAAAGAAAAGCGCTTATGGGAGACAACCCATGTTTTTACTACAGTATTTCTGTTTTATATTTGTGTCTTGGAAGTTGTTTACTACTGTAGCAACCTCTCCTTATCTTAGTTTTATGTTTTGTTGTGCCAAGTAAAGTCTTTGATAGAAAAGTAAGTACTAGATTTGGATTACTGCGCAGTTCCGATTTCTTTCTTGTCACGAATCCGGGTCTATCTCCCTGTAGGTAGCTCAGAAACTTAAGCCAATTTACGAGCATGATCCTCAGATATGTACGCAACTTTCATTCAATTTGAGCATTTTCGTTTGAGCAAGTCTGGTGGCCTAATAAAATCCATCTTTACGGACTGTTACTGTTTTGACAGATTCTGTCTTTTATTTCGCATTGCCTCTTTTGCTATGTTGGATGAATTTCTTTGATCCATTAATGTCCAGTAGCTTTATGCAATGTCCGAAGTGTTAAGAATGATTGTGTCACCTCTGAACATGTGAATTTTTATTATGCACTAACCCTCTAATGAGTTGTTTCGAGTTTGGTGTGGAGGAAGTTTTCAAGGATCAAGAGAGGAGTATGATGCAATATGATCAAGGAGAGTGAAAGCTCTAAGCTTGGGGATGCCCCGGTGGTTCACCCCTGCATATATTAAGAAGACTCAAGCGTCTAAGCTTGGGGATGCCCAAGGCATCCCCTTCTTCATCGACAACATTATCGGGTTCCTCCCCTGAAACTATATTTTTATTCCGTCACATCTTATGCACTTTGCTTGGAGCGTCGGTTTGTTTTTGTTTTTTTGTTTTGTTTGAATAAAATGGATCCTAGCATTCACTTTATGGGAGAGAGACACGCTCCGTTGTAGCATATGGACAAATATGTCCTTAGGCTCTACTCATAGTATTCAAGGCGAAGTTTCATCTTCGTTAAATTGTTATATGGTTGGAATTGGAAAATGCTACATGTAGTAACTCTAAAATGTCTTGGATAATTTGATACTTGGCAATTGTTGTGCTCATGTTTAAGCTCTTGCATCATATACTTTGCACCCATTAATGAAGAAATACTTAGAGCTTGCTAATTTGGTTTGCATATTTGGTTTCTCTAGAGTCTAGATAACATCTAGTATTGAGTTTTGAACAACAAGGAAGACGGTATGGAGTCTTATAATGTTTACAATATGTCTTTTATGTGAGTTTTGCTGCACCGGTTCATCCTTGTGTTTGTTTCAAATAACCTTGCTAGCCTAAACCTTGTATCGAGAGGGAATACTTCTCATGCATCCAAAATCCTTGAGCCAACCACTATGCCATTTGTGTCCACCATACCTACCTACTACATGGTATTTCTCCGCCATTCCAAACTAAATTGCTTGAGTGCTACCTTTAAAATTCCATCATTCACCTTTGCAATATATAGCTCATGGGACAAATAGCTTAAAAACTATTGTGGTATTGAATATGTACTTATGCACTTTATCTCTTATTAAGTTGCTTGTTGTGCGATAACCATGCTTCAGGGACGCCATCAACTATTCTCTGTTGAATATCATGTGAGTTGCTATGCATGTCCGTCTTGTACGAAGTTAGAGAGATCTACCACCTTCATGGTTGGAGCATGCATATTGTTAGAGAAGAACTTTGGGCCGCTAACTAAAGCCATGATTCATGGTGGAAGTTTCGGTTTGGACATATATCCTCAATCTCATATGAGAATAATAATTGTTGCCACATGCTTATGCATTAAAGAGGAGTCCATTATCTAGTTGTCCATGTTGTCCCGGTATGGATGTCTAAGTTGAGAATAATCAAAAGCGAGAAATCCAAAATGCGAGCTTTCTCCTTAGACCTTTGTACGGGCGGCATGGAGGTACCCCATTGTGACACTTGGTCAAAACATGTGCATTGCAAAGATCCAGGTAGTCCAAGTTAATTAGGACAAGGTGCGGGCACTATTAGTATACTATGCATGAGACTTGCAACTTGTAAGATATAATGTACATAACTCATATGCTTTATTACTACCGTTGACAAAATTGTTTCATGTTTTCAAAATAAAAGCTCTAGCACAAATATAGCAATCGATGCTTTCCTCTTTGAAGGACCATTCTCTTTACTTTTATGTTGAGTCGGTTCACCTATCTCTCTCCACCTCAAGAAGCAAACACTTGTGTGAGCTGTGCATTGATTCCTACATACTTGCATATTGTACTTGTTATATTACTCTATGTTGACAATTATCCATGAGATATACATGTTACAAGTTGAAAGCAACTGCTGAAACTTAATCTTCCTTTGTGTTTCTTCAATATCTTTACTTTGATTTATTGCTTTATGAGTTAACTCTTATGCAAGACTTATTAATACTTGTCTTGAAGTACTATTCATGAAAAGTCTTTGCTTTATGATTCACTTGTTTTCTCATGTCATTACCATTGTTTTGATCGCTGCATTCACTACATATGTTTACAAATAGTATGATCAAGGTTATGATGGCATATCACTTCAGAAATTATCTTTGTTATCGTTTTACTGCTCGGGACGAAGCGGAACTAAGCTTGGGGATGCTTGATACGTCTCCGACGTATCGATAATTTCTTATGTTCTATGCCATATTATTGATGATACCTACATGTTTTATGCACACTTTATGTCATATTCGTGCATTTTACGGAACTAACCTATTAACAAGATGCCGAAGTGCCGGTTCCTGTTTTACTGCTGTTTTTGGTTTCAGAAATCCTAGTAACGAAATATTCTCGGAATTGGACGAAACGAAGACCCAGGGGCCTATTTTTCCACGGAGCTTCCGGAAGACCGAAGAACATACGAAGTGGGGCCACGAGGTGGCGACACCACGTGGCGGCGCGGCCAAGGGGGCCCGCGCCGCCCTATGGTGTGGCCCCCTCGTCGGCCCCGACTACTGCCCTTCCGCCTACTTAAAGCCTCCGTCGCGAAACCCACGATGCGAAAAACCACGATACGGAAAACCTTGCGAGACGCCGCCGCCGCCGATCCCATCTCGGGGGATTCGGAGATCTCCTCCGGCACCTGCCGGAGAGGGGATTCATCTCCCGGAGGACTCTACACCGCCATGGTCGCCTCCGGAGTGATGAGTGAGTAGTTCACCCCTGGACTATGGGTCCATAGCAGTAGCTAGATGGTTGTCTTCTCCTCATTGTGCTTCATTGTTGGATCTTGTGAGCTGCCTAACATGATCAAGATCATCTATCTGTAATACTCTATGTTGTGTTTGTCGGGATCCGATGGATAGAGAATACCATGTCATGTTAATTATCAAGTTATTACATATGTGTTGTTTATGATCTTGCATGCTCTCCGTTACTAGTAGAGGCTCTGGCCAAGTTTTTACTTTTAACTCCAAGAGGGAGTATTTATGCTCGATAGTGGGTTCATGCTGCATTGACACACGGGACGGTGTGAGAAAGTTCTAAGGTTGTGTTGTGCTTGTTGCCACTAGGGATAAAACATTGGCGCTATGTCAGAGGATGTAGTTGTTGATTACATTACGCACCATACTTAATGCAATTGTACTGTTGCTTTGCAACTTAATACTGGAGGGGTTCGGATGATAACTCTGAAGGTGGACTTTTTAGGCATAGATGCGGTTGGATGGCGGTCTATGTACTTTGTCGTAATGCCCAATTAAATCTCACTATACTTATCATGTCATGTATGTGCATTGTTATGCCCTCTCTATTTGTCAATTGCCCGACTGTAATTTGTTCACCCAACATGCTTTTATCTTATGGGAGAGACACCTCTAGTGAGCTGTGGACCCGGTCCATTCTTTAATACTTGAAATACAAATCTGCTGCAATACTTGTTTTACTTGTTTTCTCTGCAAACAATCATCTTCCACACAATACGGTTAATCCTTTGTTACGGCAAGCCGGTGAGATTGACAACCTCACTTGTTTCGTTGGGGCAAAGTACTTTGGTTGTGTTGTGCGGGTTCCACGTTGGCGCCGGAATCTGCGGTGTTGCGGCGCACTACATCCCGCCGCCATCAACCTTCAACGTGCTTCTTGACTCCTACTTGGTTCGATTAAACCTTGGTTTCTAAGCGAGGGAAACTTGCCGCTGTGCGCATCACACCTTCCTCTTGGGGTTCCCAACGGACGTGTCAACTACACGCATCAAGCAAATTTCTGGCGCCGTTGCCGGGGACCTGAAGAAAAGTTACACCACAGAGATCTCTAACTCCCACGTCAACTTTGCGCCAGAAGCATGATATTACAAGTCAAAAAATAAATGATCATAGAGGTTTTAGTTGACTGGTTATAGTCATAACATGGTATAAGCATGTGCCAAGTCAACCCAATAAAGCATCAAAGCAGAATACCACAATATTATGCTTTTATGATGGAAACAATACATGATTCTTTTAATGACACATTATGCACTCTCAGCTATTTGAGACAAGTCATGCTAGAACAATAAATACTAAGTATATGATAAGAATAACATCCAACATGACATGCCAAAGTCTATGTCACAGTCTAGACAAGCTTTCTTTTGTATCACTATAGGCATGAAACATTTTACATGTCTCCAACACCAATCAACTTATTTGAAATAGCTCTCAGATATGAAATAAATTATGGACCAGAGAGATAGTCATACATAAATAAAGAATACTAACGATCCCTGAACAAAATTCAAGTGAAAGAGCAAGAGCTAAACGCAGTACTAGAAAACTAGAACACTTGCAGAACAATAACAGCGAAAACTAGAGCGTTCTATGCAATCAAAACGGAGCGGGTCTTTCTCCAAAACAAATATGCTGTGATCCAACATATTCTACAACAAACAAAACAAAACATAACATAAAACAAAAATAAAGATGCTCCAAGAATAACACATAGCGTATGAAGCAATAAAAATATGGCGCATAGAGAGATGACATGTTGCTTTGTTGATGAAGAGGGGATGCCTTGGGCATCCCCAAGCTTTGACACTTGTACCTCTTGTTTCTTGGGGAGAAAGGTAATCCCCAATATTGAGCTTTTGTGCATTCTTAATCTCATCGCATCATTCTTCTCTCCCTACACTTAAAAACTTCCTTCATACAAAACTTCACACAATTATTTATTAGCAGCATTAGTTCAATCAAAATAAACAAATACACTTGGGTTCAGTTCTAACATATATCAAACATCTATTAAAGCATTAGCTACTATAGAAACCTTTTAAAAATCTCTTTGATCAAAAGAACTCAAAAAGAAAGAGATTAAGAAGCAAATGCAAATAGTGCGGAAATCTGTCAAAACAGAACATGAGGTAAAGATCGATTGTTTAGAAAATCTTATGTTGCTCATATCGAAAAGTAGTCAACTAAAGAAAGTTATATAATAACCTGGGGCATATTCATAAACAACGTCAGCTCAAAATTTCGCTCTGGCTATTTTTACGAATTTTTATGGTGACAGCACAGATCTGTTTTCAGGACAACAACTTCCCCAAATCTTACTTTCTTCCTATTAGAGGCTATTCTTGGCACAAAAAAAAATGATAAGGAGAGGTTATTATTGAGGTAATAACTTCCAGGACTCAACAAAAGAAAAATTACAGTAATAAAACATGGGTTATCTCCCAAGAGTGTTTTTCTTTAACGCCTTTGAGCTAGGCACAGAAAAAGAGCTAACATCAAGTATTATCAAGTGAAGAAACATCAACATCATAATTTGTTGTAATAATAGAGTCATAAGGTGACTTATTTATTTTTCAAGGGAAGTGTTCCATACCTTTGTTGAGTGAGAATTGATATTTTATAATCCCATCTCTCATATCAATAGCAGCACTAACAGTTCTAAGAAACGATCTTCGCAAAATAATTGGACAAGAAGCATTGCACTCAATATAAAAAACATCAAAATCAAAGGGGACAAGGTTATTCCTAACCATAATAAGAACATTATCAACTCTCCCCAAAAGGTTTCTTTGCAGCAATATCAACAAGATGAACATCCAAATAACATTGTTTCAACGGTGGCAAATCAAGCATATCATAGATTTTTCTAGGCATAAAAGAAATACTTGCACCAAGATCACATAATGCATTGAAATCAAAGACATATATTTTCATCTTAATGATGGGATCCTAGCCACCTTGTAACTTTTTAGGAATAGAAGCTTCACGCTTTAATTTCTCTTCTCTAATTTGCATAAGAGCATTTGTAATGTGCTTCGTGAAAGCCATATTTATAGCACTGGCATTAGGACTTCTAGCAAGATTTTGTAAGAACTTAATTACTTCAGAATTATTTCAATCATCAAAATCAAAGTCATTTTTATCAAAGGTAAAAGGACTCTTATCTCCCACACTCCGAAAAATTTCAGCACACTTATCAGGAATAGTTTCAGTGGTTCTATGCAATTTTGTAGAAGGAGCGGGAATCTTCCTACACCAATTATTTTACCACTAATAGTAGGAGAGTGGATAGAATTTAAGACTTCATTACTACTGGTGGTGGTGGTGGTAAAAAATTTAGTCAAATTATTATTTCTAGCAATTTCATCTTCTCTTTCCCACCTAGCATGCAGTTCCGCCAACGTCCTAACATTTTCATCAATTCTAACTTGAATGGCATTAAAAGTTTTACGTTATTTAACATCATGAGGCATAACATTTAATTTAATAAATTCACCATCATGATTAAGGCTATGAACTTTAGAAGCAAGAATATCAATTTTTCCAAGCTTTTCCTCAACAGTTTTATTGAAAGCGGTTTGTTTACTAATAAAATCCTTAAGCATGACTTCAAGATCAGAGGATGCACTTTTATTGTTGTTGTAGGAATTACCATAAGAGTTGCCATAAGCATTACCATTATTAGAAGGATATGGCCTATAATTGTTGCTACCAAAATTATTCCTATAAGCATTGTTGTTGAAATTGTTGCTTTTAATGAAATTCACATCAACATGCTCTTCTTGGGCAACCAAAGAAGCTAACGGAATATTATTTGGATCAATATGTGCTTTACCATTAACAAGCATAGACATAATAGTATCAATCTTATCACTCAAGGAGGAGGTTTCTTCAACAACATTTACCTGCTTACCTTGTGGAGCTCTCTCGGTGTGCCATTCAGAAGAATTTATGATCATATCATCAAGTAGTTTTGTTGTAGCCCCCCTAAGTAATGGACATAAAGGTACCTCCAGCAGCTGAATCTACGAGATTTCTTGAAGAAAATTCAGTCCTGCATAAAAGGTTTGGATGATCATCAAAGTAGTCAGTCCATGAGTGGGATAATTCTTTACCAAAGATTTCATTATTTGCCAAGCTTGAGAAACATGTTCATTATCAAATTGTCTAAATTTCATTATATCACTTCTCAAGGATATAATCTTAGCAGGAGGATAATATTTTCCAATAAAAACATCTTTGTATTTAACCAAAGAATCAATACTATTTATAGGCAAAGATAACAACCAATCTTTAGCTCTCCCTCTCAAAGAGAAAGGAAACAATTTTAGTTTTATAATGTCACCATCTACATCCTTATATTTTTGCATCTAACAAAGTTCAACAAAATTATTAAGGTGAGAAGCGACATGTACAGTCAGTGGCGGAGCGTGAACAAAAGACAAGAGGGGGCAAATTCCATAGAAAATAACAAATAAGCATAAAAAAGGGGCAAGTCATATAACATATCTAATATACTATTAGATGACAATATCATGATAATATATAGGTGGACAAGTATTTTTTGCTGCTTCAAAAGAAAACAAAAGACAACTAAGTATTACCGATTAGTAGTTACAGAAATCCTCTCCGGTCCTTGTTGGCTTTGAAATCAGCAATAACATCTTCATATGAAATTTTTGAGGCAATCTCCCGCTCTATTTGCAGCAGCATGCTATCTGCCAAAAATCCATCCCCCATTCTGTTACGCAGCCTTGATTTGATAATCTTCAAGCTAGAAAATGCACGCTCTGCACTTGCTGTGGAAACTGGGAGAGTAACAAGCAATCGAAGTAACCTGTCAAGCCAATTATAAATTCTATCTCGTCATGTCTCAACAATGCAGTGACATAAAGAAGTAACGGTTGCTGGCTTCCTCAATTCTTCACAGTTTTTAGCATCCACAACAAAATGGTTGAATTGAAGCTCTAACCCATACCTCTCTTGTTGTGTAAAATCAGCCGGATAGTATTTCTCCACCATTTTGCATATTTCTTTAGCACTGAAAGATGTAAATCCATGTCTTGGTATGAGAGTAACACTAATGGATAAGAGATCCATCACTTTCTCATTGAACCTGAGATTCAATTCAGTGAGTTGGCTGTCAATTGTTGCTCGGAATATCTCCACCCGTAAATACCTTTCTATAGTAAAATGGTCAGGTTGACGACGAGCACGCCCACCACGCAGAATGTATGTTGCCTCCAAATCTGGAATATCGATGCTATGCTCCGCACAAAACTCAATAAAAGTTAGAATGAATAATTCCCATCCTTCATCTGATCTCATCTCTTCTAGAAGTACCTTTGTGGAATGCACTAAACCAACTGCATTTACTATGTCCTGCTTTTTCTTCTGTAAAGCCTTCCCAAGATCCTCACTAGTTTCCAGTATTTCTCTCATCATGCATAGGATAAATACAAACTCAAAGGAGGTCAGGTAAGTGAAAGCGGTATCACCATCAGCTCGATTTGCACCTGCCGATGAATCAGCTGCTAATTTTTCTAAAACAACTCTCACTGGATTGAACAAGTGCATAAGACTAGAAACAGAACCTAAATGGGAACCCCATCTAGTCTCTCCTGGTCGCTTTAGTGAGCGAATCTGATTGGCTCCTTGACCTGTGTCAATCTGATCAATAGCTAGCAAACGTGCAATCTCATCCACATGGGCATCATGCAACTCATCATGGCGCTTTGAAGAAGAGTCAACTGTATTTATAATAAAGAGAAGCTTCTGGAAAAATTGGGTGACAGGAACCACATCTTTTGCTGCACCAACAAGGGCAAGTTGTAGGCGATGTGCATAGCAATGAACATAATATGCATAGGGGAAATCTTTAACAAAAAGTGCTTTCAATCCATTCAACTCCCCCTTCATGTTTCTGGCCCCATCGTATCCTTGGCCTCGCATATTTTGTACATCAAATCCGTGCTTGGATATCCCTTTTGAGTGTTTTTGATTTTGTGTTGGCCACATGTATGAGATGAAAGAACCTTTCTTGTAAACAACCATGTTTATCAACAAATCTGAATACTAGTGCCATTTTCTCTCTTTTGGAGACGTCACATGTTTCATCGACAAGAATAGAATACTTGGAGTCCCCAATTTCTGATCTAATATGCTCCCTGACTTTCATAGCATAAATGCCCAAGATCTCATTTTGTATTTCATGTGAATTGTACTTGCACACTTGTGGAGCATTCCCATCAATTACAGCTGCAATATCAGGACAAAACTCTGCAAGAAGTTTTTGCATCTCAAGGAAATTTCCTCTATTTTTTGACTCTGGTCTCTCATTATGGCCTCTCAAAGCACAAGACTGAAATGTGAGCCACTTAACACATGCAATCGTTCTTTTCAGTCTTAAGCGGTCCTTCTCTTTCTCCTCGTTGCTCTTCACCTCTAAAATGTTTGCTAAATGGTTGGGCTGATTTAGTAAGGCATGGCTAGCTCTCACTGCATTGTTGTGTTGTGAGCAAGGACTTGTTCCCATGTGAGTTAAAAATGCACACTTCTTTCCATCATGAACTTTCTTCCACCTATCAAACCCTTGTGTTGTGAAGACATCAAAGCCACCTCTTTTCTTTATGTTTGTGCTGAAAAGGAAGCAAAACAGACAATATGCACGTCCACTGCTCACTGAATACTCTAGCCATGATGGAAAATGGCTGAAATAACTGTACTGAAAACGCCTTTTCTATCCTTGTATTCCGGTAGCTTTATACTTCTTTAGCTTAGGCTGCATTGGACCCAACCTCATATATGCTCTTCGAACATCATCTCTCTGGTTCGGAGGGTACTGCCACACTTGTGGACGTAACGCAGGATCTCGCTCCAAGAGATCAATTCCACGAAATATTACAGGTCCGCTTGCTTGCTGCTCTTGTCCTTCATCTTGACTGTTAGGATTTTCTTGCTCTTCTTCATCTTGCACATCTTCATCTTGTCTTTCATTTACAAATACCACCAGCCCAAGAGCATCAGGTGTGTCTTCAGCAACTTCTTCTTCATCATCTCGTTTTCTTTTAAAAAATGATTGCATCTTCTGTTGTTTTCCCATCGCTACATATAGATAATAAATTTTCATTGAGTCAGTGTAATGTATATCACTAAATTAAGTACTGCAATACTAATTTTTGATCGTGCATATGCATGTCAGTATGTAGCCTGTAGGATAAATAGGTAATATGATGTGTACGAAAAAATATCAGACAACCATTACTTCAGAACAACACTACGATGGATTCAGAAATAGTCAAATTTTAGAAATAAATACACAATTCATACTGAAATATTCAGAATTCCGAAATAACACATTGCAATTCGTACTGAAATTGGGGATCAATTACCTTAGCCTGGCGGACTGCCTCGCCGGCTGGGTGATGTCCGGTGTAGAAGACAGGAGCTGGTCGCCGGTGGCAGTGGGACGCCGCCGCGCCGGACGGAGTAGCAAAAGCTGCAAAAAAACGATGCAGAGAAGGGGATCAGAGAGGACGATCGAGGGAAGAAGAACAGAGTTGATGAGGACGGTCGGGGCAAGGACGGATGCGAATCGAACCGGGGGAGCTGAGATGTGGAGGAAGACCTAGCGATCTGCCGCCATGGAGGGCAGAGGAGAGGAGGCGACGAGGCGCAAGCAGAACAGCCGGACGGTTTGGTTCCTCCTGTGCGTGGCCAAATTGGGGACGACCAGAGGAAATTCTTTTCTCTTGGGCTGGGCTACAGTGCTGCCTAATACGTAGTATTTTTTTTGCAGATTCGAAAGGAGGGGTCGCGGCCCAGTATCGCCTCTACGACGCTCCGCCAATGTGTACAGTACTAACACATGAAAATTGCTCTTTCATAACAAGATTTAATAAAGCAGGTTTAATTTCATAGAAGGCTACTTCGGGAGCAGGTGGAGCAATAGGTGTACAAATAAAATCATTGTTGTTTGTGCTAGTAAAGTCACACAACTTAGAATTTTCAGCAGAACCCATTTTAGCAAAATTAAAACTAAGCAACAAAAATAACAGCTATAATAGAAACTATTTTTGTGTGTTTTTGATATAATGAAGCAAACAAGAAAAAATAAAATAAACTAAGCAAAACTATAACAAAGTAAAGAGATTGGAGATGAGAGACTCCCCTTGCAGAAATCTTCTTTCTCCCCGGCAACGACGCCAGAAAACAGTCTTGATGGAGCTCATTGTAACACAGACTTCACACTGTTGGGGAACCTGATGACCCACAAGTATAGGGGATCGCAACAATCTTTGAGGGAACTAAAACCCAAATTTATTGATTCGACACAAGGGGAGCCAAAGAATATTTATAAGCTTTAACAGATGAGTTGTCAATTCACCTGCACCTGAAAATAGATTTGCTCGCAACAGTTTATTAGTAGTAACAGTTTTATAGCAGTGGTAGTAGTGAAGTAACAGCAGTAGCAAAATAAAAACAACAGTAGCGATGATTGCAGTAGACATCAAGATTAAAATACTGTAGGCACGGGGATGGATGAACGGGCGTTGCATGAATGAGAGAGTCCACAAAATATCAAGACTTAGGCATTGCAAGTAATAATAATATAAGCATCCTAGTATAAGATAACCATAGGCGTGTGTTCTTATTTAGTCGTGCGTGCTCGCAATGAGAAACTTGCACGGCATCTTTTGTCCTACCAGCCCGTTGCAGCGGGGCCTCAAGGGAAAGTACTGGTAATTAAGGTACTCCTTTTAATAGAATACCGGAGCAAAGCATTAACACTCTGTGAACACACGTGATCCTCACATCACAGCCATCCCCTCCAGTTATCCCAATTTATGTCACTTTGGGGCCTCGGGTTCCGGACAACAATATGCGTATACAACTTGCAGATATGATCAAAAATAATCATTATCCTCATGAATCAATAACATGTTCAGATATGAGATCATGGCACTCGGGCCCAAAGTGACAAGCATTAAGCATAGTAAGTTGCAACAATGTCAAAAATACTAACAACGGATACTAGGCACTATGCCCATAACAATCTTATAGCTATTACATGACCAATCTCATTCAATCCCTACCATCCCCTATAGCCTACAGCGGGGAATTACATACACATGGATGAGGGAATCATGGATGGTTGATGGAGAGGCGTCGGTGATGGCGATGGCGATGATCTCCACCAAATCCCCATCCCGGCAGGGTGCCAAAACGGAGTTTCTAGTCCCGAATTGGGGTTTCTGGTGGCGGCGGAGTAGCGGAACTCTTTCTGGATGTTGAACACCCTCGGTTTTTAGGTCAGGGGCTTCTTATAGTGTGAAGGAGAGGTCGAGGGGGTGGCCGAGGCGGCCAGACCACCCCTAGGCGTGGTCAAGGCCTGGACGCGCCTAGGGTAGGTGTGGGCCCCTTGTGCCCGCTCCGTCTCGTCTTCTGGCTCCGTGAGTCTTCAGGTGAAATATGAGTTTTGCGATATTTTCCGGGAATTTTCCTGAAAGTTGGATTTCTGCACAAAAAGAGGCACCAGAGCAATTCTGCTAAAAACAGTGTTAGTCCGCGTTAGTTGTATTCAAAACACACAAGATAGAGGGCAAACAACAGCAAAAGTGTTCGGGAAAGTAGATACGTTTTGGACGTATCACCTCCCCCCAAGCTTAGCTTATTGGTTGTCCTCAAGCAATTCAGTGATAACTGAGTGCGATAAAAGAAACTTTCACGAACCTATTTGCTTCATATGATGTATATATTCTCATTACATGACCAAATGCTTAGGAAATTCAGATACTCAATAGTTATGCAAGCTATGAAAAGATACCAACACAATAATAAGCAACATGAAACATAAGTATCTGCAGGATTGCAATTTCCATAATATAATATGATAAAGTGGTATCCCGCTTGCCCTATTTGTGGAGCAAAACACAAATGCCGGGGCACCTCTGAAGTTCAAGAGAAGACTAGAAGTAAAAAAATATCGAAAGATTCAAGCATCACAGTTATACCACAATTAATCTTATTCCGGGACAAAGCACATTAAACTAGGAATGACAGCTATGCTTTCGAGAAAGTGCTCGAAGAATGGATGATGACTCAACATAAAAGTAAGAGATTGGCCCCGCGCAGAGGGAAGTAAGATTGCTCATGTGCTAGAGCTTTTCATCTCAAATGCAATAGGAGTGTTGAAAATATATATTTTGAGAGGTATGCATGTCTATGTCAACGACTGGCATTAAATGATTTATCATCTCTTCATATAGTGACGTCAAGAGCTGCTCTCATGTAGTTCTCCAATGCACACCATCATTTAGGATCTCTCCAGTACATAATGTGCGGAGCAGTGTTTGTTTATTTGTTTATTTTATATTTTATTTGGAATGGGCACCCAGTGCCTTGCTCTTTTTGCAATATTATAGACCAGCACATTATGCATGCTAGTTGTGATATGAAGTCATGAAGGAGAATAAAGCACTTAATACTTCCTCATCAGCTAAAACAAAACACAAAACAGGTTGTAATTTTGATGGTTTAAAGGTAGCACACAAGCAATTCACTTTGGAGTGGCAGTGAAATACCACATATAGGTATGTATTGTGGACATAATTGGTACTTTGGTTTTTAGTGGTTGGATGCACGAGTAGAGCTCGTACTCAGTACAAGTGAAGGCTAGCAATAGACTGGGAAGCGACAATCAAGAAAGCAGTAGCTGTCATAATCATGCTTGCGACAGATAAAATTAACGGAAGCATAAAAGTAATACAAGAACTCCGAGGCAAGATAAATCATCGAGGCTTAAATGAATTTTATTTAGTCTTATGCATGCTTGAGCATGTGCCAAAGGTGATTCAAATGAAGCATTCGGAGGAGGATACCACAATGTCATACCGTTATATGAATAGAGCAATGCAAGCAAACATCTATATGACATGTTACCTAATATTAGTAAATTGGAACTAATCATGAGAGAGCATAAACTACCGAGAATCATTAAGTAGCATACACCTTACACAAACAAACTAAGCATGTCCACATAAATGAGTATATGTACAAAAATGAAAACAAATCTAGTTCATACCAGCCTCTCACCACAACTCGAATTGTCGTGAGCGTTATTATTGGTTTTCACTTGTGTGACTTGAATAACATGAAATGATAACCAAACTCCAATGAAGTCATGGAAGACCGTTGAACCCTGCAGCAACTTTACAAAACCAAAGAAGAAGAACAAATATTTTTAGGTTTTCGATTTTTAATCAACACACAAAGCAAAAAAAAAAAATTGGATTTTCGAATAACAAACCATAAAGGGAAAATGAAGAAAACTAAAGAAGCAAATGAAGAGAAACAACAGAAATATTTTTGGTATTTTGTGTTTTGGAAAGTAGAAACAAAAGCAAGAACAACAAAAAGAAAGAAAACTAACATAAACACGCAAATACAACTAGTGGCAGAAATCTGCCAACCCAGAATAGCAAGCAAAGATCGATTTGTTTGAAAATATTCTGTAGCTCAGCTTGCAAAGTGCTAAACTAACGAAAGTTAGATAACAATCTGGGGCATATGCTCACAAATTGGCAGCTTAAAATTCCATTCTGGCTATTTATACAAATTTGTATGGTGAAAGCACGAAATCTAGTTTTAGACAGCAACTTCCTAAATTCTTACCTCCTTCCGATTAGAGGCTATACTTGGTATAAAAATGAAATAAATATGCTAAGGAGAGGTTATTACAGTAGTAACAACTTCCAAGATTCAATAAAAGATAAATTATAGAAATAAACTAACAAGAACAAAATGAAAGCGAAACACGGATATACAAAGTTCCGACGGAATATGATATGTAAATGAGCGAGATGTCGGTATACCTCCCCAAGCTTAGGTTTTGGCCTAAGTGGAGATCAACCCCAGGGTGACCAAGCATCGAAATAAATGTTTCCCCCGTAATACGATGAAGAAGCACCTTCGTCCTGATATGAACTCGAGTACGCCCCGGTGTAATGTGTGGCGTAGTCATCAGTGGCCGCCTCCTCCTCCTCCTGGTGCTGCCCATGGAATCCAAGCAGTCACAGCTGCTCGTCCAACTCCTCCTTTGAGCGCGACCACGGAAACCTGTGAATAGTAAACAAACCAGATTGTGGCAGGGGAACCTCCCTTTCATGTCCATCAGTAAATAACATTCTATAAACTAGACCTCCTGCACAAGAGTTAGCAGTAACAAATTGATGATATTTCATAGCAGCAAGAACACAGGTTTGAGCAATGGTTAAGTGTTTTTTTGGAAGAGAGAGTGGAATGGTAGAGGAGATAATCTTAGAAGGAGGATAATATTTTCTAATAAAAGTATATTTGCATTTAACCCAATAATTAATACTATTTTTAGGCAAAGATAGCAACCAATCTTTAGCTCTCCCTCCCAAAGCGAAAGGAAACAATTTTAGTTTTATAGTGTCACCATCTACATGCTTATATTTTTGCATCTCACAAAGTTCAACACAATTATTAAGGTGAGAAGCGGGATCTTCATTACTAACACCAAAAAATTGCTCTTTCATAACAACATTTAATAAAGCAGGTTTAATTTCATAGAATACTGCTTCGGGAGCAGGTGGAGCAATAGGTGTACAAATAAACTAACAAGAACAAAATGAAAGCGAAACATGGATATACAAAGTTCTGACGGAATATGATATGTAAATGAGCGAGATGTCGGTATACCTCCCCAAGCTTAGGTTTTGGCCTAAGTGGAGATCAACCCCAGGGTGACCAAGCATCGAAATAAATGTTGCCCCCGTAATACGACGAAGAAGCACCTTCGTCCTGATATGAACTCGAGTACGCCCCGGTGTAATGTGTGGCGTAGTCATCAGTGGTCGCCTCCTCCTCCTCCTGGTGCTGCCCATGGAATCCAAGCAGTCACAGCTGCTCGTCCAACTCCTCCTTTGAGCGCGACCACGACAACCTGTGAATAGTAAACAAACCAGATTGTGGCAGGGGAACCTCCCTTTCATCTCCATCAGTAAATAACATTCTATAAACCAGACCTCCTGCACAAGAGTTAGCAGTAACAAATTGATGCTATTTCATAGCAGCAAGAACACAGGTTTGAGCAATGGTTAAGTGTTTTTTTGGAAGAGAGAGTGGAATGGCAGAGGAGATAATCTTAGAAGGAGGATAATAGTTTCTAATAAAAGTATATTTGCATTTAACCCAATAATTAATACTATTTTTAGGCAAAGATGGCAACCAATCTTTAGCTCTCCCTCCCAAAGCGAAAGGAAACAATTTTAGTTTTATAGTGTCACCATCTACATGCTTATATTTTTGCATCTCACAAAGTTCAACAAAATTATTAAGGTGAGAAGCGGGATCTTCATTACTAACACCAAAAAATTGCTCTTTCATAACAACATTTAATAAAGCAGGTTTAATTTCATAGAATACTGCTTCGGGAGCAGGTGGAGCAATAGGTGTACAAATAAACTAACAAGAACAAAATGAAAGCGAAACATGGATATACAAAGTTCTGATGGAATATGATATGTAAATGAGCGAGATGTCGGTATACCTCCCCAAGCTTAGGTTTTGGCCTAAGTGGAGATCAACCCCAGGGTGACCAAGCATCGAAATAAATGTTGCCCCCGTAATACGACGAAGAAGCACCTTCGTCCTGATATGAACTCGAGTACGCCCCGGTGTAATGTGTGGCGTAGTCATCAGTGGCCGCCTCCTCCTCCTCCTGGTGCTGCCCATGGAATCCAAGCAGTCACAGCTGCTCGTCCAACTCCTCCTTTGAGCGCGACCACGGCAACCTGTGAATAGTAAACAAACCAGATTGTGGCAGGGGAACCTCCCTTTCATGTCCATCAGTAAATAACATTCTATAAACCAGACCTCCTGCACAAGAGTTAGCAGTAACAAATTGATGCTATTTCATAGCACCAAGAACACAGGTTTGAGCAATGGTTAGGTGTTTTTTTTGAAGAGAGAGTGGAATGGCAGAGGAGATAATCTTAGAAGGAGGATAATATTTTCTAATAAAAGTATATTTGCATTTAACCCAATAATTAATACTATTTTTAGGCAAAGATAGTAACCAATCTTTAGCTCTCCCTCCCAAAGCGAAAGGAAACAATTTTAGTTTTATAGTGTCACCATCTACATGCTTATATTTTCGCATCTCACAAAGTTCAAAAAAATTATTAAGGTGAGAAGCGGGACCTTCATTACTAACACCAAAAAATTGCTTTCATAACAACATTTAATAAAGCAGGTTTAATTTCATAGAATACTGCTTCTGGAGCAGGTGGAGCAATAGGTGTACAAATAAAATCATTGTTGTTTGTGCTAGTAAAGTCACACAACTTAGTATTTTCAGCAGAACCCATTTTAGAAAAATTAGAACTAAGCAACAGAAATAACAGCTATAATAGAAACTATTTTTTTATATTTTTGATATAATCAAGCAAACAAGATAAAATAAAATAAACTAAGCAAAACTATAACAAAGTAAAGAGATTGGAGATGAGAGACTCCCCTTGCAGAAATCCTCTTTCTCCCCGGCAACGGCGCCAGAAACAGTCTTGATGGTGTTCGTCGTAACGCAGACTTCACACTGTTGGGGAACCTGATGACCCACAAGTATAGGGGATCGCAACAGTCTCCGAGGGAAGTAAAACCCAAATTTATTGATTCGACAAGGGGAGCCAAAAAATATTTATAAGCTTTAACAGATGAGTTGTCAATTCACCAGCACCTGAAAATAGACTTGCTCACAACAGTTCATTAGTAGTAATAGTTTTATAGCAGTGGTAGTAGTGAAGTAACAGCAGTAGCAAAATAAAAACAGCAGTAGCGATGATTGCAATAAACAACAGCATTAAAATATTGTAGGCACGGTGATAGATGAACGGGCGTTGCATGAATGAGGGAGTTCATATAATAGCAAGACTTAGGCATTGCAAGTAATAATGATATAATCATCCTAGTATAAGATAACCATAGGCGTGTGTTCCTATTTAGTCGTGCGTGCTCGCAATGAGAAACCTGCACGACATCTTTTGTCCTACCAGCCCGTTGCAGCGGGGCCTCAAGGGAAACTACTGGTAATTAAGGTACACCTTTGAATAAAGTACCAGAGCAAAGCATTAACACTCCATGAACACACGTGATCCTCACATCATAGCCATCCCAATATTTGTCACTTTGGGGATTCGGGTTCCGGACAACAATATGTGTATACAACTTGCAGATATGATCAAAAACAATAATTATCCTCATGAATCAGTAACATGTTCAGACCTGAGATCACGGCACTCGAGCCCAAAGTGACAAGCATTAAGCATAGCAAGTTGCAACAATGTCAAAAATACTAACAATGGAGACTAGGCACTATGCCCATAACAATCTTATAGCTATTACATGACCAATCTCATCCAATCCCTACCATCCCCTACAGCCTACAGCGGGGAATTACTCACACATGGATGGGGGAATCATGGATGGTTGATGGAGAGGCGTCGGTGATGGCGATGGCGATGACCTCCTCCAAATCCCCGTCCCAGCAGGGTGCCAGAACGGAGTTTATGGCCCCGGAAATTGGGTTTCTGGTGGCGGCGGAGCAGCGAAACTCTTTCTGGAAAAACGTTGAACCCCCCTTGGTTTTCATGTCAGGAGCTTCTTATAGTGCGAAAGAAGAGGTCGAGGGGGTGGCCGAGGTGGCCAGACCACCCCTAGGCGCGGCCAAGGCCTGGCCCGCACCTAAGGTAGGTGTGGACCCCTCGTCCCCCCCCCCCTCCGTCTCGTCTTCTAGCTCCGTGAGACTAAAGGTGAAATATGAGTTTTGCGATATTTTCCGGGAATTTTCCTAAAAGTTGGATTTCTGCACAAAACGAGACACCAGAGCAATTCTACTGAAAACAACGTTAGTCCGTGTTAGTTGCATTCAAAACACACAAGATAGAGGGCAAACAACAACAAAAGTGTTCAGGAAAGTAGATACGTTTTGGACGTATCAGAACCCCAAGAGGAAGGTATGATGAGCATAGCAATAAGTTTTCCCTCAGTAAGAAACCAAGGTTTAATCGACCAGTAGGAGAAAGGCATGACTCTGAAGGTGTTGCTAGCTGAGTAGTGGCAGGGCGCACTACAGGCGTTAGCAACAACGTGGAACCAGCACACAACACAACCAAAATAATTTGAGGTTGTCAATCTCACCGGTTTCGCTAAACACAAAGGATTAGATGTATCGAGTTGAAGGTGATATTTGCAGTAATTAAAGAGAACAGAGCTTGCGGAAAGTAAACAGAATATGATTGCAGTGGTTGAATTTATCACTTTAAAAGAAAGGACCGGCGTCCATGATACGTCTCAAGCGTATCTATAATTTTTGATGCTCCATGCTTGTTTTACACCAATTCATATGTATTTTGTTTACACTTCGTTGCACTTTTACATGATTTCCGGCACTAACCTATTAACAAGATGACACAGTGATAACGCGTGAAGCAAACGTCCGTTGGGAACCACAAGAGGAAGGTGTGATGCGTACAGCAACAAGTTTTCCCTCAGTAAGAAACCAAGGTTATCGAACCAGTAGGAAATGAAGGCCACGTGAAGGTTGTTGGTGAAGGAGTGTAGTGCGGCGCAACACCAGGGATTCCGGCGCCAACGTGGAACCTGCACAACACAATCAAAATACTTTGTCCCAACTTAACAGTGAGGTTTTCAATCTCACCGGCTTGCTGTAAACAAAGGATTAAACGTATGGTGTGGAGAATGATGTTTGTTTGCAAAGAACAACAGAGAACAATGATTGCAGTAGATTGTATTTCAGACGTAAAAGAATGGACCGGGGTCCACAGTTCACTAGTGGTGTCTCTCCAATAAGATAAATAGCATGTTGGGTGAACAAATTACAGTTGGGCAATTGACAAATAGAGAGGGCATAACAATGCACATACATATCATGATGACTAATATGAGATTTACTTAGGGCATTACAACAAAGAACATAGACCGCTATCCAGCATGCATCTATGCCTAAAAAGTCCATCTTCGGGTTAGCATCCGCACCCCTTCCAGTATTAAGTTGCAAACAACAGACAATTGCATTAAGTACTGTGCGTAATGTAATCAACACAAATATCCTTAGACAAAGCATTGATTTTTTTACCCCTAGTGGCAACAGCACATCCATAACCTTAGAACTTTCTGTCACTGTCCCAGATTCAATGGAGGAATGAACCCACTATCGAGCATAAATTCTCCCTCTTGGAGTCACAAGTATCAACTTGGCCAGAGCCTCTACTAGCAACGGAGAGCATGCAAGATCATAAACAACACATATATGATAGATCAATAATCAACTTGACATAGTATTCCATATTCATCGGATCCCAACAAACACAACATGTAGCATTACAAATAGACGATCTTGATCATGTTAGGCAGCTCACAAGATCTAAACATGATAGCACAAGAGGATAAGACAACCATCTAGCTACTGCTATGGACCCATAGTCCAAGGATGAACTACTCACGCATCAATCCGGAGGCGGGCATGATGATGTAGAGTCCTCCGGTGATGATTCCCCTCTCAGGCAGGGTGCCGGAGGCGATCTCCTGAATCCCCTGAGATGGGATTGGCGGCGACGGCGTCACAGTAACTTTTCTCGTATCGTGGCTCTTGGTACTAGGGTTTTCGCGACGGAGAGAATAAATAGGCGAAGGGGCAGAGTCGGAGGGCGCCCGAGGGGCCCATCCCACAGGCCGGCGCGCCCCCCCTCTTGGCCGCGCCGCCAGGTGGTGTGGGGCCCCCTTGGCCCCTCTCCATCTCTCCTTCGGTGTTCTGGAAGGCTCCGTGGAAAATAAGACCGTGGGCTTTTGTTTCGTCCAATTCCGAGAATATTTCCTGTGTAGGATTTCTGAAACCAAAAACAACGTAAAACAGAGAACGAGCGCTTCGGCATCTTGTTAATAGGTTAGTGCCGGAAAATGCATCAAAATGATGTAAAGTGTATATAAAACATGTGAGTATTGTCATAAAACTAGCATGGAACATAAGAAATAATAGATACGTTTGAGACGTATCAAGCACCCCCAAGCTTAGTTCCTACTCGCCCTCGAGTAGGTAAACGATAACAAGGATAATTTCTGAAGTGACATGCTACTATCATAATCTTGATCAATACTATTGTAAAGCATATGAGATGAATGAAGTGATTCAAAGCAATGGTAAAGATAATGACTAAACAACTGAATCATATAGCAAAGACTTTTCATGAATAGTACTTTCAAGACGAGCATCAATAATTCTTGCATAAGAGTTAACTCATAAAGCAATAGATTCTTAATAGAAGGTTTTGAAGCAACACAAAGGAAGATATAAGTTTCAGCAATTGCTTTCAACTTCAACATGTATATCTCATGGATAATTGTCAACACAAAGTAATATGATGAATGCAAATAAGCAAGTATGTAAGAATCAATGCACAAAGTTGACACAAGTGTTTGCTTCTAAGATAGAAAGAAGTAGGTAAACTGACTCAACATACAGTAAAAGAAAGGCCCTTCGCAGAGGGAAGCAGGGATTACTCTTGTGCTAGAGCTTTTTATTTTGAAAACATGGAAACAATTTTGTCAACGGTAGTAATAATTCATATGTGTTATGCATAAAACATCCTATAAGTTGCAAGCCTCATGCATCGAATACCAATAGTGCTCGCACCTTGTCCTAATTAGCTCGGATTATCATTGCATTACATATGTTTCAACCAAGTGTCATATAGGGGTACCTCTATGTCACCTGTACAAAGGTCCAAGGAGATAGATCGCATTTGATTTCTGGATTTTGATAGATCTCACCTTAAGGACATCCATACCGGGACAACATAGAAAACAGATAATGGACTCCTCTTTAATGCTTAAGCATTCAACAACGAATAATATTCTCATAAGAGATTGAGGATTAGTGTCCAAACTGAAACTTCCACCATGATACATGGCTTTGGTTGGCGGCCCGATGTTCTTCTCTAACAATATGCATACTCAAACCATTTAATCATGATAAATCACCATTACTTCAGACAAGACGAACATGCATAGCAACTCACATGACATTCAACAAAGGTGTAACAGTTGATGGCGTCCCCAGAAACATGGTTACCGCTCAACAAGCAACTTATAAGAAATAAGATACATAAGCAACATATTCTTTACCACAATAGTTTTTAAGCTATTTTCCCATGAGCTATGTATTGCAAAGACAAAGAATGAAATTTTAAAGGTAGCACGCAAGAAATTTACTTGGAATGGCAGAAAAATACCACATAGTAGGTAGTTATGGTGGACACAAATGGCATAGGTTTTGGCTCAAGGTTTTGGATGCACGAGAAACATTCCCTCTCAGTACAAGGCTTTGGCTAGCAAGGTTGTTTGAAGCAAACACAAGTATGAACCGGTACAACAAAAACTTACATAAGAACATATTGCAAGCATTATAAGACTCTACACTGTCTCCTTGTTGTTCAAACACTTTTACCAGAAAATATCTAGACTTTAGAGAGACCAATCATGCAAACCAAATTTCAACAAGCTCTACAGTAATTCTCCACTAATAGGTTCAAACTACAGGATGCAAGAGCTTAAACATGATCTATTTGAGAGCTCAAAACAATTGCCAAGTATCAAATTATTCAAGACCATATACCAATTACCACATGAAGCATTTTCTGTTTCCAACCAAATAGCAATGAACGAAGCGGTTTTCAACCTTCACCATGAACATTAAAAGTAAAGCTAAGAACACCAGTGTTCATATGAAACAGCGGAGCGTGTCTTTCTCCCACACAAAGAATGCTAGGATCCGAATTTATTCAAACAAAAACAAAAAATAAAAGCACACAGACGCTCCAAGTAAAGCACATAAGATATGACGGAATAAAAATATAGTTTCACTAGAGGTGACCTGATAAGTTGTCGATGAAGAAGGGGATGCCTTGGGCATCCCCAAGCTTAGATGCTTGAGTATTCTTGAAATATGCAGGGATGAACCACGGGGCATCCCCAAGCTTAGACTTTTCACTCTTTTTGATCATATTATATCATCCTCCTCTCTTGACCCTTGAAAACTTCCTCCACACCAAACTCAAAACAATCTCATTAGAGGGTTAGTGCATAATCAAAAATTCACATGTTCAGAGAGGACACAATCATTCCCAACACTTCTGGACATTACCCAAGGCTACTGAAAGTTAATGGAGCAAAGAAATCCATTCAAACACAGTAAAGGAGGCAATGTGAAATAAAAGGCAGAATCTGCCAAAACAGAACAGTCCGTAAAGATGATTTTTTAGAGGCACTTAACATGCTCAGATGAATAAGCTCAAATTGAATGAAATTTGCGTACATATCTGAGGATCACTCATGAATTTTCGCAGATTTTTCTGAATTTCCTACAGAGAGTTGTACTCAAATTCGTGACAGCTAGAAATCTGTTTCTGCGCAGAAATCCAAATCTAGTATCAACCTTACTATCAAAGACTTTACTTGGCACAACAATGCAATAAAGTAAAGATAAGGAGAGGTTGCTACAGTAGTAACAACTTCCAAGACACAAATATAAAACAAAAATTGCAGAAATAAAACAATGGGTTGTCTCCCATAAGCGCTTTTCTTTAACGTCTTTCAGCTAGGCGCAGAAAGTGTAACTCAAGTATTATCAAGAGATGAAACATCAACATCATAATTTGTTCTAATAATAGAATCAAAAGGTAAGCTCATTCTCTTTCTAGGGAAGTGTTCCATACCTTTCTTAAGAGGGAATTGATACTTAATATTTCCTTCCTTCATATCAATAATAGCACCAACAGTTCGAAGAAAGGGTCTTCCCAAAATAATAGGACAAGATGCATTGCATTCAATATCCAAGACAAAAAAATCAACGGGGACAAGGTTGTTGTTAACCGTAATGTGAACATTATCAATCCTCCCCAAAGGTTTCTTTATAGAATTATCAGCAAGATTAACATCCAAATAACAATTTTTCAATGGTGGCAAGTCAAGCATATCATAGAGTTTCTTAGGCATAACGTAAATACTTGCACCAAGATCACATAAAGCATTACAATCAAAATCATTGACCCTCATTTTAATGATGGGCTCCCAACCATCTTCCAACTTCCTAGGAATATAAGTTTCAAGTTTTAATTTCTCTTCTCTAGCTTTAATGAGAGCATTTGTCATATGTTTTGTAAAGGCCAAATTTATAGCACTAGCATTAGGACTTCTAGCAAGTTTTTTCAAGAACTTAATAACTTCAGAGATATGACAATTATCAAAATCTAAACCATTATGATCTAAAGCAATGGGATCATTGTTCCCAATACTCTGAAAAATTTCAGCACTTTTATCACAAACAGTTTCAGCAGTTTCAGGCAATTTTGCACGCTTTGTACTAGGAGTAGAAACATTGCCAACACCAATTATTTTACCATTGATAGTAGGAGGTTTAGCAACATGTGAAGCATCAACATTACTAGTGGTGGTAATAATAGTCCAAACTTTAGCTACATTATTCTCTTTAGCTAGTTTTTCTTCTCTTTCCCACCTAGCATGCAATCCAGCCATCAATCTAATATTGTCATTAATTCGAACTTGGATAGCGTTTGATGTAGCAAATGACTTAATATCTTTATCTTCATTAGGAATAACTTTCAATTTTAAAAGATCAACATCAGCAGCAAGACTATCAACCTTAGAAGCAAGAACATCAATTTTACCAAGCTTTTCCTCAACAGATTTGTTAAAAGCAGTTTGTGTACTAATGAATTCTTTAAGCATGACTTCAAGACCAGAGGGTATACTCCTACTATTGTTGTAAGAATTACCATAACCATTACCATTATTAGAAGGATATGGCCTATAGTTGTTACCAAAATTATTCCTATAAGCATTGTTGTTGAAATTATTACTTGTAATGAAGTTTACATCAACATGCTCTTCTTGAGCAACCAATGAAGCTAAAGGAACATTATTAGGATCAACATTAGATCTACCATTAACAAGCATAGACATAATCACATCAATCTTATCACTCAAGGAAGAGGTTTCTTCAACAGAATTTACCTTCTTACCTTGTGGAGTCCTTTCAGTGTGCCATTCAGAGTAGTTGATCATCATATCATCAAGAAGCTTTGTTGCGGCACCCAAAGTGATGGACATAAAAGTACCTCCAGCAGCTGAATCCAATAGGTTCCTCGAAGAAAAATTCAATCCTGCATAGAAGGTTTGGATGATCATCCAAGTAGTCAGTCCATGGGTAGGGCAATTCTTCACCAAAGATTTCATTCTTTCCCATGCTTGGGCAACATGTTCATTATCCAATTGCTTAAAATTCATAATACTACTTCTCAAAGATATAATTTTAGCAGGAGGATAATATCTACCAATGAAAGCATCTTTACATTTAGTCCATGAATCAATACTATTCTTAGGCAAAGATAGCAACCAATCTTTAGCTCTTCCTCTTAAGGAGAAAGGAAACAATTTCAGTTTTATAATGTCTCCATCTACATCTTTATACTTTTGCATTTCACAAAGTTCAACAAAATTATTAAGATGGGCAGCAAGCATCATCGAACTAACACCGGAAAATTGCTCTCTCATAACAAGATTTAGTAAAGCAGGTTTAATTTCATAAAATTCTGCTGTAGTAGCAGGTGGAGCAATAGGAGTGCATATAAAATCATTATTATTGGTGCTAGTGAAATCACACAACTTAGTGTTCTCAGGAGTATTTATTTTAACAGTAATAAAAATAACTAAAGCAAATTGAATTAAATAAAGTAAATGCAAGTAGCTAATTTTTTTTTTGTTTTTGATATAAAGAAAGCAAAGAAGACAGAAAATAAAATAAAGTAAAGCAAGACAATAAACAAAGTAAAGAGATTGGGTGTGAGAGACTCCCCTTGCAGCGTGTCTTGATCTCCCCGGAAACGGCGCCAGAAAAGGAGCTGTTGCCGTGGGAGTTGGCAATCTCTGGGGTGTAACTTCTCTTTAGATCCCCGGCAACGGCGCCAGAAAAAGAGCTTGATAACGCGTGAAGCACACGTCCGTTGGGAACCCCAAGAGGAAGGTGTGATGCGTACAGCAGCAAGTTTTCCCTCAGTAAGAAACCAAGGTTATCGAACCAGTAGGAGATGAAGGCCACGTGAAGGTTGTTGGTGAAGGAGTGTAGTGCGGCACAACACCAGGGATTCCGGCGCCAACGTGGAACCTGCACAACACAATCAAAATACTTTGCCCCAACTTAACAGTGAGGTTGTCAATCTCACCGGCTTGCTGTAAACAAAGGATTAAACGTATGGTGTGGAGAATGATGTTTGTTTGCAAAGAACAATAGAGAACAATGATTGCAGTAGATTGTATTTCAGATGTAAAAGAATGGACCGGGGTCCACAGTTCACTAGTGGTGTCTCTCCAATAAGATAAATAGCATGTTGGGTGAACAAATTACAGTTGGGCAATTGACAAATAGAGAGGGCATAACAATGCACATACATATCATGATGACTAATATGAGATTTACTTAGGGCATTACGACAAAGAACATAGACCGCTATCCAGCATGCATCTATGCCTAAAAAGTCCACCTTCGGGTTAGCATCCGCACCCCTTCCAGTATTAAGTTGCAAACAACAGACAATTGCATTAAGTATTGTGCGTAATGTAATCAACACAAATATCCTTAGACAAAGCATTGATGTTTTATCCCTAGTGGCAACAACACATCCATAACCTTAGAACTTTCTGTCACTGTCCCAAATTCAATGGAGGCATGAACCCACTATCGAGCATAAATACTCCCTCTTGGAGTCACAAGTATCAACTTGGCCAGAGCCTCTACTAGAAACGGAGAGCATGCAAGATCATAAACAACACATATATGATAGATCAATAATCAACTTGACATAGTATTCCATATTCATCGGATCCCAACAAACACAACATGTAGCATTACAAATAGACGATCTTGATCATGTTAGGCAGCTCACAAGATCTAAACATGATAGCACAAGAGGAGAAGACAACCATCTAGCTACTGCTATGGACCCATAGTCCAAGGATGAACCACTCACGCATCAATCCGGAGGCGGGCATGATGATGTAGAGTCCTCCGGTGATGATTCCCCTCTCCGGCAGGGTGCCGGAGGCGATCTCCTGAATTCCCCGAGATGGGATTGGCGGCGGCGGCGTCACAGTAACTTTTCTCGTACCGTGGCTCTCGGTACTAGAGTTTTCGCGACGGAGAGAATAAATAGGCGAAGGGGCAGAGTCGGAGGGCGCCCGAGGGGCCCACCCCACAGGCCGGCGCGCCCCCCTCTTGCCCGCGCCGCCAGGTGGTGTGGGGCCCCCTTGGCCCCTCTCCGTCTCTCCTTCGGTGTTCTGGAAGGCTCCGTGGAAAATAAGACCGTGGGCTTTTGTTTCGTCCAATTCCGAGAATATTTCCTGTGTAGGATTTCTGAAACCAAAAACAGCAGAAAATAGGAACTGGCGCTTCGGCATCTTGTTAATAGGTTAGTGCCGGAAAATGCATCAAAATGATGTAAAGTGTATATAAAACAGGTGAGTATTGTCATAAAACTAGCATGGAACATAAGAAATTATAGATACGTTTGAGACGTATCACACAGTGTCAGTTCCATGTTTTCTGCTGTTTTTTTTATTTCAGAAAAGTTGCACATGAAATATTCTCGGAATTAGAAGAAACAAAAGCCGAAGTCAATATTTACCGAAATGAAGACGAAGTCCGGAGGGGGGACGAAGAGGTGCCACAGGGCGGCCACACCTGCCCTTGGCGCGGCCTAGGGCTAGCCAGCACCAAGGCATGGTGTGGGCCCCCTGGGCGCCCCACCGACCTAAATCCCCCGCCTATTTATACATCTTCTCGGGAAAACCCTGGATACTAGAGCCAAACCCTGGATAACCATACAATATTTTATCCGAGGGTAACTCTATTATTTACTTTACACACATTACTTAATGCGATAGTCTGTTGCTTCCAACTTTATACTGGAAGGGGTGCGGACGCTAACCTGTAGGTGGATTTTTAGTCATAGACGAAGTTGGATTACGGTCTATGTATTATGTATACCAAATTATCATAGTAATCATCTTGTCATGTATCGATCGATATTCTATCAATTGCCCAGCTGTAATTTGTTTACCCAAAATGCTATTTCTTTATGGAGAGACACCTCTAGTGACCTGTGGATCCCGGTTCTATTTCCTTTACTGATAAATTCAGCTGCAATTATGTTCTTTTTTACTTTCTGCAAACATCTCCTTCCATTCGATACATCTAATCCTTTGTTTTCAGCAAACCGGTGAGATTGACAACCTCGTTGTAAGTTGGTGCAAAGTATTTGGGTTGTGTTGTGTGCAGGTTCCACGTTGTTGCTAACGCCGGTAGTGCGCCCTGCCACTAGTCAACCAACAACACCTTCAGAAGTCACGCATTTCTCATATTGGTCGATTAAACCTTGGTTTCTTACTGAGGAAAAACTTGCTGTTGTGCTCATCACACCTTCCTCTTGGGGTTCCCCAACAGCCTATTCGCATACGCCGAATACACACCATCACGCACTTTTTCCGTTGCCGGGGAGGCATAGCTCTACTCATAAGTTCACCTAGGGAGTACACTTCACCTGTCTCTGTGTTTTTATTTTATTTTATTTTGTCTTGTCTAGTTTATTTTTTACTTAGTTTATTTCTGTTTAGTTGTGTTTTATTTAGTTTACTTCTGTCTAGTTATTTTTGTCTTGTTTTTGTTTTTCTTATATACCCAAAAATCCGTAAAATGTTGAAAAACCAAAAATCTAAAAAACTGTTGTTATGGAAGAACCTCCTAGACCCTCTATGGAGCAATTTATAAAGTATATAGAATCATATAAGGGTAAAGTCATGTGAGCCGTGTTAAAAAATTTGAATCCAATTGCTAAAATTTTGCTTAAACGCCATGATATAAATTGTTGCTTTGAACAAGATACTAAACATCTTCAATTCCAATGTGGCTTTAGTCAAGAAGTTTTAATTGTGAACTATCATTGGAATAACTATATTCATCTTGGATTTGAAGAAGTAGAACAATTTGTTATGTTTATGGGAGCTTCTGAAATAGAATCCTTCATGTCTAAAAATTATGAAACCTGTGTTGCTTGTAAAGACCTTAAAGAATATGTCTCTTCTATCATTGATTATTGCATAGAAAATTTCAACAATAATTGTTATATCATTGATTATAAAGAGAGACTCAGTAATGCACAAGAATGTATCCACAATTTGCAGGAACCTGTGGAAGAAGAAATGGCTGAACCTGAAATCTCATTAGATGAAAAGGAGGAGGAGAGTGATGAACAAAAGGAGGAAGAATGTATTAACTACCCATGTCGACCTTCTGATGAGAGTAACTCTTTATCTCTTACATTATTTGATTGTCCCCCATGCTTACCAAAGGGGGATGAATGTTATGTTCACGTGGATTCTCTAGAAATATCTACTATGAGTAAATAATTGTGATAATAATTTTGCTCCTGTTATCTATGAAAATCCATGCTATTTTGATAAATCTTATGATAATTCTTTATTTGTGCCTAATTTCGAAATGCATGGTACTAAAGAGTTTTGCTTAGAAAATGTTTATGATAAAGCTCTGGATGATGGTCCTATATCTGTTGATAATTAATTATACTACTATTGAAAATGAGATTGGAGGAGTCTTGAATTTATCTTTGAGCCCCATACCTCTTGAGAATGATCAACCATCTTGTTATAAAATTCTTAAAACTAGGTTTGAATGTTTTAAGCCCACTACTTTTGAGCTTGATAAAAATTATGTGTTTGTAGATCATAAAAATCATGCTTTATGTGATAGTTATATCGTTGAGTTTATTCATGAGGCTACTGAAAATTATTATGAGAGAGGAAAATATGGTTGTAGAAGTTTTCATGGTACTAAAACACCTCTCTATATGCTGAAAGTTTTGAAGTTGCTCTTGTTTTATCTTCCTATGCTTGCCACTTTGTTCTTTGTGAATCTATTTGTGTACAAGATTCCTCTGCATGGGAAGTGGGTTAGACTTAAATTTGTTTCATATTTTCTTCTTGATGCTCTCTTTTACTTCTATTCATATTTCTTATGTGAGCATCTTCTCAAACTACTGCATCTAGCTGAAAGGCATTAAATAAAATCGCTTATGGGAGACTACCCATATTTTATTTACAGTAATTTTTCTTTTTGTTGAGTCTTGGAAGTTATTACTACTGTAATGATCGCTCCTTATCATTTTTATTCCGTGTTTGTGCCAAGAATAGCCTCTAATAGGAATAAAGTAATGCTTGGGGAAGTTGCTATCCTGAAAACAGATTATGTGATGTTACCATAAACATTCATATAAATAGCCAGAGCGTAATTTTGAGCTGTCATTTTTTATGCATATGCCGATGTTATTATCTAACTTTCTTTAGTTGACCACTTTTCGAAATAAGCAACAGAGCATTTTCGGAAATTTCGATCTTTACCTGATGTTCTGTTTTGATAGATTTCATCACTATTTGCATTCGCCTCTTAAATCTCTTTCTTTTTGAGTTCTTTTGATCAGAGAACTATTTGAAAGGTTGCTACAGTAGCTTATGCTTTAATATATGTTTAATATATGTTATTTCTGAACACAAGTGGATTTATTTATTTTCGTTGTACGAATGCTGCTAATGAAGAATTGTGCGATGTTTTTGTATGAAGGAAGTTTTCAAGTGTAGGGAGAGAAGAATGATGTGATGGGATGAAGAATGGACAAAATCTCAATCTTGGGGATGCCCCTGCACCCCAAGACATATTCAAGAGGTACAAGCATCAAAGCTTGGGGATGCCCAAGGCATCCCCTCTTCATCAACAAAGCAACAGGTCATCTCTCTATGCGCTATATTTTTATTGCTTCATACGGTATGTGTTGTTCTTGGAGCGTCTTTATTTTTGTTTTTATTTTAGTTTTGTTTTTATTTTTGTAGCATATGTTGGATCCCAACATATTTGTTTTGGAGAAAGACCCGCTCCTTTTAAATTGCATAGAACGCTCTAGTTTTCGATGTTATTGTTCTACGAGTGTTCTAATTTTCTGGTACTGCGTTTAGCTCTTGTTCTTTCACTTGAATTTTTCTCAGAGAATGTTAGTATTCTTTATTTATGTATGATTAGCTCTCTGGCCCATAATGTATTTCATCTCTGAGATTTATTCCAAATAAGTTGATTGGTGTTGGATACGAGTAAAATATTTCATGACTATAGTGATGCAAATGGAAACTTGTCTAGACTGTGGCATAGATTTTGACATGTCCTGTTGGATGTTATTCTTGTCATATGCTTAGTATTTATTGTTTTAGCATGACTTGTTTCAAATGGCTGAGAGTGCATAATGTGTCATTTAAAAAAATCATGTGTTGTTTCTATCATAAAACATAGAATTGTGGTATTCTCCTTTGTTGCTTTATTGGGTTGACTTGGCGCATGCTTATACCATGTTATGACTATAACCAATCAACTAAAGCCTCTATGATCATTTAGTTTTTTATTTGTAATATCACTTTATGCTTTGATTGATAGTTTTGTCGCTATGCATGATTATGGCCATTATTGCTCTCTTAGTTGGTCGCTTCCAGTCTTTTTGCTAGCCTTCACCTGTACTGAGTATGAGCTCTACTCGTGCATCCAACCACCAAAAATCAAAGTGCCAATTGTGTCCATCATGTCTACCTATATGCGGTATTTCACCGCCACTCCAAAGTAAATTGCTTGTGTGCTACCTTTAAACCTTCAAAAATAATCACCTGTTTTTTGTAAATTATAGATCATGGGAAAGTAGTCTAAAACCTATTGTGGTAGGTATTATGTCCTATGCATTTTTAGTTCTTATAAGTTGCTTGTTGTGTGATAACCATGCTATCATGGGGAACACCATCAATATGCTTTTGTTGAATATCATGTGAATTACTATTCATGCTCATGTTGTTTGAAGTAATGGAGATTTACCATGAGTTGTAAAGATTTGAGTATGCATATTGTTAAAGAGGAATATTGGGCCGCCAACTAAATCCATGTTCACATGGTGGAAGTTTCAGCTGGGCAAAAGTCCAAATATCTGTTGTACTTGCTTTCCCAGTATGGATGTCCAAAAAAAGTTAAGATTCATCAAAATTGAGAAATCAAATGAGATCCATCTCCTAAGGACCTTTGTACAAGAGGCAAGGAGGTAACCCTTTGTGACACTTGGTTAAAACATATGTATGCGATGAATATCCATGTAAGTCCAAGCTAATTAGTACAAGGTGTGAGCACTATTGGTATATTATGCATGAGGCAAGCAAACTTATAGGAAGTAATTATGCATAAGTCATACTATTTATCACTACCGTTGACATAAGTAACACCTCTCAAAATAAATATTTTCAACACTCCTATTGCTTTCAAAATAAAAAGCTCTAGCACATGGGTAATCCCTGCTTCCCTCTGTGAAGGGCCTTTCTTTTACTTTCATGTTGAGTCTTCATCTTCTACTTTATGCACCGATTAAGAGAGCATAGTTGTCATTCTTAGTGAAATATGCATAGTCCCAAAATTATTATTGGTTGATTCATGATTGTGCTATTGCTTGCTCTCAAATTAGTTGTATCTAGTCACCTCTTAAACTTTGAAGGTGTCCTTACATTTATGTTTTGCTATTCCATAAGGACATGTTGAGTACTACTTTATTATGTTTACTCTATGATCATGAACACACATTTGCTTTTAATGCACTATTATTCATGATCCTTTGTTTGAGTTACTCTTCATGTTATAACATGGTTGCTAAGTTCAATTGAATCATATCTATCATGCTTATGTTAGAGTACTTACATCCCAGCTCACAACGATTTACATGCTTGATCAAGATTGTGTTGGCTTCATGTCACCTCAAAAATTATTTTGTTATCACTGATGGCGTGTAACTCACACGTTCGTTGGGAACCCCAAGAGGAAGGTATGATGCGCACAGCAGCAAGTTTTCCCTCAGAAAGAAACCAAGGTTTATCGAACCAGGAGGAGCCAAGAAGCACGTTGAAGGTTGATGGCGGCGGGATGTAGTGCGGCGCAACACCGGAGATTCCGGCGCCAACGTGGAACCTGCACAACACAACCAAAGTACTTTGCCCCAACGAAACAGGTGAGGTTGTCAATCTCACCGGCTTGCTGTAACAAAGGATTAGATGTATAGTGTGGATGATGATTGTTTGCAAAGAACAGTAAAGAACAATAGCAGTAGATTTGTATTTCAGATGTAAAGAATGGACCGGGGTCCACAGTTCACTAGAGGTGTCTCTCCCATAAGATAAATAGCATGTTGGGTGAACAAATTACAGTCGGGCAATTGACAAATAGAGAGGGCATAACAATGCACATACATGATATGATGAATATTGTGAGATTTAATTGGGCATTACGACAAAGTACATAGACCGCTATCCAGCATGCATCTATGCCTAAAAAGTCCACCTTCGAGTTATCATCCGAACCCCTTCCGGTATTAAGTTGCAAAACAACGAGACAATTGCATTAAGTATGGTGCGTAATGTAATCAATAACTACATCCTCGGACATAGCATCAATGTTTTATCCCTAGTGGCAACGAGTACATCCATAACCTTAGAGGTTTCTGTCACTCCCCAGCATTCACGGAGACATGAACCCACTATCGAGCATAAATACTCCCTCTTGGAGTTAAGAGCAAAAACTTGGCCAGAGCCTCTACTAATAAGGGAGAGCATGCAAGATCATAAACAACACATATATAGGTAATAGATTGATAATCAACATAACATAGTATTCCCTATCCATCGGATCCCGACAAACACAACATATAGAATTACAGATAGATGATCTTGATCATGTTAGGCAGCTCACAAGATCCAACAATGAAGCACAATGAGGAAAAGACAACCATCTAGCTACTGCTATGGACCCATAGTCCGGGGGTGAACTACTCACTCATCACTCCGGAGGCGACCATGGCGGTGAAGAGTCCTCCGGGAGATGAATCCCCTCTCCGGCAGGGTGCCGGAGGTGATCTCCAGAATGCCCCGAGATGGGATTGGCGGCGGCGGCGTCTCAGTAAGGTTTTCCGTATCGTGGCTCTCGGTACTGGGGGATTCGCGACGCATGCTATTTGTAGGCGGAAGGGCAGGTAAAGAGGCGGCACGAGGGGCCCACACCATAGGTCGGCGCGGCCAGGGCCTGGGCCGCGCCGCCCTGGTGTTTCGCCACCTCGTGGCCCCACTTCGACTCTCCTTCGGTCTTCTGGAAGCTTCGTGGCAAAATAGGACCCTGGGCATTGATTTCGTCCAATCCCGAGAATATTTCGTTACTAGGATTTCTGAAACCAAAAACAGCAGAAAACAGCAACTGGCTCTTCGGCATCTCGTTAATAGGTTAGTGCCGGAAAATGCATAAATACGACATATAATGTGTATAAAACATGTAGATATCATCAATAATGTGGCATGAAACATAAGAAATTATCGATACATCGGAGACGTATCAGCATCCCCAAGCTTAGTTCTCGCTCGTACCGAGCGGGTAAACGATAACAAAGATAATTTCTGGAGTGACATGCCATCATAACCTTGATCATACTATTTGTAAGCATATGTAATGAATGCAGCGATCAAAACAATGGTAATGACATGAGTAAACAGATGAATCATAAAGCAAAGACTTTTCATGA
Organism: Lolium rigidum; assembly: GCF_022539505.1. Taxonomy (NCBI): domain Eukaryota; kingdom Viridiplantae; phylum Streptophyta; class Magnoliopsida; order Poales; family Poaceae; genus Lolium; species Lolium rigidum. The sequence continues at coordinate 87,995,049 of NC_061511.1, forward strand.
ATAGTACTTAAAGACAAGCATCAATAAGTCTTGCATAAGACTTAACTCATAAAGCAATAAATCAAAGTAAAGGTATTGAAGCAACACAAAGGAAGATTAAATTTCAGCGGTTGCTTTCAACTTATAACATGTATATCTCATGGATAATTGTCAACATAGAGTAATATAACAAGTGCAATATGCAAGTATGTAGGAATCAATGCACAGTTCACACAAGTGTTTGCTTCTTGAGGTGGAGAGAGATAGGTGAACTGACTCAACATAAAAGTAAAAGAAAGGCCCTTCGCAGAGGGAAGCATTGATTGCTATATTTGTGCTAGAGCTTTTATTTTGAAAACAAGAAACAATTTTGTCAACGGTAGTAATAAAGCATATGTATGATGTAAATTATATCTTACAAGTTGCAAGCCTCATGCATAGTATACTAATAGTGCCCGCACCTTGTCCTAATTAGCTTGGACTACCGGGATCATCGCAATACACATGTTTTAACCAAGTGTCACAAAGGGGTACCTCCATGCCGCCTTGTACAAAGGTCTAAGGAGAAAGCTCGCATTTTGGATTTCTCGCTTTTGATTATTCTCAACTTAGACATCCATACCGGGACAACATGGACAACAGATAATGGACTCCTCTTTAATGCATAAGCATGTGGCAACAATTAGTTTTCTCATATGAGATTGAAGATATATGTCCAAAACTGAAACTTCCACCATGATTCATGGCTTTAGTTAGCGGCCCAATGTTCTTCTCTAACAATATGCATGCTCTAACCATTAAAGTGGTAGATCTCTCTTACTTCAGACAAGACGGACATGCATAGCAACTCACATGATATTCAACAAAGAGTAGTTGATGGCGTCCCCGTAAAACATGGTTATCGTACAACAAGCAACTTAATAAGAGATAAAGTGCATAAGTACATATTCAATACCACAATAGTTTTTAAGCTATTTGTCCCATGAGCTATATATTGCAAAGGTAAAGAATGGAAATTTTAAAGGTAGCACTTAAGCAATTTACTTTGGAATGGCGGAGAAATACCATGTAGTAGGTAGGTATGGTGGACACAAATGGCATAATGGTTGGCTCAAGGATTTTGGATGCATGAGAAGTATTCCCTCTCGATACAAGGTTTAGGCTAGCAAGGTTATTTGAAACAAACACAAGGATGAACTGGTGCAGCAAAACTCACATAAAAGACATATTGTAAACATTATAAGACTCTACACCGTCTTCCTTGTTGTTCAAAACTCAATACTAGAAATTATCTAGACTTTAGAGAGACCAAATATGCAAACCAAATTTAGCAAGCTCTAGGTGTTTCTTCATTAATGGGTGCAAAGTATATGATGCAAGAGCTTAAACATGAGCACAACAATTGCCAAGTATCAAATTATTCAAGACATTTTAGAACTACTACATGTAGCATTTCCCAATTCCAACCATATAATAATTTAACGAAGAAGATTCAACCTTCGCCATGAATACTATGAGTAAAGCCTAAGGACATATTTGTCCATATGCAACAGCGGAGCGTGTCTCTCTCCCACACAATGAATGCTAGGATCCATTTTATTCAAACAAAACAAAAACAAAAACAAACCGACGCTCCAAGCAAAGCACATAAGATGTGATGGAATAAAAATATAGTTTCGGGGGAGGAACTCGATAATGTTGTCGATGAAGAAGGGGATGCCTTGGGCATCCCCAAGCTTAGACGCTTGAGTCTTCTTAAAATATTCAGGGGTGAACCACCGGGCATCCCCAAGCTTAGAGCTTTCACTCTCCTTGATCATATTGTATCATCCTCCTCTCTTGATCCTTGAAAACTTCCTCCACACCAAACTCGAAACAACTCATTAGAGGGTTAGTGCACAATAAAAATTAACATGTTCAGAGGTGACATAATCATTCTTAACACTTCTGGACATTGCATAAAGCTACTGGACATTAATGGAACAAAGAAATTCATCCATCATAGCAAAAGAGGCAATGCGAAATAAAAGGCAGAATCTGTCAAAACAGAACAGTCCGTAAAGATGTATTTTATTGAGGCACCAGACTTGCTCAAATGAAAATGCCCAAATTGAATGAAAGTTGCGTACATATCTGAGGATCACGCACGTAAATTGGCATAATTTTCTGAGCTACCTACAGAGAGGCAGGTCGAAATTCGTGACAAGCAAAGAAATCTGTTACTGCGCAGTAATCCAAATCTAGTATGAACCTTACTATCAACGACTTTACTTGGCACAACAAAGCACAAAACTAAGATAAGGAGAGGTTGCTACAGTAGTAAACAACTTCCAAGACTCAAATATAAAATAAAATTACTGTAGTAAAAACATGGGTTGTCTCCCATAAGCGCTTTTCTTTAACGCCTTTCAGCTAGGCGCAGAAAGTGTATATCAAGTATTATCAAGAGATGAAGCATCGACATTACCTTGGGTGTTGGGAGTTTTCTCAACCATGCATAGTATGTTGGATACATAAGTTTCAGCGGCTCCCTTTTCATTAGTCTTGGGCTTGCTACTCTCATCAAACAATTTTTCAGGAACAAGCCAAGCATAATTATCATCTAGAGCTTCATGCATCGCTAGGAGCTTACATGGTATTGGTGCTTTAATCTCCCCACCATCATTAACATTATTAGTGTACTTAATTCTATCCATATCCATTTTTTCAAGTGTTCTTTTAAAATCAGGGAACGAACCAAGCCTCTTATGCTTAATAAAAACTTTTCTAGCTTCTTTAACTATATCTTCAAATTCTCGCACTAAGACTTTTAGAACAAAATCTCTCTTCTCTCCCCGCTCCATATCAGAAAGTGTAAGAAACATGTGTTGTATCATGGGGTTGAGACTAATAAATCTAGCTTCCATCATGCGTACCAAACAAACAGAGGCATCTTCATAAGTAGGGACAACTTTTGCAAAGGGTATATCTTTAAGATCTTCATGCATACTAACATGGGTGAAAAATTCTTCTATATTATCTCTTCCAATTATAGACCCTTGTCCCACAGGTATATCTTTTACAGTAAAATTAAAAGGAAACATGTTGAAATAAGTAAAGCAAATGCAAGTAACTAATTTTTTTGTGTTTTTGATATAGAGTACAAGACAGTAAAATAAAGTAAAGCTAGCAACTAATTTTTTTGTGTTTTGATATAATGCAGCAAACAAAGTAGTAAATAAAGTAAAGCAAGACAAAAACAAAGTAAAGAGATTGGATTGTGGAGACTCCCCTTGCAGCGTGTCTTGATCTCCCCGGCAACGGCGCCAGAAAATATGCTTGATGGCATGTAACTCACACGTTCGTTGGGAACCCCAAGAGGAAGGTATGATGCGCACAACAGCAAGTTTTCCCTCAGAAAGAAACCAAGGTTTATCGAACCAGGAGGAGCCAAGAAGCACGTTGAAGGTTGATGGCGGCGGGATGTAGTGCGGCGCAACACCAGAGATTCCGGCGCCAACGTGGAACCTGCACAACACAACCAAAGTACTTTGCCCCAACGAAACAGTGAGGTTGTCAATCTCACCGGCTTGCTGTAACAAAGGATTAGATGTATAGTGTGGATGATGATTTTTTGCAAAGAACAGTAAAGAACAATAGCAGCAGATTTGTATTTCAGATGTAAAGAATGGACCGGGGTCCACAGTTCACTAGAGGTGTCTCTCCCATAAGATAAATAACATGTTGGGTGAACAAATTACAGTCGGGCAATTGACAAATAGAGAGGGCATAACAATGCACATACATGATATGATGAATATTGTGAGATTTAATTGGGCATTACGACAAAGTACATAGACCGCTATCCAGCATGCATCTATGCCTAAAAAGTCCACCTTCGAGGTTATCATCCGAACCCCTTCCGGTATTAAGTTGCAAAACAACAGACAATTGCATTAAGTATGGTGCGTAATGTAATCAATAACTACATCCTCGGACATAGCATCAATGTTTTATCCCTAGTGGCAACGAGTACATCCATAACCTTAGAGGTTTCTGTCACTCCCCGCATTCACGGAGACATGAACCCACTATCGAGCATAAATACTCCCTCTTGGAGTTAAGAGCAAAAACTTGGCCAGAGCCTCTACTAATAACGGAGAGCATGCAAGATCATAAACAACACATAGGTAATAGATTGATAATCAACATAACATAGTATTCTCTATCCATCGGATCCCGACAAACACAACATATAGAATTACAGATAGATGATCTTGATCATGTTAGGCAGCTCACAAGATCCAACAATGAAGCACATGAGGAGAAGACAACCATCTAGCTACTGCTATGGACCCATAGTCCAGGGGTGAACTACTCACTCATCACTCTGGAGGCGACCATGGCGGTGAAGAGTCCTCCGGGAGATGAATCCCCTCTCCGGCAGGGTGCCGGAGGTGATCTCCAGAATCCCCCGAGATGGGATTGGCGGCGGCGGCGTCTCAGTAAGGTTTTCCGTATCGTGGCTCTCGCATCGGGGGTTTCGCGACGAAGGCTATTTGTAGGCGGAAGGGCGGAGTCGGAGGGGTCACGGGGGCCCCACACAGCGGGGCCGCGCGGGCCCCTCCTGGGCCGCGCTGCCCTAGTGTGGCGGCGCCCGTGGCCCCACTTCGTCTTCTCTTCGGTCTTCGGAAGCTTCGTGGCAAAATAGGCCCCGGGCGTTGATTTCGTCCAATTCCGAGAATATTTCCTTTGTAGGATTTACGAAACCAAAAACAGCGAGAAATGACAATCGGCTCTTCGGCATCTCGTTAATAGGTTAGTGCCGGAAAATGCATAAATACGACATATAATGTGTATAAAACATGTAGATATCATCAATAATGTGGCATGGAACATAAGAAATTATCGATACGTCGGAGACGTATCAATCACTTACCTACTCGAGGACGGGCAGGAGTTAAGCTTGGGGATGCTGATACATCTCAAACATATCTATATTTTTTGATGCTCCATGCTTGTTTTACACCAATTCATATATGTTTTGTTTACACTTCGTTGCACTATTACATGATTTCCGGCACTAACCTATTAACAAGATGCCACAGTGCCAGTTCCCTGTTTTCAAAACCAAAGCTCTAGCACAAATATAGCAATCAATGCCTCCCTCTGCGAAGGGCCATTCTTTTACTTTTTATGTTGAGTCAGTTCACCTATCTCTCTCCACCTCAAGAAGCAAACACTTGTGTGAACTCTGCATTGATTCCTACATACTTGCATATTGCACTTGTTATATTACTTTACATTGACAATATCCATGAGATATACATGTTATAAGTTGAAAGCAACCGCTGAAACTTAATCTTCCTTTGTGTTGCTTCAATACCTTTACTATGAATTTATTGCTTTATGAGTTAACTCTTATGCAAGACTTATTGATGCTTGTCTTGAAAGTACTATTCATGAAAAGTCTTTGCTTTATGATTCAGTTGTTTACTCATGTCATTACCATTGTTTTGATCGCTGCATTCATTACATATGCTTACAATAGTATGATCAAGGTTATGATGGCATGTCACTCCAGAAATTATCTTTGTTATCGTTTACCTGCTCGGGACGAGCAGGAACTAAGCTTGGGGATGTTGATACATCTCCGACGTATCGATAATTTCTTATGTTCCATGCCACATTATTGATGATACCTACATGTTTTATGCATACTTTATGTCATATTTATGCATTTTCCGGAACTAACCTATTGACGAGATGCCGAAGGGCCGATTCTTTGTTTCTCGCTGTTTTTGGTTTCAGAAATCCTAGTAAGGAAATATTCTCGGAATCGGACGAAATCAACGCCCATCATCTTAGGATCACTCGAAGCTTCCAGAACACCCGAGAGAGGCCAGAGGGGGCCACCGGGCCACCGGACGCCGGGGTGGCGCGGCCCGAGGCCTTGGCCGCGCCCCTAGTGTGTCACCGCCTCGTCGACCCTCCGACTCCGCCTCTTCGCCTATATAAAGGTCCCCGACCTAAAACCTCGATACGGAAAAACCACGGTACGAGAAACCTTCCGGAGCCGCCGCCATCGCGAAGCCAAGATCTGGGGGACATGAGTCTCTGTTCCGGCACGCCGCCGGGACGGGGAAGTGCCCCCGGAAGGCTTCTCCATCGACACCGCTGCCATCTCCACCGCCATCTTCATCAGCCTCTGCTGTCTCCCATGAGGAGGGAGTAGTTCTCCATCGAGGCTCGGGGCTGTACCGGTAGCTATGTGGTTAATCTCTCTCCTATGTACTTCAATACAATAATCTCATGAGCTGCCTTACATGATTGAGATTCATATGATGATGCTTGTAATCTAGATGTCATTATGCTAGTCAAGTGGGTTTTACTTATGTGATCTCCGGAGACTCCTTGTCCCACGTGTGTAAAGGTGACGAGTGTGTGCACCGTGTGGGTCTCTTAGGCTATATTTCACAGAATACTTATTCATCGTTATGAATGGCATAGTGAAGTGCTTATTTATATCCCTTTATGATTGCAATGTGTTTTGTATCACAATTTATCCGTGTGCTACTCTAGTGATGTTATTGAAGTAGTTTATTCCTCCCGCACGATGTAATGGTGACGAGTGTGTGCATCGTGTAGTACTTGGCGTAGGCTATGATTGTGACCTCTTGTAGATTATGAAGTTAACTATTGCTATGATGGTATTGATGTGATCTATGCCTCCTTTCGTAGCGTGAAGGTGACGAGTGTGCATGCTATGTTAGTACTTGGTTTGGTTATGTTGATCTGTCATGCACTCTAAGGTTATTTAAACATGAACATCGAATATTGTGGAGCTTGTTAACTCCGGCATTGAGGGTTCGTGTAATCCTACACAGTTAGTGGTGTTCATCATCCAACAAGAGAGTGTAGAGTCTAGCATCTATCTATTTATTCTGTTATGTGATCAATGTTGAGAGTGTCCACTAGTGAAAGTATGATCCCTAGGCCTTGTTCCTAAATATCGCTACATGCTGCTTGTTTAGTGTTTTACTCGCATTTGTACTTCCTGCAACATTACCACCATCAACCACACGCCGACAAGCACTTTTACGGCGCCGTTACTACTGCTCATACTTATTCATACCACTCGTATTTCACTATCTCTTCGCCGAACTAGTGCACCTATTAGGTGTGTTGGGGACACAAGAGACTTCTTGCTTTGTGGTTGCGGGGTTGCATGAGAGGGATATCTTTGACCTCTTCCTCCCTGAGTTCGATAAACCTTGGGTGATCCACTTAAGGGAAACTTGCTGCTGTTCTACAAACCTCTGCTCTTGGAGGCCCAACACTGTCTACAAGAATAGAAGCACCCGTAGACATCAAGAGGCGCCACAGGGAGGCGACACCTGCCTTGGCACTGCCTAGGGCTGGCCCGCGCCAAGCATGGTGTGGGCCCCCTGGGCACCCCACCGACCTGAATCCTCCGCCTATTTATACATCTTCTCGGGAAAAACCCTGGATACCAGAGCCAAAATCCATGAAATGTTCCATCGCATCCGCCATCGCCGAACCCATCTTGGGGGGTTCTGAAGCTCTTCCCGGCACCCTATCAGAGGGGGCAATCATCGCCGGAGGCATCTACATCGCCATGCCCGCCTCCGAAGTGATGCGTGAGTAGTTCATCCTTGGACTATGGGTCCATAGCAATAGCTAGATGGTTGTCTTCTCCACCATGTGCTTCATGTATCGATCTTGTGAGCTTCGCTACATGCTGAAGATCATCTTTATGTAATCCTCTATGTTTGGTTTGCTGGGATCCGATGAATGTTGAATACTATGTTAAGATTGATTATATATTCATGTCATATGTTATGTGTGATCTTGCATGCTCTCCGTTGCTAGTAGAAACTCTAGCCAAGTGGACACTTGTGACTCCAAGAGGGGGTATTTATGCTTGATAGTAGGTTCATGCCTCTAGTAATCTGGGAGAGTGACTTTATAATTTCTAAGGTTGTATATGTGCTATTGCTACTAGGGATAACCCAACAATGTTTTATCCGGGGTAACTCTATTGTTTAATTTACACACATTGCTTAATCCGATGGTATGTTGCTTGCAACTTTATACTAGAAGGGGCGCGGACGCTAACCTGAAGGTGGATTATTAGTCATAGACGCAGTTGGATTATGGTCTATGTATTATGTTGTAATGCCAAATACCAAATTATCATAGTAATCATCTTATCATGTATCGATCGATATTCTGTCAATTGCCCAGCTGTAATTTGTTTACCCAACATGCTATTTCTTTATGGAGAGACACCTCTAGTGACCTGTGGACCCCGGTCCTATTTCCTTTACTGATAAATTCAACTGCAATCTTGTTTTGTTTACTTCCTGCAAACATCTCCTTCCATTCGATACGTCTAATCCTTTGTTTTCAGCAAACCGGTAAGATTGACAACCTCACTGTAAGTTGGGGCAAAGTATTTGGGTTGTGTTGTGTGCAGGTTCCAGGTTGTTGCTGATGCCGGTAGTGCGCCCTGCCACTAGTCAACCAGCAACACCTTCAGAAGTCACGCCTTTCTCCTACAGGTCGATTAAACCTTGGTTTCTTACTGAGGGAAAACTTGCTGATGTGCTCATCACACCTTCCTCTTGGGGTTCCCCAATAGCCTGTCCGAATACGCCGAGTACACGCCACCAGTCCACAGTTCACTAGAGGTGTCTCTCCATAAAGATAAATAACATGCTGGGTGAACAAATTACAGATGGGCAATTGACTGAATAAAGACCATACATGACAAGATGATTACTATGAGATTCGTTTGGGCATTACAACATAATACATAGACCGTAATCCAACTGCGCCTATAACTAATAATTCACCTTCCGGTTATCATCCGAACCCCTTCCAGTATTAAGTTGCAAGCAACACATTATCGCATATATTAAGCAATGTGTGTAAAGTAAATAATAAAATTACCCTCGCATAAAACATTGTTGTTTTCTCCCTAGTAGCGACAACACATCTACAATCTTAGAAGTTATTGTCACTCTTCCAGAAAACTAGATTCATGAATCTACTATCGAGCATAAATACCCCTCATGGAGTCACAAGCATCTACTTAGCCAGAGTATCTACTAGCAACGGAGAGCATGCAAGATCACAAATAATATATGACAAGAATATATAACCGATCTCAACATAGTACACAATAATCATCGGATCCCAGCAAACACAACATGTAGCATTACATAAGGATGATCTTGATCATGTAGGGTAGCTCACAAGATCTAAACATGAGGCACAAATTGGAGAAGACAACCATCTAGCTACTGCTATGGACCCATAGTCCAGGTTTGAACTACTCACGCATCACTTCGGAGGCGGGCATGGCGATGTAGATGCCTTCGGCGATGATTTCCCACTCCGACAGGGTGCCATGAAGAGCTTCAGAACCCTTCTGAGACGGGTTCTGCGATGCGGCTGCGATGGAACTTTTCGTGGATGGTGGCTCAGGTCTTCAGGGTTTTCCCGAGATCTTGACTAAATAGGCAGAGGGGTGATGTCGGGGGAGGCCAGGGTGGCTGATACATCTTCGACGTATCGATAATTTCTTATGTGCCATGCCACATTATTGATGATATCTACATGTTTTATGCATACTTTATGTCATTATTATGCGTTTTCTGGAACTAACCTATTGACGAGATGCCGAAAGGCCGATTCTTGTTTTCTGCTGTTTTTGGTTCCAGAAATCCTAGTAAGGAAATATTCTCGGAATCAGACGAAATCAACGCCCAGCATCCTATTTTTCCACGAAGCTTCCAGAACACCCGAGAGAGGCCAGAGGGGGGCCACTGGGCCTCCAGATGACAGGCCGGCGCGGCCGGCACCAGAAAAGTGCTTGCTGGCGTGTAGTTGATGGTGGTAATATTGCAGGAAGTACAGATGCAGTAAAACAGTAAACAAGCAGCGATAGCAGTATTTAGGAACAAGGCCTAGGGATCATACTTTCACTAGTGGACACTCTCAACAATGATCACATAATAGAATAAATAGATAAATGCTAGACTCTACACCCTCTTGTTGGATGATGAACACCACTAACTGTGTAGGATTACACGAACCCTCAATGCCGGAGTTAACAAGCTCCACAATATTCGATGTTCATGTTTAAATAACCTTAGAGTGCATGACAGATCAACATAACCAAACGAAGTACTAACATAGCATGCACACTGTCACCTTCACCCTACGAAAGGAGGCATAGATCACATCAATACCATCATAGCAATAGTTAACTTCATAATCTACAAGAGATCACAATCATAGCCTACGCCAAGTACTACACGATGCACACACTGTCACCATTACACCGTGCAGGAGGAATAAACTACTTTAATAACATCACTAGAGTAGCACACGGATAAATTGTGATACAAAACACATTGCAATCATAAAGGGATATAAATAAGCACTTCACTATGCCATTCATAACGGTGAATAAGTATTCTGTGAAATATAGCCTAAGAGACCCACACGGTGCACACACTGTCACCTTTACACACGTGGGACAAGGAGTCTCCGGAGATCACATAAGTAAAACCCACTTGACTAGCATAATGACATCTAGATTACAAGCATCATCATATGAATCTCAATCATGTAGGGCAGCTCATGAGAATATTGTATTGAAGTACATAGGAGAGAGATGAACCACATAGCTACCGGTACAGCCCCGAGCCTCGATGGAGAACTACTCCCTCCTCATGGGAGATAGCAGCATTGATGAAGATGGCGGTGGTGTCGATGGAGAAGCCTTCCGGGGGCACTTCTCCGTCCCGGCGGAGTGCCGGAACAGAGACTCCTGTCCCCCAGATCTTGGCTTCGTGATGGCGGCGGCTCTGGAAGGTTTTCTCTGGTTTCGTCGAACGTGTCGAGGTTTTTAGGTCAGGGACCTTTATATAGGCGAAGAGGCGGAGTCGGAGGGTCGACGAGGCGACGACACAGTGGCCCACACCACCCCTAGGTGCGGGCCAGGGCTAGGCCGCGCCTAGGGATGGGGTGGCCTCCCTGCTGCCCCCCTTCGACTCCCATCTGGACTCTATCTTCGTTACGTAAAAATATTGACTTCGGATTTTATTTGGTCCAATTCCGAGAATATTTCCCGTACAACTTTTCTGAAATACAAAACAGCAGAAAATAGGGAACTAGCACTATGGCATCTTGTTAAAAGGTTAGTGTCGGAAAATGTATAAAAGTGCAATGAAGCATGAGCAAAACATATATAAGCTGGTGTAGAACAAGCATGGAGCATCAAAAATTATAGATACATTTGAGGCGTATTAGACTTCTGAATGCAGCACTCATAGTCTGATGGCCTATTAGTCACATGTGCCGGTGGTCGCTCAAGCATGTCCACAAAGTGTTGTCTGGTTTTCAGATCTATTTTATCCTTTGGTTGGGGCTATTTACGTGCAAAATGGCTTTTCACTTCAGCATCATGACTTTTTGCATTCCTCAAGTCATGTCGTCAGCTAACTTGGCAGGAGTCTCCTTGGCTTTGTTCGTTGCACCTGCTTTCTTCTGAGTAGTACTAGTCGACGGAGCGGTGGTCTTCCACTTTTGTACCTTCAACTTAGTGGGCACAGTCGGCTGACGCGCCCGAGATCATGATGGACGCGCGTTAGGGTCCCACTCGAGGAGGGGTGGAGATACAAGTGGTTTGCTACTCGGAGGAGTCAGTGGCCTTGGCACCGAGTATGGAAACACGTGTTTTCCTTTTTCCATAGAATGATACCATGCCTGACTTCTCCTAGTGGCGTGCCCCCTTCATCTGCAGGGATGTCAAGCTCTAGTTTCTCATATCCCTTCATAACTTTATTCACTTCGAAACGAGCATAGCAGCTGGAATCTGACTGGCATGCAAGCATGTTCCAAGTTCAAAAGGTCAAATCCGACCGCCACCTTCATGGATATGTTCTTCATTGACTGATCTAGCTCACAATTTTCCCTCTCCGAGATATCATCCACGGGGTAGCGAGCCATCGGTGCATCATCCATCAGTCCATCATCAGCCCGGATGCCCTTTGAAGCCACGCTGCTTTTCCGCTGAGATGGGCCGCTACTATCAAATGTAGGATCTTGATGCGGCTGGGATGCCCTTTGATGGATAATTGCGTCCAGTTGCTCCTATTGTCGCATTAATATGGGTTCCAATTCATTGTTTTTTCTTTCTATCTTCTGGAACTGGTCTACCTCCTGTTTTTTTCTCTGATGGCTTCTATAACTTTCATTCCACTCGGAAAACCCAACCTTCCACGGAACATCGGCTCCTTTGCCTCGTTTTCGTCTTGGGTGTACATGATTCCCGAGGGCGCGTGTCAGCTAGTCGTTCTCTCTGTCTCTCTCTCCCTTGCTTCTGCGCAA
>NC_061511.1:88007532-88150381 GCF_022539505.1 Lolium rigidum
CTCTTGGTTCTATTAAAAGTCCAACTTATTTGCGTGATGTTTTCTTTCGAAAATACTTTCCCGCTAGTGCTCAACATGTTGCTTTACGGAAAATTTATAGATTTGACCAGGGAGATGAAGAGAAATTGCCCGAGGCTTGGGCAAGATTTTGTTCTCTTATCGTAGCTCGACTCGGACATGATTTAGAAAAGAATGATTTACTTGATATATTTTATAGTGGACTAACCATTGAGTCTAGGGCATATTTGGATAGTTGTGCTGGTTGTGTTTTCGGAAAAGAACTCCAGTACGAAGTCGAAGAATTATTGGCTAAAATAGGCCGGAATCATGATGATTGGACTACGCCCGAACCAATTCCAACGCCAATATTGAAGAAGAGGGGTTTAATTAAATTGAATGATGAAGATATGAGGGAAGCCAAGAAGTCTCTCAAGGAGAAAGGTATTAAATCTGAAGATGTGAAGAATCTACCTCCCATAGAAGATATATGTGAGATAATTCCCCTTCATCCATGATTGAGGTAAACTCCTTCGCCGCTTTACTAGGGAAGATATTCCGTATTCAAAACCTCCTGCGCAATGCTTAGATGAGTTTGATAATTATATTGTTAAGCAAGAAAATTTTAATATGAGAGTAGAGAATCATCTAATGGAAAATTCTCAAGCTATTAGCAATTTGCATGATATTGTGGAGAGAACCTCCAATGATGTTAAGATGCTTGTTAAACATTTTCAAATGGTTCAAACTCAAATTGATCAACTCACTAAAGTGCAAAATGACTTATTACAAAATAATTCTAAAGAGAAACATGCTTATGAAGTAACAACTAGAGGTGGTGTCTCTACCCAGGATCCTCTATATCCCGAAGGGCATCCCAAAAGAATTGAACAAGATTCTCAACGCATTGAACCTAGAGCTCCTTCTAAGAAAAAGAAGAAGAAACATAAAAATGTTGTAGAATCCTCCGAACTCGTTAATGATCCTAATAGTATTTCCATTTCTGATGCTGAAACCGAAAGTGGTAATGAACATGATAATAATAATGGTAATGATAAGAATGATGTTTCGATAAAGAAGAAGTTGAAGATGAATCTGAAAAGCAAGATAAAAATAAAAAGTATACTAAAGAAGATTTTATTGCTAAGAAACATGGTAATGAAAGGGAACCTTGGGTGCAAAAGCAAATGCCTTTTCCTGCTAAGAAACTAAAATCAAAGGAAGAAGAACACTATAATAAATTTTGTGATTGGATGAAACCTTTATTTTTGCAAATCCCTTTGACTCGATGCTATTAAATTGCCTCCTTATTCAAAGTATATGAAAGATATTGTTACTAACAAAAGGAAAATCCCCAATGAGGAAATTTCCACTATGCTTGCTAATTACTCTTTCAATGGCAAAGTTCCAAAGAAGTTGGGCGACCCGGTATACCTACTATTTCTTGTTCTATTAAGAATAATTATGTTAAGACTGCTCTATGTGACTTGGGAGCCGGTGTTAGTGTTATGCCTTTTTCTCTTTATAAGAGACTTTACTTAGATAAGTTGATACCTACTGATATATCTTTGCAAATGGCTGATAAATCTACTGCTATTCCTGTTGGTATATGTGAGGATGTTCCTGTTCAAGTTACTAATAACTCGCTTGATATTAACTGATTTTGTTGTGTTGGAAATGCCTCGAAGATGATAATATGTCTATTATTCTTGGGAGACCTTTTCTTAACACCGCAGGGGCTGTTATTGATTGCAATAAAGGAAAGGTTACTTTCAATGTTGATGATAGGGAGCACACCGTCTATTTCCCCAAGAGGATTGAAAAAGCATGCGGAGTTAATACTATTTCTAATGTGAGAACTATCAAAGTGGGAACTATTGATTGTCCAATATATGAGCCTAAAGAAGAATATCAAACTCTTGTGATTGGATCCATATATATACAATACAAGGTAACATGATTGATTTGAGGTTTATTTCTTCATATGCTATGTAAAATTTATTTGGTGGCAAGACTTGATCAACCTTGTTAACAAATTCATTTTATATGCATAGAGGAGGTAAACAACATTTCTTTCTTCCTCCACTTGCTCTAGTTGCTGTAGCACTTTTATTTTGCAAAGTTCCTTAGTTAATTGGAGATTTCAAAAAATTTCCTGGCCAGTAATAATAAACTTAATACCCAGAAATGTGCATTTTTCAAAGTTTTCAAAAATTCACAAAAATTATACCGTTGGTCCTATTTTTCGACGAGGCACCTGGGAGCACCTGGGGATGACCAGTGGGGCATCCCACAGGCTGGCGCGGCCAGCAAGGGGGGCGCGCCACCCTGGTGTGTGGGCCCCCCTTTACCCCACTTTAGCATCTCTTCCTCCCACACTCTGCTCTCTCCCGAAAAAATCGACACCAGCTTCCTCTCACTCGTGTTTTTGCTCAAGAACTCCAGATTTCTCGATCTCTTTGCTCAGCCCAGATTTCTGTCTGAAATTTGGCACATTTGCTCTTCGGTATGTGACTCCTTCGATTATCCAAGTAGAATTTTGTTTGGTGGAATATATCTTGCATATTTTGCTGCTGTAGGTAACATGTTTAGTGAGATTGCATGCTTGTTCTAAGTAGTAGAAACTAGTTTTGATGCATGATTAGTACTCTAGCAAGTTCCTATGGTAGTTTCCCTCAATTATATGTCACCAAATCAAGTTTTATATTGTTTGTTGAAAAATTTCAGAAAAGGGGGATGGACAACTTTAACTTTGGAGAAGTGTTCCAAGGGGAGACAACAAGCACGGGGAGGCCCTCTAGGTCATCCACCCGATGCAGGCCATCCTACAATGAGGATCTCATCGCACCAAGCTTCGCGCCCGAGGAGGACAATGGAGTCCCCAACGCTGCATCCTTTCCATGCTATGACTTTTTGAGTAATGCAGAGTTGCTGGATGATTTCTGTACCCTCGTCGGTAGGGCAAGTTTGACCACCTATGTGGGAGATGAGAGTGAGCAATACTACACGCTCACTAAAATTTTTGTGGAGAGCTTCAAGTTCAACAATAGGCACTTTAACCCGACAGTTTCATTCAAGATCTATGGTAAACCAATCTATCTATCTATTATATAATTAAAGCAGAAGACAAATAACGGTCTAGATTTAACAATTTGGTGTTACGACAACTCAATGGTCTAGATTAATTAACGATCTCACGTAATCTTTGGTCCAGAAAAAAATGATCTCACGTAATCTTGGAATATCCATACCGCGTGAACACGCTACCTGTTTGTATTATCATGGTCTCTTTGGATCGCAACAAGATGCAAATCAGGTTGCAAACCAGAACGGCACAACAAATCTACTCTTTCTCATCTCGCATGATGCATCTAGAACACGATAGCAATGCACCCACAACAACCATATCCGAGACGTATGCATCTACACGCTGGCCAGCGTATCAATGGAACTATCACCTGCCTGATGTTCCCGTCGAACGGCCTCTGGAACCCTCGGCCCGTCGAGACGAGATCGATTGCGCGCAGCTCACACAGCTCCATGGTGCACTTGAGCAAGCCAGCCACCACTGCCATGATCGACCGCGTACTATAAGTAAGAAGTTCTACATCTCTATGGCTGTTCAGTCTGGATTCTAATACAGACGGAAACACGCATGGATCCGCGTCTAACATAAACCCACATTCATCGAGCTGCAACGGCGACCTCGCGTGAAAGAATTGTCGAGAAACATCAAGGCCCCTTGAATATGGCAAGGTCAACGATTTGGCGATAACTGACCGCACGCAAAGGCCATGTGTTGGGCGACTACATGCAGCAGACAAAGCACGGCAGTAAGAGAGCCATGACCTGCCGCGTCTGTGCAGATTAGTCCATCTAAAGGTAGAGTATTTAAAAGTTTTTTTGACAATTGAGATTAAATTG
This sequence comes from Lolium rigidum, assembly GCF_022539505.1. Classification (NCBI taxonomy): domain Eukaryota; kingdom Viridiplantae; phylum Streptophyta; class Magnoliopsida; order Poales; family Poaceae; genus Lolium; species Lolium rigidum. The sequence continues at coordinate 88,011,454 of NC_061511.1, forward strand.
CTACTCATGTTACAATCGATTTGTGATGTTTTCTTTAGATATCAGGCCGTAGCCCTGCTTTAAACAACTGATTTGTGATGTTTCCCCTTTATTAACACTCTGCATCTTAATCGAAAAAAAATAACACCCCGCATTCAGCAATCACTTTTGCAGGTTGTCCACACAGAAGAAGTGGTTCATCTCTATGTCTGGTCTGCCTACATTTCCAGTACAGGCGGAAACAAATGAATGAATTGTCGATAAACATAAAGGCCCCTTAGTCTGGCAAGGTCTACCATGAGCCGGACACGGCACACAACGGCCATGGTGTCGGCGACTATATAGGCGGCAGACACAGCAAGACGGCACGAGAGATTGGGTACGATTATTTTCTGATCACATGTGTCTATTCAGTTCAGATACCATTCCATAGAAAATATCGTTTTGAACTTGCAGCTAACTGTTCAACCCATCAGGTATTGAGGTACATTATATTCCAATAGGTCATGTTCTATCCTCGAATTTACATTTGCGCAAAAGAGATCAACTCATTCCTAGCAACAAGTTAGCTTATACAAGAGCCATGCATCGTATTTAAAAAAGAAGAGTAATTAGTCCCAGTAAGAAGTCAACCCATCTGATAATTAAGGATGTGCGAAGGACAAAATTAAGCTTCCGTAGGACCCACTACTTAGGCCTCAGTAATAATCAAATATATGAATATATGACCATGTATTATACCAATCGAGTGTTAGTATAACATTTATTTTTTATTTCTTTCTTAAATTTGCAAAAAATTATAAAATAAGTAAAACACACATTCAGAAAGTCACAAAATTTACCTATTGCAATAGGGAATAAGAGCTGCTTTTGTCAATATAGGGTGAAAAAGGAAATGGTTGCAGTGCTGATTGTGTTAGCTCGATCAGGTCATAAAGGGGTAGATGAAACGTTTTGTATAGAAATTATACAACTAGCATCATAAGAAAACTTTCCATGTTTGTCCAGGTTGGAATATGCACACATGTGAATTTTTGAGAATTTGATATAATATTTGCAAGATAGGAAAATAAGCCACCATGTTCCATATATGCTCCAATGTCTACAACATTGACAGTGGAGGTTGCAGATTATAACTTGGCGGATGAATTTGAAATATATATTGAAATCTATATAGTGCAAACAATCCTCGGTCGATAGAGTGTCCATATTAGATTGTAAATAATGAACCCTAGACTGAAATTCAGAATAAAACATTAAATAATTTGACAAATTTCAACTCCATGTGAAATCGGATAGTAGATAAATGTTGAAATACAAATACATAAAATTTATAGTTCAGTTCATATACTGAAACATGAAGAAAATCATAAGCTGGTGCAAAAACTCATGTACAAGAAAGAGTAAGTTATAATGAAAGTAACTGCGAGAGAATTAATCTAGAAAGTCATTTAATCACCTAAAAGGGAGGTCGACAAGATTGGCTGGCCAGCCCGCTGATTAGGACGTCATGTAAGAAAATAATCCATATAGGGAATTTGTAGTAAGGGACACGGCATGTAACCATATGTAGGAAAAATGCATTATTAATTAAGAACGGCATATAAGAATGAGCAAAACAATAACTTAGTTTAGCTACGAGACATCCATGTTTGGATTTAAATTCCGAGAAAAAAATTCAAAAAAATCATTGATGCAAGATATATATCAAGAGGCAAAAGAAATAGATCAAAAAGGAAAAATAAAATATTAATACAACAATGCATACATTATTTTTAGCTAACTTTTGTTTGTGACATAGGCAACATGTTAATTAGTAACCTAATACACTTAATACTTCCACCAAATCAGACCGTGGTTCACCAGAACTTGCTTCTTAGCTACAACAATCTGTTACAATTCCTTCTTTCATTGGGATTTACCTACAAAAAATTGATCACATTGTCCAATAGCGTATATACAAAAGTATCACAAATATCGTATTGTTAGTCTAGCCGCGCAAATGCGCGAGCCACTCGGCTAGTTACTATGAAGTTGGAAATTTTTTGTGCTGCATTGGGTATTGTCCCTGTAGGTACAGCAAGGAAGATCGAGGAAAACCCAAGGGAATTGTTGGAGCTCTATCGAGGGATCACCAATGATGATTGTCGCACCATCCAGCGTGGCAAGATAAGAAACATTCAACTCCCTGCCATTAAGTATTTTGCTTATTACATTGGTACTAGCATTCTTGGTAGGGAGAACACTAGCAACATATCTAGCTATCACCTTGGTTTTTTTAATTGCTGCACTCACTGGGGAAACAACTTATCATCTTGGTGCTCTTGTTGCTCGCCGCTTGTCTAACAAGGGGCCCATATTTGGAGGAATTATTGCTTCGCGCGTTTTAGCATATTTAGAGCTTCCTCTTGACCCTAGTGATGTAAAAATAGCTCCTATGAGGCTCGATATTGCTGCTATGAAGAGTCATCAATTTGTTACAGCTGACTCTAGGTTAGATAATATTGTCTATAGAGTGTTGTTTGCTGACGGGGAAGAGAGGGAAGTCCCTTTGCCCCAACCAGATTTGTTCAGTATCAACAGGAAACCATGGTCGCGCTCTAAGGAGGAGGTAGATGAGAAGCTGAAGATACACAACTTCCACCAGCAGCATGACTCCGAGGACGCCGAGCCCTCCTACGACTACACCGTCACGTATCCGGGTGCTTCTTCTAGCACATACCCGGAATATGATCCATCTTCGTACTACGAGGGTGCTTCTTCATGGGCACCATGGGGTTGATCTCCACTTAGGCCAAAAGCCTAAGCTTGGGGGGAGGTATACCTGCATCACTCATTCTTTGCATATTATGGTTGCTGGATACTTGTACATACTTGTTTAGTTTCTTTGAGTGGTTTTCTAATGAGAGGGAGATGATATTTCGGGAAGTGCTGCCTGAAAACAGATTCTGGACTGTTACTAGAAAAATCCGTGCGCACAGCCAGAACGTTATTTTGAGCTGCCAATTTTTGTGCATGTTCCCCAGGTTGTTATCTAACTTTCATTAGTTGAACACTTTTCGAGATGAGCAATGGAAGATTTTTGTAAAAATCGATTTCTGTACTGCTGTCAAGTTTTGGCAGATTTCTGCCACCTTGCTTTTCTGTGTTTCTTTTAATTTTTTATTTCTTGTTCTTGCTTTGTTTCTTTCCTAAAACACAAAAAGACCAAAAATATTTCTGTTGTTTCTCTTCACCATTTGTTTATTTTGGTTTCTTGCATTTGTTTCGCTTTATTTGCTATTGCTAGTTTGCTATAAGAAAACCCAAAAAGATTTTGCTTTGTTTGCTTGTTTCCTCTTATTCTTGTTCTCAAACTCGAAAACACCAAAAATATTTGCTGTTCTTCTTTGGTTTATAAAGTTCATTATGAGTTCAATGGTCTTCGGTGGCTGGAGCGTGGTTTTCATTTCATATTATCCAAGCTACACAAGTGAAAGGCAATAATGACGATATTCGACAATCTGATTGTGGTGAGAGGCTGGTATGAACTCTATTTGTTTTCATTTTTGTACATATACTCATCCATGTGAGCATGCTTAGTTGGTTCATGTGAGGTATATGTCATTTAAGAAAGTCTAGTAGTTCATGATCTCTCATGTTTAGCTCCAATTTATTAATATGAGTAGCATGTCATGGATGTTTGCTTGCATTGTTTTATTCATAAATAGGTATGATATTGTGGTATCCTCCTCTGAATAATTCGTTTGAATTAACTTGGCACATGCTCACGCATGCATATGACTGAACAAAAGTCAATTAAGCCTCGATGATTTACATTGCTTCAGAATTCTTGTATCACTTTTATGCCTCAGTTAATTTATTTTGCCGCAAGCATGATTATGACAAGTCATCGCTCTCTTGATTGTCGCTTCCCAGTCTATTGCTAGCCTTCACTTGTACTGAGCGGGAACGCTGCTCGTGCTTCCAAACACATGAAAACCAAGTTACTCCAGAGTGTCCACCATAAATACCTATGCATGGCATTTCAAACCATTCCAAGTAAATTCTCATGCGCTACCTTTAAACCTTCAAAATGCTTCTCAATTTGTGTTAATGTTTCATAGCTCATGAGGAAGTATGTGGTGTTTAACTTTCAACCTTGTCATTTACTCTTGACGGACTTTCATATGGACTAGTGGCACATCCGCTTATCCAATAATTTTGCAAAAAGAGTTGGCAATGGGGTTCCCAGCCCCAATTAATCAACTTTCACTAATAATTCTCTTCACATGTTTTGCTCTGATTCATCAGCAAGCAACTTAATTTTGCAAATAGACACTCCTCCATGGTATGTGATTGATGGAAGGCACCCGAGGATTCGGTTAGCCATGGCTTGTGTAAGCAAAGGTTGGGGGAGTGTCACCCATAATAAAACTAAAATACGTGTGTAAACAAAAGAGAAGAGGGATGATCTACCTTGCTCGGTAGAGATAACGTCCTTCATGGGAGCCGCTCTTGAAAGTCCGGTTGGCGAGGTAGTTGGTGTACCCATTACCATTCGTTGACAACAACAAACACCTCTCAAAACAATTTTACTCCTGTTTTAAAAATGAAAAGCTCTAGCGCATGTTAATCCCTCGCTTCCCTCTCGCGAAGGGTCAATCTTTTACTTTTATGTTGTGTCTCCATCCTTTCTTTGAGCACTTTCTTGAGAGCACAACTGTCATTCTTAGTGTAATATGCTTGTCTCAAAATATGATTGATTGTGGTATAACTTTGATGCTTTTATCTTTGACAATCACTATTTCTAGTCTTTCTATGAACTTCGGAGGTGCTCGAGCATTTATGTTTTGCTGATCAAATATGGGCAAGCGAGATACCACTCTATCATACCCTTTTATGAACATTGCAATCCTGCTTATATACATGATTCATGATGCTTATTATTAATTGTTGGTACCTTTCCATGATTGACATAGCTATTAGATGATCTTATTTGCATGTATCTTATTATGAACTGCCTAAGTGTTAGCCATAGCATGAGAATATTTACATCATATGAACAAATGTGTTCGTGAAAGTTCTTTCATCGCTCAGCTTGTTAATCGAATTGCTTGAGGACAAGCAATAAGCTAAGCTTGGGGGAGTTGATACGTCCAAAACGTATCTACTTTCCCGAACACTTTTGCTATTGTTTTGCCTCTAATTTGTGTATTTTGGATGCAACTAACACGGACTAACGCTGTTTTCAGCAGAACTGTTCTGGTGTCTCGTTTTTGTGCAGAAATCCAACTTTCAGGAAAATCCTCGGAATTTATACGAAAGGTCCTATTTTTCCAGAAGACTCACGGAGCCGAAGGGCAAGTCGGTGGAGGCCCGAGGGCCCCACACCCTAGGGCGGCGCGGCCCAGGAGGGGGGCGTGCGGCCCTAGCGTGTGCCCCCCTCGGCCGGCCTCCGACGCCCTCCTTCGGACTACTTATCGCCTTCGACCTAAAAACGCACGGAGAGAAGTCGAAGTCGCGAGAAACCCTCCAGAACGCCGCCACATCGCGAAACTCCGTCTCGGGAGCCAGAAGTCTCCGTTCTGGCACTCCGCCGGGACGGGGAATTGGAGGAGATCATCGCCGCCATCACCACCGACGCCTCTTCATCAACCAGCCATGTTTCCCCCATCCATGTGTGACTAATTCCCCCGCTTTAGGCTGAAGGGGATGGTAGGGATTGGATGAGATTGGTCATGTAATAGTGTAAGATTGTTACGGCATAGTGCCTAGTGTCCGTAATTGGTACTTTGATGATATTGTTGCAACTTGTTATGCTTAATGCTTGTCACTAGGGCCCGAGTGCCATGATCTCAGATCTGAACATGTTATTATTTCATCATGATATTCATTGTTTATGGTCTTACCTGCAAGTTGTATACACATGTCGCTGTCCGGAACCAATGGCCCCGAAGTGACGAAATCGGGACAACCGGAGGGGATGGTAGTGATGTGAGGATCACATGTGTTCACGGAGTGTTAATGCTTTGCTCCGGTACTCTATTAAAAGAAGTACCTTAATATCCAGTAGATTCCCTTGAGGCCCGGCTGCCATCGGCTGGTAGGACAAAAGATGTTGTGCAAGTTTCTCATTGCGAGCACGTACGACTATAATTGGAACACATGCCTATTGATTGCTTTGTACTTAGACACCGTTTTATTATTATCTCGCAAATGCCCCGCTTGATTGTTACATGAGTTTCTCTCATCCATGCAACGCCCGTTATCCGTCCCCGTGCCTACAGTATTTTAATCCTGCTCGTTTACTATAATCACTACTGCTGTCTCCGTTACTCTGCTGCTCGTTATTTCACTACTCGCTATCGCTATAAAACCGTTACTACCGATAAACTCTTGCGAGCAAGTCTGTTTCCAGGTGCAGCTGAATTGACAACTCCGCTGTTAAGGCTTTCAAGTATTCTTTGTCTCCCCTTGTGTCGAATCAATAAATTGGGTTTTACTACCCGCGAAGACTGCTGCGATCCCCTATACTTGTGGGTCATCAACGAACTTGTCTAGACATGGCATGAAAATCTTATTCATGAGATTCATGAAAATTGCTGGGGCATTGGTTAATCCAAAAGGCACTACAAGGTATTCATGATGTCCATACCTTGAGACAAAGGCTGTTTTTGGAACGTCTTCCTTCTTGATCTTAATCTGGTGATAACCGGATCTTAGGTCAATCTTGGAAAAGACTCCCGCGCCTCTAACTTGATCAAATAGATCTTGTATTCTTGGAAGTGGGTACTTGTTCTTGATTGTGACGTTGTTCAAATTCCTGTAGTCTCCGCACATCCTTCTACCTCCATCTCTTTTATCCACGAAGATTACAGGTGATCCCCATGGTGAAACACTCTCTTGTATGAATCCTTTCTGTTCCAAGTCATCCAATTGTTCCTTAAGTTCTTTCAATTCCTTAGGCCCCATCTTATATGGTGCTTTAGCAATCGGGGCTGTTCCTGGAATTAGGTCGATAGTGAATTCTATCTCCCTATCTGGTGGCATTCCAGGTAATTCCTTAGGAAACACATCCTGGAATTCATTCACTACAGGTATATCCTCTAACTTCACCTCCTTCATACTGTTCAGTTGTAGCTCGACTTCGATCTGTGTATGCTTGTCTCCTTGGTAGATCATTCTACTTCCATCGGGGCTTTTCAAAGACACTGTCTTGTTCACACAGTCGATCAATGCTCCGTTAGCTTCTAACCAGTTCATACCAAGAATGACATCAATGTCCTTCATCGGTAAAATGAACAGGTCTGCGTCAAATGCGCACTTATTGATCATGATGACTTGTTTTTGTTTGGTATGAGTTACTACTATCGTTCCCCCGCGGAAAGTATGGTTATGGGTGTTTCTAACTTAGTGCAACTAATCCCATGTTTGATGATGAATTGCTGAGAAATGAATGATGTAGTTGCACCAGTATCAAAAAGTACTTTGCCAGGATTAGTGAATATCTGGAGCGTACCTATCACTGCCTGATCGGAGTTAACCACCTCCTCCAGGCTGGTGCAGTTCAACTTGCCGAAGGGTTTCTTGTTCTTCCAGTTCCCTCCTCGGCTTCCTCCTCCCACTGACTGACCTCCTCCAGTATTTCTCTTGGGGCAGTCCTTCAGCATGTGCCCCTCCTGGCGACAACCAAAGCATATGATCCTTGGCTTCTTGCAATCCTTGGCAAAATTTCCTGTGAGCCCACAGCTTCGACAAACCGATTGATTTGCAGTCTGGAATGCTTGGTTCCTCCTGCTATTATAGTAGTAGTAGTAGTAGTAGTAGTTGTTGTTGTTGTTGTTGTTGTTGTTGTTGTTGTTGTTGTTGTTGTTGTTGTTGTTGTTGTTGTTGTTGTTGTTGTTGTTGTTGTTGTTGTTGTTGTTGTTGTTGTTGTTGTTGTTGTTGTTGTTGTTGTTGTTGTTGTTGTTGTTGTTGTTGTTATTGTTGTTGTTGTATCTTGGCTTGAAACTCAAGCTGGTGTTGGGCTTGTTGCTGACAAACCTCTTAGGCTCAAACTTGGCCTTTTTCCTCTTCTCATCTTGCAGTTGTTTGAAGTCATCTTCAAGAGTGATGGCTGCATCCACCAACTCTTGGAATTCCGTCGCTCTCATCATTCGGAGTTGTACCTTGAACTGGGGACTCAACCCCCTCAAAAACCTCTTCTTCTTCTTGTCCTCGGTGTTGACCTCCTCAACAGTGTACCGAGACAGCTTTGAAAACTCCCTGACATAAGTCAGGATGGCCTTGTCCTTCTGCTCGAGACTTTCAAATTCTCGACGCTTCAGTTCCACAATACTTTCAGGGACATTGGATTCCCTGAACTTCCTTGCAAACTCTTCCCAGGTAAATACCTTTCCAGCCGGGTAAACGGCTACGATGTTGTCCCACCATGATGCAGCAGGTCCACATAACAAGTGTGTAGCATAACGAACCTTCTCCTGGTCGTTGCAACCAACAGTGTTGAGCTTTCGCTCAGTGTCCATGAGCCAGTCTTCCGCGTCCATTGGCTCGGGCGCGTATGCGAAAGATATAGGCTTTGTGTTCTGGAAGTCTGCCAAAGTGACTCCCTGATTCTCAGGTCTCTCAACTCTGTTCTGTTGCAGCAGCTCCTGGAAGAATTTATTCTGCTGCTCCAACGTCACACGTTGTCTCTCCTCCACCATCTGCATGTACTGGACAAAATTCTGTTGCGTCATGGGTGGTGGTGGTGGTGGAAACTGATTCCTGGCTGCTTCGTCAGCCTCTTCCTTTTGTTTCGCCTCGCGCTCCATGCGCTGCGCTTCGCTCTCCTCTCCTACCGGTCCCGACATAACCCCTAGTTCTGCAACACAAGATGATACTCATAATTACTCCATGCGCAAGTTTTCTGAGCTCAACATTGTGCACAGAACTAGTCACGCAATGGAAATCAAGAAGCAAATCCAAATCACACAAAACATATACCATATATTTACATACTTAAGTGGTCTTATTACAATACTCAAGTCGATGTGAGTATGCAAACTCACTTATTAAAGTATATGTACAAATTTCTACAAAATATTACACACTACAATACACTGGTACTTGCGTATTGTAGCCTTGCTTCCCCTTGGTGGTCTCTATTCGATCTTCACTCCCGATACATTCCAGGCTTCCATCCGGTCGAACGTGTCGTCCTCCTGACAAAACCTGGAACATAAGGTCTCCCCGTCGGCTGGTAGTCGGAATCAGATGATGATCCTAGGGAGAAATCAGTGTTCACGAACTGATCATTCAGTGCATCGTAGTCCACCCATCGGGTGTACTCCCCTGTGCCTACACCATAGGTGTTTCCTACATTCGTATCCGACTCAACCTGTGTCGGATACCCTCCAACTTCTTCCCCATTCCACTGATAACTCTGGTGCTGGGTCGTGGCATCTTCATTCATCTCCCCGTCATAATACACTGAAGTACTATGAGTTCCCGTATCAGACCCCCAACGCCAACCCGTGGAGTTTTCTATAGGAGTCACGGAACGCTGATTGTTTCCGGATTCCTCTCCACCCTCATATCCTCTATAGGAACTACTAAGATAGTTCCCAGGTGTAATGGGTGTAGTTTCTCGTTCAGGGTGGTCAATACTAATATAGTCACCAGCTGAGTAAACTGGTGTGTGCACCTCATTCTCCATAGGTTCCTTCCCCTTAGTCTCCTCCTTGGGTTCAGTAAACTCCTCCAACATTGTATCAATTGCTCCCGTCAAATGACGGTTCAACTGAAAGAACAATGATAGCAAGTTGCGGCTATTGTCCATGTATTTTGCAGCTTCTGCTGGTTTGCGTTTGGCATATTTGAAATGGTTAAGCATGGGATCATCGTCCTCCTCCATATGAGGAATGTGTGTGAATTCGGAACCCATAAGCTCTTTCGTCCTATGCTCCCGAATATCGGTTATGGCTCTCATAACGGCTATATGGTAGGCTGTGTTCATAGTTCGGCTTCACTCGCTGGCATTACTACGCTCATTCCCAAAGATTCGGGAAGTCGTAGCCCTACCCTACACTTTGCCAATACAGTACCATCATAGTACATGTATTTCTTTACTTGAATCTGGGGATCACACCCAAATTCAAGTAACATGGCACGAAGAATATCTGCGAGTCCTCCTTCATATTCACTCAGTGTGGAATCCATCACTTTCACGTTTCGTCCCGGACGTGAACTTTCCATTGTTGGCTGTAGAAATAGAAAGAATATAAGATTAGTAATAATGCATCATAATAGATATAATAAAGAATTATCGCACTAAAAGATATGATTGTTGTATTCTCAATTGAATATACACCATATTTTTAGAGAATTCTTTACTAGTCCTATTTGACTCCTAACGTTCGGTCCCATTTACTAGGTTCCAACCTAAGGTCAAAGCTTTTGCTCGATACCAACCGTGGTGACCCCGCATACCACTGCATGTTGTAGTATGCCAGTCGTTGATATAACATTCACGAAGTACCATTCCGCAAATATTACATCCCTCAGAGTAGTACAACAGAACATAGCAGGTCCATAACTCATTCACTTATTATTACAAGCATAAAACATTTATCGTCTCGGAGCTCCTCTTGGGTCCTAAGAGGAATACTCCTGGGTTCGAGGCGAACCCAACTTAGCTTACAATATAGAAGTTTCACTAGGTTATACATTTATTACCTCGAGCAGCTAAATACTAAGAGTTCCCACTGCTCGGCTACTACTACTACTCAGTACTTCTAGGCTTGTTCTTCTCCGGAAGCCTCCCCGGTTCCGTAGACTATGAGGTAGTCTACGCCTTCAATACCTCCCGAGAGGTCTGGTTCTTCATAGCCGATGATCTCGGCTCCTTCAGGGTTGTCGTAGTCCTCCTCCAGACGATTCAGACAATCTGAGCAAGGGATTTAAGAGTGGGATGAGTACGAGCGTACTCAACAAGTTCATTATACATAAGAGGTGTTTAATGCACTAGCTACGATATTAGACCAGAAAGTCTAATACCAATGCAGGTTTTGATAAACATTTCTTCAAGAGATTGCTTTTATTTCAAAGAGCTATGTCCGTCAGCCTTCACCGGTTTACTAGAACTTCATGGAGCTCCTTTCCGGCCGCGTTCGTAGTTCCATATCGCGGAACAGGGAGTGACTGGTCACAGTTCTTTACACTCTGCAGAGGTGTGTTGCTTTACCCATAAGAGATCTTAACCTTGGTGCCAACCGGGCAGCTTTCCCGTCCACACTTCCTATGGTGTGAGGCCCGGTATAAGGTCTAGCCAATCATGTTCCTCCGCTACCTCGAACACCCACCCTTTGTTGCAAACTCCGACCACCGGGTCCACGCCGGTCCCATTATTCCCATAGATTTCAGGGTGGACCCCGACCACGACGACAATGCGGGGCTCTACCATACATTCCTACGCCGGCAGCTGCAACCCATCATAGACCGCAATACCGTGGGGACTTAGGACTCCCCGAGCCTCACCGCTTGCTCCTTCGGGCGACAAGTGTACTACGGACAATGCCGTGGGGACTTAGGACTCCCCAGCCTCACCGCTTGCCCCCTTGGATTACAAGTGTACTACGGTGAAGCGCATCCGTTGATGAACGAGAGGTGGAAACACTTTTGACTACTCCGTCCCACTCCGGATCTTATGGTTAACACGGGTATTACGGCACAAGAATCACTCGGACGACATTTGTTGTTTAATCCTAGATGGATATAAACCCTTGCAATGGAACCTCCACCATATCAACACAATCCATGGTTCCATTGCCAAGCACATAGTCATATTCATAGTTATGAAAATAGTGGTTTTGGTTTTTATGCAATAGTGATAATCATAGTACTTTGTAAGTAATTTGATAAAGATACTCAAATGACATGAGCAAGTGATGAACTTTCCTGAACACTGCAAAGTTCTGCAGTTGGATGGTGTGGACTGACCCTTGTCCTCTGGTTCTGAAAAATAGCATCATTGTCCGATAAGGGCAATGGTTAAAGAAGCAATTATGCATGGTTCCAGTTTTAGGGTTTGTTCCCCCCTTCCGATGTCGTTATTATTTCATGTAAGAGGTTAATACTAAGAATAATTTGGGGGTACTTTATTTAAAGTAATATACAACCTTGATATGTTGTCAAGGTGTTTTTAAAGTCCAAATGCATTAATGGACTTATTTTTATTATTGAAAACTATATGTGTGATTTAAATGATTATTTAAATCATCAAATGAAGACTTATTCTTAATTGTCTTCAAAAATTCTCTTTTGTATTTTATTATGATAGAGAATTTTATGCTGATCTATTTTCATATTTTTAATTATTTTTTTAGAGCTATTAAACATTTCTTATACAATTTCAAAGTTTCTGTATTTAATGGAATTATGAAAAGACATATTTGCCCCTGGGCCCACCTGTCAGGGTGGCCCAGCGGGTTAACCCTAACCCGAGCCACTCGTGGCTCGGTCGGTCGCACCGACCCCTTCTCCTTCATTCGTTCGCAAACCCTAGCCCTCGCCCATGCTCTCGCGACACCCGCGTCGCCGCCGACTTCTCCGAATTGTTCCGGCCATCTCCGGCCGTCGCCGCCGGCGAGATATGGCGCATCTGAACCGCCGTTCAACGGCGCTTCAGATCCACCGCGGCGATTTGTGAAGCGCCGCCTGCTCGTCTTGCCCCCCTTCGTCTCTGGTCGCCTGGCGTGGAGTGCCGTGGCGATCTCGTCGCCACCGACGCTCCAGATGCCGTGGCGCCGCCGTGCCTGACCGTGGTGGTGCTGGTGCCGTGGCGCCGCCATGGCTTGGTCTGGCCTGGCGCTGCTGCGCCCTCGGCGTGTGCCGCCGTGGCCGCCATGGCCGTGCCCTGCGCTTCGCTTCACCGGTGAGTATCCATCGCCTCCTACTCTCCCTCTCTGCTCTGCTCACTTCTCTCCTCATCCTCTTCGTCTTGCTCAGCCACTGGCCTGCATCTCCATGTTGAGATGCTTGCCGTGACGATGCGCTGCTGCGGTGCCTTGCTAGTCTGTTCATGTGCTACTATGCTTGTGTTGCTATGCTACTGTGCTGCTGCTGTAAATCTGCTGGCCTGCTACTGCCATGGTTACTACTGATGTGCTATCCTGCCATGCTATACATGATTCTGTGCAAGATTCCTAGGCTCTGTGCTTGCTTATGTTTGCAATTCTTGCTTAATTCTATCTCTGTGATCTTGTCCTTGATGCTATTACTGCTAGATCATCAAGTGTATTCAACTATTTGCCCTGGCTGTGATTACTGTGTGTATTCCTGGCAATTTTTGCAAGTGCCAGTGCCATGGTGTGCTATTTCTTGTGCTCAAACTCATGAGCATGCTCAATTGAGCATTGCTATTGGCTTAATAGTATTCTTCAGTGATGAATGCTATGTGTTTTACTTGTGTATCTTGATCCAGTGGTTCATCAAGCCTTTGATGTGCTTCTGGATACAATCATAAAGTCATTAATTCAGTTGTCTAATTATTCAGTTATGACTTGGTTGGATTTCTTCAGTAGCTGGTTAATTCCTGTTGTTGTACTTGGCTATGGCAATCTGTAGCAAGAGCTAGCAAGCTCTGATGATCATCTGATCATCATTTGCTTGATAGTTAACTGCTGTGTTTCTTTCTGGGGCTCTCTGGGGCTCACTCTGTGTTGTGTATGCATCACACAGGCTTTGCCTGATGTGTGCTGTTGCTTGCTTAAGCATCAATTGATGCCTGCCATGATCCATTTGATCATTTGCAAGACCCTGGTGCATCAATTGCTTGTCTGTTTCATTTATCTGTTTATCTGGCTTTAATAGATGGATGAATGATGTGAACTGTGATTCAGTGATGATCATTTCAATGAATTTGTTAGGGCTAGCTGGATGCCAACCACTGGTTGGGTACCCTAGCCCACTACTGAACCTTTCTGGTGATGATGTGGTGGTTCTAAGTGTTGGCTGTGGGTTGAGGTAGCCCTGGCAGCACTGTGATGCTGTCAAGGGTAGCTCCCCCTTTCTATGGCTTGCTGTGCATGGACAAATGCTTTCTGGCTGATCATGTTTGACTGCCAGAAACCTTTTGATGTTGACAATACTGGTAGAAACTTGTATTTCTACCATTCTGATGGTGTAGCTAGACTATTAGGTGCTTGGTGAATTGGAATGGCTATTTAGGATCAAATCCATGATGGATTTCTCTGGTTGTTTCACTGTGTTGACACAACCAGTGTTCCCTTGATTGTTTTCCTTCTAGTCTTTGCTTTATTTGCTGGCACCAAATGGTTTTGCAACCAAGTGATGATACATCCAGGGTTTCCTACCCTTTTTTGATTCTGTGATGCATGTGTATGCTTATTGATGAGCAAAGCATGTGTTTGCTCAGGTTCTTTTGTGTATACCTCACTCCAGCTCCTAGAAAATGGGTGTTGGTGTAGAGGATTTCTTCAGTGTGGTGATGATGCTTGCCCTGCTCCTCCTTGCAATCTTCTGGTGCTTGATTCAGTGTTGTGGTGAGTTAGGCAGGTTGAACAGCAGTGGCTGTTCTTCCTGTTCTTGCTGTGCTTGTGTTCTTACCCTGGAGACTCTGCCGATGGAGCTGCTAGGGTTTTGGCTTGGTGAAAAGGTTTTATACCTAGCCTGCCTTGCTTCCCTGGTCGACAGCTCCACCAGTTCACTTTGGTGACTCACTGTGTGTGTGGTGCTGTTGTGCATGCACACATGCTGTGTGTGCTGCCTGTGTGTATGTGTGTACCAGAGGCTTGGGACTTGAGCTGTGAGAAGATCAGCTCGGCAGCTGTGATCATATCCACTCCCTTTTCATTTAGTTTCTAACCTGCCAAGTGGCTATGCCACTTGGCATAACTTGCTTTCTTTGTGATTGTGTGCAGGGATCAAAAAGTTGATCAAATAGACATGATGATCATCAAGCTCAAGATTAGATAATATTCACATTGTAGTATTTAGGACAGATTCATACTTGTACTTTTCTTTTATCTTCATTTTCTATTTTTCCCATTTTGTGTAATGTGTTGTAATAATTCATTTGTTCCAAGTCTGAATATTGTAATTGACAATGTATCATGTGTGATTATCAATAAAGCTCAAATTTCCTTAATGAGCTTTCTATAATTGTTGTTCTATTTATATTCTTGATTACTTATAATTATTTATTGAATTAGCTCAAGTGTGAATAATGAGATATCCATTTGATGTTTGAATTTGAAATTCAAATTCAAATTTGGTTTGAATTCAATCATACAACTTAATTTAGAATTCAATCATGCAACTTAAGGTTGTGATGCAAATTCTCCCCTCTCTTCTCAAAACCCTAGTTTAGTTGAATAAGGAACAGGTTTGTCGCACTCTCGAAACCCTAACCCTGTAAGGTGTCGAGAGAGAAACTTGTCCCCCTTCGATGCAGTTTTTGTTTAAAAGCGCGAAATTTCCCCAGAATTTGCAATGCAATGCACATCCCTTTCTAAAATCTACCCCTCGATCGTCTCTAAACCTGGGACATTACAAGTGTGCTCCCACTTAGGCATGGTACTCTTGTAGCCACATGTCCTCATAACATGGTGAAATTTCTTGAGTTTCATTCATAATTTTTTCATGATGATTTGATATATACACACAACTCATATATTCATATTGATCTCTCCCTCTCCCTCTCTCTCTCTCTCTCTCTCTCTCTCTCTCTCTCTCTCTCTCTCGGGCTAGAATGTTCCCGCTCGAACTTCGGTTATTGCTTGCACAAGGTCTTCATCAGGTTTTGCAATTTGTTCCCTTCGAATAATATGCCCTCTTTGTGGGTCCAACGACCCCCCATGCCTGTAAGCCGATGCTTTGACCGTTCAAGCCAACCCGCTGTCCCTGGAGTGATCCCTTTAGCAATCAGGGCGGAGTTTGCTCCCACTTAGGCATGGTACTCTTGTAGCCACTAGCCACATGTCCCCATAACATGGTGAAATTTCTTGAGTTTCATTCATAATTTTTTCATGATGATTTGATATATATACACACAACTCATATATTCATATTGATCTCCTTCTTTGAAGACCTAAAAGATGCGGGACAAGCTTCTACCAAAGGACCGTCTACTAGCAATTCAAGAGAATTTGGCGGGATTTTTGCTTACGGATATCATATCTGCAACCAGAGAATTCCATTGCCACTAATGCCTCCATGTAATCTAGTGATCTCCATGTAATTAAATAGATAATATACCATATGGTATATATATGTATGCTCGTAAGATAAATTATATTATATATGCATCAACGTGTACAATATGTAGTAGCGTAGGATATATATGCAAAAAACTTATTTGAAATGAAAAAGAATTGAAACACAAAATGAAAAAGAATTGAATGGTAAACACAAAATGAAAATGGAAAACACAAAATAATGGTCCTCCAGCGCTCGTCTGCACCCGACACGTGGATTCCTTTATTTCCTATTGGTGTTACCAACCGGGACTAAAGATACTCAAGCCCTAGTCCTCGACTTGCCCCACGTGGAGGCCTTTTGTCCCAGTTTGTGGACAACCGAGACTAATATAAAGAGCGTGGCATTTAGTCCTAATTTCTTTGTTTTGGTTGGACAATCGGGACTAGAGCCCGTTTCCAACCAAAACTAGAGCCCCTCTTTCTACATACACAGGCTTACGATGAAATGGAAGTTTTATCACTTAACACCACAAGTTGGAGTATTTTTATCACAGAACCACAACTATAGATTTTTTTTTCACAAATCACCAACCTTTGGGTAATTGTTTCACATAACACATTAGGTGTCATTAGGAACTAAAATACATTGACTTCTCCCCGGATTTTCTTCCATGACATTGCACAAGCCCAAAACGAAATATGCAGAAATCTATCACCACAAATTTTATAAAGGAACTAAATTTCAACCTCAATCAGAGCCGAATTTTTCCACCGCCATATATACTAGGGTTATTCACTACCACTCAAACCCTAACCAAAAGAGAAAAACCTCACAAAATTAGCATTGTGGGAGAAGCTTATCATGAGATAGGGTCGTCGGAACACATATCCGACGTACTACTTGCATGGCCATCCCCGCCGCCGGTGCCAGGTCGATTGGAGGCTACCACTGTTGTCGGCGCGCCTCCGTCCTAGCCGACGTCGCTTGCCACAACCATGCCAATTCCTACCGCCAGCCTCAACCTCGACATTGGAAGGCCTCCATCCCAACCATTGTCGCCGGTCGGGTTTGCCGGGCGCATCGTCCCTTCATGTTCAGTCGGCTGATCGCTGCCTCTGTTCAAGAATTATAGAGGACTGGTTTGTTGGCCATTCCATGTCGCTCAGGGAGATGGAAACATGGTGCCACGCTGCACCTGACAGTGGCTATCAAACAGGCTAAACAAAGATTATGTGTTCGGTAAAACAATTATTTTAAATGTTGGTGTTTTGTGAAAAAAAAGTTGTGGTTATGTGATAAAAAATTTCCAGCTTGTAGTGTTAAGCGATAAAACCTTGATGAAACGCCACTCGTTATCTTCTATGCGCATATGATTAACTTGAAAACATCAATTTCATATCGGCCCGTATAGCGTATTTCCATATTGCCACGTGATCGAGCTCGTGGGACTGAGCGACTGAGCATAAACAATTTTCAAATAGTTATTCAAGATCCATAGGATACCTTCACCGGAATTCTTTATACGAACTCAAGTCAAGTGGTCATTCAGTTCAAAAAAAAAAGTCAAGTGGTCATTCAGCGAGAGGATTGGCCACATGGCCAAGAAACAGCACCGCGCTGGTTTTCTCCTCAACAATGGCGAATAAGAAGGGCCGATCTGCGACGAAGAAGACCGGAGGCCGTGAGCTTCCACTCAAAGGAATGCTCACGGCCGTTGCTGCAGCGGCGACGGTGCCCAGCTCGTCCACCTCGATGGTGGCCTTATGGTACACCCCCGTGATGGAGAGCCCCTCCCCACCGCTCACCATGCCGGAGAAGTCGCCGCCGTCGAAAGCCCTGGCGACTCCTAGCTTGTGCATGTCCTACGACGCCTCGAACTCGAAGGAGAACTTGAACTTTGGGACCATGAACCGCCCGACCGGGACGTCGTCTGCCGGCGTGTGGCGCTTGATGAACTCCGGCGCCGCGACCGCCTTGTCGTAGAGATCCGCGAGGCTGAGAGTGGCGCCGTCCGGGAGAAGGAGAAGCATGTAGAACGCGGCCTGCTGCCTCGCCCCCGCGTGGTCGTAGTCTTCGATGTTGTAGGGCAGCCTGAGGGCTCTGAAGCCCGGGTAGACGGCGACGTACTGCTTGAACTCGAACCGGCCCGTCGTCATGAAGGGCACGCGCACGACGGTGCCGTCTGGGGTATGGAACGGCGCGGTGAAGGTCGCCGACTTGTCGAACGGCTGAGCCCAGGTCCCCTTGAAGTAGAGCGCGTTGGCGAGGACGACTACCGTGGACGAGTCAACGGATCCCGGAGGGAGGACCTCGCGGATGAGCTTGTTGGTCGCGTCCGCCACGAAGCCGTTCACTCGCTGCCTGGCCTTCTCGGCGTCCATGGCGAAGTCCACGGACTCCGCGGTGGCACCGTACCTCGACCCGGCGGTGGCCACGAACTCCGGCTGCAGCACGTGCGCCCGGTCGACCCACACGCCACAGGCGAAGGACGTCTGCGTCAGGCCGTTGAGCTTGCCTACCAGCTCCGACGCCGCCGCGCCGTGCAGCTCGTCGAGCGACGCTGACCCGAGGAAGCCCAGGAGCTCCTGGCGCGTCTCGCCCCGCGTGCCGGCGGCCACCAGCGCGAGCGCCGCGTGGATGGATAGCGGCGAGATGATGAAGTTGCTCCCCCTGCCGGCTGCCGCCCGGACGCCGACCTCCCTGGCGAGATGCAGCTGGCTCGACGCCTCCCCGCCGGCGTCGCTGCCTACCATTGACGCCGAGTGGCCACCCGGAGGCGCCGTGGCAAGCATGGGGCCGCCGCGTGCTTGCGTCGACTCTGCGTGCTTCTGTGCGTGACCGTAAGGGCCGTGTGGGTGGTGGAGGTAGCTCTCGCCGCTGCAAGGGCATTGTTGTGCACAGTAAAGCCGGCGCCGCGAGGTCATTGTCCTGAATTCGACCTGCGATCGCCATGCGGCAAACAGTGTCAGGCAGAGAACGGTCTTCCACAAGGGAGACATCCAAATCGCTGCACTTGGCGCCCTAGCAAGCTTCGAGGTAAGATTCAGACTGGAACGTGGTGAACTCGCTGTGCGCTCGCCGATCAATCAAACTAGCTAGCTGGTTGACCTTTTTTTTTTCGATATGGGAGCATTGCTCCGGCCTCTGCATCAATAGATGCACACAGCCAAGTCAACGGATGATGAGTCGAGTAAACCAGGTAGTAGTAGTGTAGTACCGTGTGAACCAATAAAAATCAGTCATCAGAAAGCTCGGTTACAAGTACTACCTCCGTTTCAAGGAATAAGGCGCTCTCATTTTACGAGCTTTTTGTTTGATCAAGAATTACTTCAAATAGATCAAAAAAAATTGTATGAAATTAGTACCATTCAAAAGTTCTTTTCAATACGAATCCAACGGTACTAATTACACATAATATAATCAAGATTTTGTTGCTCAATTTTTATGGTCAAACTTCGTCTTAGAATACGCGTGCGCCTTATTCCTTGAAACGGAGGTAGTAACATGCCTGCATATGCATGAGTTGTCGGAATTTTTTCCCATGTCCCATGATTGTCTTGGTTGCCCTTAGGCAGGAATTTTTGGTAAAAAGAACCACATCCACGGAGTGCATTGTCAAAAAAGACCACCTCCAAGTGAAATTGATAAAAAAGACCGTCTGCGTCGTAGCGGCAAGCTCTCTAAGTGACACGTGGCACCTGCCGCCACAGCCTATGGTGGCAAGCTCCCCCAAGCGACACGTGGCACGTGCCGCAACAGGCTGTGGCGACACGTTGAATAGTGCCTGCCGCCACGGGTGGTGGCGGCAAGTGCCATGTGTCGCTTGTCGGTGTGTGAACAGTACATGCCGCCACAGGCTGTGGCGGCAGGTGCCATGTGTCGTTTGGTGGAGCTTGCCGCCACGACGCATGTGATTTCTTTGGCAATTTCATTTGGAGACGGTCCTTTTTGACAATTAACTCGTAGAGGTGGTCCTTTTTACCAAAAAAAATGGTAGAGAAAACAACACTCTCTTTTATCCAACATGTCATATATACATCATGACAAATAAAACACTACCGCTCTTCACTAATTTGTAAGATCTTTTAGATTTTCTTTTGACAAGGTCTTTTAGATATTTCAAAGTGGGCTATACACGGACCAAAATGAGTGAACTTAGCTACACACTAAAACACGTCTAGGTAAAAGCATTTACGAAAAAAGCTAAAAATATCTTACATTAGCGCAGGAGTGTGTCACACAACGAGCCATATGCTAAAGTCCTCTCGTGTAACTAATTCCAGCTCATACAATTAGGAAAACATGATCATATCTAGGGAGTAGAATAACAAACTACTTAATTACAATTGGTAAATTGAAGTATTATCATTTGCTTTTGTCAATAACTAGCATGGTGGCGCTCGCAAATGCGAGGGCAATGCCCAGATATGTCATAAAACTTTTCTATGTTCTATACAAACTTATAGTATGCATAATAATTACTTTATTGTATAAATAATTTAATATTAAAAGTATACTATGAAATCGTATCTCAAAATCATCATACTACCAAGAGTTCACTGTGGATAAAATATGTCAATATTCACATTTTGCGCATATTCTTCTTGTGTTAATACTTAATAGTGTGGAATAGAAGTTGAAAACAATAAGATTGAAAATTCTAGCTAATTTTTTGCAATGTTATATTTTAATCATTTCAATTTTGAGTTGACTGTTGGAATGAAATATGAAAAGTATAAGATGGGTGAACTAATCCTGGAGGCCTTGCTGAATCATAATTTTGTTATCTTTTATATTTTCAACAAAGTTTCTATGTTTCTCATACATACTGCATATGTTTACAAGTCCCTCATCTATTCCCTCCAAATTAAAATATGTTTGCTTGCTCCCTACACAAAAAGTCTGTTTTTTCTTTGTTCAGACAGAAGACTAAAACATGTATTTTAGGAGTTACGCTGTGAATTGCAAAGTTCTGATAGTAGTTTATGCTACGGTAAGGTGTGCACTCGAGATCATGACAAGCACCGCATTTCACACATAGATTAGCCTAGTCAGCACAATTTTTTAACTTAAAAAACAGAGTTTATTTTTATAACTCAGTTATTTGGCTGCAAACTAAAAATAACTGATTATAATCCAAAACATAATCCTAAAGGGTTGCTGAAGGTTTTGGGAAATTTTTAAACCACAGAACTAAGAAAATTTCTAGTAAACCCATGAAACGCCGCTCGAACTCCATCGCTGCAACGCCGCGTGGAGCCTGGCTGCACGGTAAGATAGGTTCAACATGTTGCCAGATTTACACGACTGTGTTCTATTACATTTGTAGGTAGATACAATTCAACATATCTCAGAAAGTTTAAAAGAGGCTCATATATTGGCCAGATTTACACGACTAGGTTCTATTACATTTGACTAAATTTACAGGGCCGGATTGTATTTATGGTAAAAAAACAACAGATTTCCTGTCAAAATATTTTTCTGGAGAAATGTTTCTTGTAAGCAAACATGTTGCTCACTTAATTTCCTTTCAAATCGTCGTACTGAACTGGAGAAGAAGATGATTGGAATAGATCTGTAGACTCCGCCAACATCAAAATTATAATTACTCCGTAGTAAAGATTGGAGACCGGCAACAGGTGGCAAACAAACAGCCGCGAGGACCTAATGGCATGGACACATGGGATCAGCGACTACGTGCAGCGAGTACATGATGATGAGGAAGTAGAGGATGAGCGCGACGAAGCCGGCGATGAGAGCTCCCATGACGTGTGTGCAGTAGCCGTGCACCTGGTCGCAGATGGGCAGCCACCCGGCGTGCGAGTTGCCGTTCCTCCCGACCTCCGCTATAGCTCCCGAGGCCGCCACGGCGCCGGTCAGCACCATCCCCATTAGCTGCACGCAGGCATTGGAGGGAGCATTGTTAAGAATTCAATCAAGCTATCTTGTCTTTCTTCATCGATTAGCTGTGTTAATTTGTTAAGTTACCACGTCGGTCATGACCACCAATCTGGAGGCGGCGCTACCCGGCGGCACGAGGACGACGAGCAGGCTGTAGACGCACGCCACGGCGAATGCCACCACAAAGAAGCTGCGAAATTACACAATGCAGTTACCACAAAGTAGTAGGCAATTGCAGCTATTAACATCTCGCAACTGCATATCTGGATTCTGGAGTACAGGTACTTACATAAACGACGGGATGTGGGAGTACTTGGCCTCCAATTCCAAGCCGAACAAGCTGGTGGTCTCGTGGCTGGTCACCATGATAATCGCCGCGGCTGCCGCAGCGGCAGCGGCGGCGACCCTGAGCACGACGGAGATGAGCCGGTGCACCTTGGCCATAATGGGTAAGGTTTGTATTGCCCCTTGCTAGCCTACCCAGTATCAGTGGTAATCGGGGAGACGGTGCACAAGATCTCAGATGCTTTGGTGGTGACATATGCCGTCAAATAAGTAGTCAGGTTTCGTGGAGCAGTTTTGGTTGTTCAGCTACGTGGAAGAGTAGGACTAACGATATGTGTGGGCAGCTGGTTTGTTGGTAAGCAACTAAGCAAAATTAACTCAACTTGTCGCCATGTTAAAACATCCTCTGTCTCTCTTGATGTCAACATCTCCGTACCATGATAGTTGGGCAATGTGAGAAAATTGTCCGGCGTTGGTTGTTTCTTGTGGAATTGATGCTGAACTACCGGTTTACTTTTGGCCAACAAAAGCAGTTAGGTGACTCTTTTCCCTTTCAAAAATGTATTTGGGTGTTTCCATTTTAGTTTTTTTAATTATATATGTGGTGTCTGTTGTGTGTGATCCTAGAGCATGGTCATTCACTCATTCAAGTCATTTCGCTGACACATTTCCATTTATTTTTTGAATGGGAAAATGAAAGGCTTAAGGGGGAGGAGCCCCGCAGTTCTTTCCGGAACAGAAGAAGGGTGAGGCACCCAGTCTCTCTTGGCCAACAAATTTCAGCATTCAACCGATGCATGCTTTCTATTAAAACTGAATTATCCCCATAAAACATCAAAATGTAAAAAATGTTTGATATCTACGACCACGGACTCACAAATTTCATTGGCAGCACCGCTGGCCATTAGAGAAATGTCTATACAAAAAAAATAGAACTAGATACTGTAGCCAAAAAACGAAGCAGCTAAATATAGCATTGACAGCAGACTAACAGGGCACCCTCATGAAGAATTCGCTGAAGAATATATACTACCATATCTAAGTGTAGAATTAAGCAGTGCTTCCACAAGAACTCCCGAAAACGACGGCGATGTCTGTGACCAATAGTCTCATAACATTGGTACCTGATAATTGGTAGATCTCCATGCACTCTTCTAAGTCTGCATCGCATGTCAGATTAACCCACTCGTGATCATCATCCAGATATTTGATGACGAAATTACCAACATCAATTGGTATCCTTTTGGCCACCTCATCTTTCAAGGCGCTAACACTCCCAGAACACGGGAAGCGAAACCTTAGAATGTCTTCATTGTAACGCGCCTTCACTGTCACGATCCTACCTGAAGAGATAACAGTCGGTCTGACAGAATCTTTAAGGAGCATCCTAGAAAGCAGCTGGTCTTGCTCTTCAAATGGTACTTCCGGATTGAACAAGTTCTGCTGTGGCCCTATGAATGTCTTGCAAACTGATGCCCTTTTTCCCAGGCTTCCTCGGAACGACCCTTCTGAAGTATGCGAATGCGTGCTATGTTGACCAGATGAGCTTCTCGAGTTAGTTGATTTATCTTCTTCAATCTGGGTACAATTGTTAGCTAAAAAGGTCTGCGATGAGATGGGTGCGCTTAGGTTGCAACCATTTTGTTGCAAATTCTGTGAGAATGGACCTCTGTTTTCTTCACCATAATGATTGTAAGGTTCAGCAGTTCCATTTTGTGTTGCTTTCTCTATATCCAAAAGATTGACAGGAACAGGAACAGGAGGTGCGATGACATTAAATGCACTCTCTGACCCTTGAGCAGCCTCAATTACCTTCTGTAATCTTGAAATCGACCGGTTAACCTTGCCAATTTGTCGCGATGGCCAGTTGGAAATCCCATGTTGCCTGCAAATGCGCTTCAAAGTTGTAGGACATACTGTCAAAAGGAGAAACAATTCAGTTAAGCATATTCAAGAGGAAGACCCTATTGCTGGCTATTAGTGTCATGGTATACACTATACATGATAAACTCAGTTAGTTAGATTAATCGTGAAATGGACAAAAATAGGGCTAGCTGTAGAAGGGTCCCTAAAGTTAGAGTTTGGTCAACCGGCATCGTTGTTATGGTGGCTATGGCGGCGTTATGCGAGACAAGAATAAGGTATACCCGCCTCCTCGTCCACCTCGTCAGCGGCGATCTCGCCGGCGGCGTTGAGGAGGGCGGGGATTCGCCTGGTCGCCGCTTCCCTGGAGTGGTGGATCTCGTCCAGTCTACGTTTGTTATAGGTTTGGTGTTAGAAGATTTGGATCAATTCAAGGGTTCAATGGCGATGAATTCGGCTCTGGGGCGCCGGTCCTTAGGGGCACGTGCACGAAGACTTCCCGACTGTCATCAACAACGTCGGGCCGGCTCCGGTAAGGGAGCAGCGACAATGGCACGTCGGCGGCTCGCTCTGGCAGTAGTAGTCCAAGGACCTCGATGTAATTTTTATTATGTTTGGGTATTGTGTACTTCTTGTGAACTCATGTATTGGATCTTTCCCGCAAAAAAAAGAAAAAGAAAATAGGGCTCGCAAAAAAATGGTTGATACTCTGTTACCATGTGATATGGGTAAATAGGAAAAGTAAATTACAAAAACACAAGACTTATTGGGGTCAGAGTAACAAGAAAACCCAGCTTTTGAGTCTCTGTAAAAAACCACCAACTATTAAGCCTAATTGTAAGTTGTAACACATACCCTAAATCGACAAAGATTAGAACTTATCATGTTCACCGGTTTTATTGGATGACTGATTGCTTGGAATGGATCAACAACACCCCCTCTCCTGTGGCTCTACAAGCCCTAAACGTGGACATAAAGAGGGCAAGCATTATTTTTCATCTAAATTGCGAAAGCTGAGACTTGAACCCAAGACCTCCGATCTGATACCATATTAAGTTTGATGCACCAGCTAGTAGAACCAAAAGTTCAAACTGATGGACAAGGTTGGGGAATCCACATATATAGATATGGCTCGATAAGGCCTAAACGTAGACAGAAAGAGGGCAATCAATTTTCACTCTAAATTCTGAAATGCTAGACTTGAACCGAAGACATATTCTCTGTTACCATATTAAGTTTAATGCACCATTAGAATAAAAAAATCTGAACTGATGGAAAAAAATCCACATATACTTCAACACCCACTTTCATGTTTGGCTCGATAAGAGCTAAATTTTTCTACTTTTTGGTGCATGAAACCTAATAGCAAACACTTGTGTGTTATAATCCAACCTACCTAACATGTTACTACGACCTCGGATTGCAGGGATACTGAAAACTGATAATACAACTGCTAGCTCAACCACTCCAAATTGTGCCTTTCAGCGGCAGTGGCAGAGCACATTCAAGGGAACAATGACAGGTCTGCACATGACATCTTCATCTATGATCTCTCAAAGATAGGACAGAAAATTTAAACTTTATGATCTTGAACGCAGGCATGGAATAGACCACTTGGTGACCATCAGTGATTTAAGCTACAGTAAATGTTAAGCAGTAATCAATATGTCATGTATTACAGTAATTCAAACTGTGCGTACCTCCAAGACTTTTGGCTGCACTTTTCAAGCTTCCAGAAAAATACTGTTGGATAACCTCTAAACTGAATGTCTTTTCTGGTTTTCCTCTTCTTCGTTCTGAATTTTTCTTTTTGTAAAGCAATGTAGAATTGCAGGTCCCGCTGCCACTTGGTTCTGCCACTGGGTTGTCATTCCATTTAGAGTAATTACCAGATAACAGATGTTTATTAGACACTGTTGAAACTTTATCATTTGTGTTATCGGACTCATCGATTCCTCCATGCATATCACTATCAAGTAATGTATGGAATGTATTCTTCATTTCTTCACTATGAATTAGAGTAACAGCATCAACTTGAACATAAGCTTCATCCGAGCCTTTATCACTGGCTACCTGTAAACTACGAAGATGCTGTCTCAACAGAACTATGATGGACTCCAGAAGAGCCTTCTGTTCATTATCTTCTCTGCAATCAGGTGGCAGGAAAAATTCTAATATATAATCATCATCACCAGTATAAGCACTCTGCAAGCATATCGAGAAACATCCAGCTAATCCAAACATGCGAGCATAGTGTACAAGAGGATACTCCATCTTGGAGAATCTACTGACATCTTTCGAAAAACATGGTCTGCGTGAGATGAATGCCTTTCCAGGAACTCCTTGCCCCTTCTGTAGGTGGTGAGCTACACAGGCATCTCTGAAGCCCCATATGCAAGCATCAGTAACGTGAAAGGCAACATCACTGGTTGAGATGCATACATCTTCCATACAACTTCCATCGAAGCTCGAGCAACTCTTCTTCACCCCACCACCATGTGACAGTAAACTCTGATGTTTGCAAGGCACCCAAGTTTGACCTAAGGGCAGTTTCAACTCTTCACAGACTACAGTCAAGATTTCCAGTATCTCTACCAGAACACTATGGCGGCCTTCATTACATATCTGAAAAAACCTTTAAATAATTACTGTCATAATAAAACATGGGAATATATCATTCAAATGGCAGTTATTTGGTGATTACCTGGACGTATGGATGTTCCACGATATCAGTGCTTTTAAGATTCACTGCCTGCAAATAGCACTATTCTTTTAACCACAACGTAACACAATAGAAACTTGTGGAGAATATTATACCACAGTCCAGCCGTCATTACAGGCTGTATTTTTAACATCTATGATGTCCTAAATGTATTAACATAACATCTATGATGTCAATTTATATAGATATAAGTTTGTACAAGGCTAAAGCAAACCCACCTCAAGAGCTTTGCAGACTTTATCGACCTCGCTTGCATAGTTGACCTTCTTGGATGTCATTATAAGTTCAACAACAGCAACACATGACTGCACAGAGGGATGAAACACAGGCAAGGCAACAGTACCATGAACGTTGTTATTTATGGCATGGTTAAGCCGCCGATACTCAGCACTGCTATAATACTGCACATCTGGTGTCCACTCAGGTATTCGCTGCCTGTATACCCGTCCTGGTAGCCCCAACTCATGGACATTATCCCCATCTACAGGGAACGCATATCCCATGGACACAGCCCTGTACTGAAGAAGTCTGATGCTCTGTTGGTCAAGCACAAAGGGCTGTCCTGAAGTAGTCAGCATGTACCGATCTCCGTTCTTGGTGGGTGCCCAAACTTGAACTAACATATGCTGATCAGTGGAGTTCTTGAAGTACCTGAGAGCTAGTGTAAGCCTTTCCTTCAAGAAATAAGAGCTATCTGAAAAATCGTCATCCAGGGAAACATGAACCTGGAATTTTGCACTGATGTTCTTTACTTTCGTACCAGCTGATTCAGATTTCCCTACACAAAAGAATACAACAGAGCTTTGTAACTTTCCTTTTTAGGGGTAACAGTATAAAAACATCGTACAGCATTTTTCACTCACACATAATATTTGCAGGGTACAATATGGTGGTTACATAAAGGGCCCTACCCAGTCATCAAAGGCAAAAAAACAAGACTTTCTCTTGGAGTGAAGATTTTTTGCTCCTGGGCGCCAGTGATCTTGTTGTTTAGAAAAATTCGACAAACACATTTAGGAGTTTCAAAAAAACATTGAAACAGATAGCTGGATGTAGCCAATAATTTATCCCACAAGTGTGCAAAATATCAATTTCAAATACTTTGTATTCTGAGCTACACAAAAATGATAAAATTGATCAGATTTTTGTCATTTCTTTGTAGCCATACAAAGAATTTCACACTGAAAATTTTCATCCTTACATCATTAACTTGTCCAGATATTTTTCAGAATTTTTAAAAAACTTATATATACGAGTTTCAACTTTAAAAAAATGAAGAGATCACTGGGTCTCGGGAGCCAAAGACACTTTCCGTTTCTCTTGGCTATATGTTTAACAAGATCCAACCCCTCCTTAAACTTTTACGGAATCTGGGTCTTATGTTCTTAAAGATGAATTTGTTCATGATAGACAATGCTCCATGTGATAAGTGGTGTAAGAAATAATAAAGTAACAATCGAAAGTTACGTAAGCATGAGGTTTTTCCTTCTTTTTTTTAGATAAATGGAATATATTATAACCAAATACACCTAACCTCTGCAACATATAACGTAAGAGATAGTCTAGACATCAAGGATGAACATATACAAAAAGAAATATAAAAAAGAAAAAGATTCTGCCTAAGCGATCAGAGACTCACAACAGCATGTGTTAAAATATATAGCCTAGCACTTTCCAACAGTTTGAACTTTTGGAAAACTAGGCTAGTGCATCAATCTAACATGGTATCAGAGCCAGGAGGTTTCAAGTTCAAATCCCACCCAACGCACTATTTAATTTACTCCAAATAGTTGCGGCTCCCGATTACCCACGTCTAGTGTCTTCATGTTTGTCCAGCCTAAACGTGAGGGGGGTGTTAAAATATATAGCCTAGCACTTTCCAACAGTTTGGACTTTTGGAAAACTTGGCTAGTGCATCAATCTAATAGCATGAACACACCACCACCACTGGCAACACCTAGACTTCAAGAAAGGTTCTCCAAAGTGACGACTCCATGAAGGTCTAACCACCATAGTCAGATCATGGGTTTTCACCATGGAGAAGGTCCAATTTCCAGACAATGCCTTCAACAAGTAAACAGCTAGAGAACCACCATTGCCACGTACAGCCAATGAAGGTCCGACCTAAAGTTTTTTAGCATAGAAACTGAGATTTGGGCACCACTTTCCAAGAACAGTGCCAAAGCACCAATCGCCTAGCACATAGTCCAACAGGGGGCTGACCCCCCTAACATGTAGATTTTTTTTTGCTTTGGTCCCTAGTTTTTTAAGCTAAAAGTTTGTGTCTTTTCGTTCTTTGGCCCTTCTTATAGTTGCCTCTTTTGGTGTTGTCTCCTGATGAATTTTCCTCTGCCCCTGCTCGGGGATAAGGAGAGGAGCTCTGCATTATCTAAGTGTGTCATGGATATGATTGTGATTTGATCCTATGGACTCATGACGAGAGAAGGAAGGTTTTGGCAAACTCTAGAGATCCTTAGATCAAAGGGTGATGAGTTCGATGGCCAAGATAGAAGGATACTATAAATAAATCCAGGCTAAATCCGGAAAAAATAAGTTCAACACCGTCGATCCTCATATTTATCACAAATATAACACACGTATTGCCCCCATTCATCGCAAAAAACTGCTCATAGTGAATAAGTTTATGTTTGCTTGGTACAATGGTACCACGAGTTTTAATATGATTTTTCGTGTAAGGTACAATGGGGGGGGGGGGGGGTGCAAACTCACTATAGGCCATGAAAATTTCAGAGACAAACAATTATATAGAGACAGTATTACCTATCGTGCCACAAAATTTCATATTCAAATTTGATCTATGACTTGATAAAAGGACAAAATAAGTGAATTTGTCCATTTAGTATCTTCAGTTGTGGATTATTTAATTTGGATCTGAATTTTCTGACATGTTTTCAACATATTTTCTATGCTAAAGTAAAAGGTCCTTGAGGCCTTCAGTTCAAACAACCAAATGCTGAAATGCATTTCATCAAGGATTATCCTACTATAATACTCTACCACTTGGTAGCAAAGCAAAGACACACACGTTCTAGTGCAGAAAACAATGCGCCGACGGAACCCACTATATATACTACTATAATCTAGTGGTTAACCTGGCAGCTTTAAATTAAGTAAGGCCTCCATGATGCCCCGTAGTGGAATCCAATTTGCAACGCACCAATTTGACTGAGACCTCGAGCGCATAGAAAAGTTCGAAAGCTAGCCACACCACGGCACGCAAAGTCAACGAGAAAAGGCTTTGCCTTGTAGGAATCAACCCACGATGATGAAGTTTTCGCAGAAATTAAAGAACGCGCGCGTCGCGTTCAGAACAACCTTGCGCTAATCGCCCCCGTACAGCACGGCAAAGTAAGGAAACGAACAAGAAAATTACTGGTTAGGTACAAGAGGGAGCTCACCGGAGCGCGTGCTCGGGGCTTCGTCCGGGGCGGCCGTAGCCGCATCCATCTGTGACGAGGAATGCTGGTCTCCGAACGGCCACGGCGGCGGGGACGTGGCCGAGAATAGGGGCGAGGAGGCCAGGGCGTCGAGCAGCCACGCGTGGCCGTCGGAGGAGTCGAGGTCCATTGGCCGGATCACGCGCCGCAGCAAAGGGAAGGCGAGGAGGTGGGGGAAGGAGGAGGGCAGTAGCGAAGTGTTCTATGCTCGTATGCTTCTGTCTTCTGTGTGTTTGTGCGTGGCCGAGAGAATTTATTACTACTGCCTTCCCTCCCGTTCAAGGCTTTCCACAGTGTAGTATTGGCCGTTAGATCTCTGGTCTCTGGAAGAAGTCATCCAGGCTGGTAAATCTGTTTTTTTGCTCCTGCGGGGGATGTCTCTGCTATGACGTGATAACATGTAATGACATGTTATTAAACGAGGAGAAACCTGCTTGGATAGGACTGTTTAAATACATTATTGTGTCTGACAATGATCTTGTTGAAAATATTGCTTTGAGAGCGTGTATCTTCTCTAGAATGAAAGGATGTCAGCGATCAAAGGCTGTGGCCGCAAGGCCGGCACATTGCCTGGCTTGGGGGATTTGGCACGACTCAGCCCTTCATCTCTGCATGGTGCGGGTGGTGATGGTGGTGCCCACTGAGATTTCCGATCTGCTGTTGGGAGCAGACGATGGTGTGGGGCCTGCCGATCTGCCTAATAAAAGAGGTGGTCATTGGGTTCTTCTCGTGTCAAGAAGGTGTTCTGCTTGATGTCATTCCTCAATGATCTGGCAGGTGACGAGTTTCAAAAGGCTCGTCAGCGATCTCCAGTGCCGCCCGTGGCCTGTAGATTGCTAGATCAGATGATATTCGGCTGTGTGCACCCATATTTGTAGCCGTGCGGCTTCCGGAGAGGGAGTGACACGGAGCTTCGCTGTCTGTTGCCATCATGGGACATGTCGATTTTCGCTGAGGTCTGAGGTCTAGTAATGGCAGAGTGAGTCTTCAAGGTGATGAGGACTTTGCTTGGTGTTTGTTGACTTGCAGTTGCGACATTGGCAAGAGGGATCAGCAACACAGGAGGAGTACATAGTCATCTCTTTCAAATAAAATCCAAGGTCTATCCTAAAATTGGTTGTGTAAGACAATGACATTGTTGAAGGCATCTATAATACCTAAATAGGAGGAACCCACTAAGTTGAATTCTCTCAACATGCAAGCATGCCACATCAGCGGCCCCACAATATCATACAAGTAGCATCCACATGTCATCCCATGCATGCACTAATCGGCAGATGTCATTTATTATGTTTCTTTAATTTTCTGTCCTTTTATCTTCATCTTCAGTTTCTACTAGCTCGGTGAGGGATAATTCTACAAATGGACAGCCATGAGAGTTTAATTGAGGTGCCGGTCTACTTTTCCTCTTCTGTGCCTTTATCTACCTTGTGCTCATCTACCAGTTTTAAGATTCAGCCATGGATATCGCCCACTTCATCTCCAGCCAGCCAAAATCGATTTTTTCTTACATGTCACTTATCTCTACCTCAACCAGAGTGCCGAACTCCAACCCTTGCTCCCACTGCCCTTTTCATCTTGTGTGGGTTTTTTTTTGTCTACCCGTTTCTTCAGGTCTGTGCCAGCAATTACTCATGTGATCTATTGCTTTGATTTTGCAGCTCTTCCTTTTTGGCGGCTCTTTGTTGACGTACGGTCGGCCGGTGGCCGAGCTACACGGATGATTTCGGAGTGGTACAGTTGCTGCGCGCCGGCGGGGGAGGGGGCACCTCTGTCCTATCTTCTTGGTCGTCCGCACCAGCACCGTGCGCAGGGTGTTCATCGTTCGTGTCGGCGGACGGCGCTGGATTGAGAGGGTTAGGAGGAAGACGGGGCGATGACCGGAACATGCCCATGCCGGACTTATCGTGTATTGGTGTCGCATCGATCAAGGTTGTGTGGTTATCTCAGCCTGTATGTAATGGTCATCCAATTCTCTAAGCACTGAGTTCCTAGGGTGAGATTCAGGTATACTAGATTTAGATGTGCGCCTTGGCGCACGGTCCCGTGAAGATCGCACAAATCTAAGTGTAAATAGAAATACATTTTATTAGATTTGAAAAGCAAAACCAGTAGAACTAAGCTATACTCCCTCCAATCCATAATAAGTATCGTGAAATTATTGCACATATCACTAATAATAAGTGGAACAATCAAAAATATATACACAAATCTGTTTTCTGAGGAAGCACACCACAGGACGAAAGAAACTACAAAACTAAGAGCTGATAGCAGCATGAAGCAAAAGCACTTGCATACAACCATTGCAGCAGACGCTTGATTCATATGTCCAATACCACAGCAAAGGGGACAATTCTCAAATCCCACGGTACGTAGATAAGAGGAAGCAAACAACTATCCGTGGTTTGTGTCACCTGGAATCAACGGTCCTGAAAAGTAAATCCAACAGCAATCAACACTCAGTCGCAACTTACAACAATCATATGGTAGACAATACAAACTCAACAACATTTTCACACCAGTCCACAAAGGTAGACTGAGATGCAACATATCTATCAGTAGAAGACACTGTTCTACCAGGGAGGCCAAATAAATCATAGTCAACACCATTTTTTTTCATCTGTCAATATCATGGATTATGTTAAAATGATATTTGGCTCATTTATGTTGCCTAGCTAAGTCACAGGTGTAGGAGTTTTCCATAATTTCTGTATGGCATTTTTCAACATGCTTGTATGGTCGTTTGTATTTAAAGAACAATCCATGATGCAGTATTATAAATAGAATTGTTCATCTTAATCGGTAGTTATCGGTACCACAATATTTACGATAAAGGCATTTTTGGATGTTGAGGATGTCCTCAACTGAAATGATCACACTACGTAGGAAAACCAAGCGGGTAGCAGTCTAGTTTTCCTGTTGCAGTAATAAAGATGCTCTTTACATTTATATAGCAAATGGCTTTAATTGTTAAGATGCACAAAAAAGCTCAACAATCTTCTTTCCAGATGCACATAAGCAAACACTATTTTTCTGGTATTTGATCGTTGTCGTTAAGGTCTGGAAAGGAACATCCGACTGAATATACATACCATACAAATAATGTATTAGAAGTGTACTGCTGTACTTGAGTCTTGTCCGCCACTTTCAGATGCTATCAAAGCAATTCATAACATGAGAATGGTTGATGGTTCTGATTGTTGATATGTTTGTGTACAGAGTTCTTGCAAAATAATAGAAACTATATGATCGATGTGAGAAGCACCATTTAATACGAACTCGAGATAAAAAAAAAGAACTTACAAAGTAGAAATTCTGAATGGCACCACGATCAATCCTCCCAAGAGGATCCTTCTTCGTAGGGTATAGCGGGTTTGCCGGAACTCCTGAATAAGACCACATGTTTCCTGGAAATCTTAATTTTCATAGGATAACAATGACGAGAAAAGCTAGGCGCGACAGAAAATGGGCACGCAACGAGGAACCGTATTAATTGAATTCGGAAGAATCTATATA
This sequence comes from Lolium rigidum, assembly GCF_022539505.1. Classification (NCBI taxonomy): domain Eukaryota; kingdom Viridiplantae; phylum Streptophyta; class Magnoliopsida; order Poales; family Poaceae; genus Lolium; species Lolium rigidum. The sequence goes on from NC_061511.1 coordinate 88,045,360, forward strand.
GATAAAATATTTGATGGAAACTTTCCTTGTAAAATTATTTTGTTCCCAATATACATTTTAGTACTGAAATCGATATTTATATCATCACTTTTGGTAAACCTAGGAATTCAATTGTTCAGATCCCTGTACCAACAACATGCATAGAAATAGCTTGTCCTATTTACCATACAGTGTAGCAGCACAAATTGCTAGCTCTTTACCTTTCAACCAAGCCCAACCCCACCGTTCTAAGATTACCGTAGCAGCTAGCAGGCTGAGAAGCATAGACAATCTGACCACTAAGTAGGTAAACCGAAGTGCATAAGTGTGACCTTCTTCAGGAATAGAGTCCATAGATTTTGGAGTGTCTCGTGAAAACGATGTGTTAAACACACCAATGATGAGTAGTCGAATCAGCAGCAACATAGCAGATATTTATGATCTAAATCAGATCAATCATCTTTCTTTTTAAGGCTGACTCGTTGGGCTTCTCATTTTGTGTACAGCTATGTCTTTTCTGGAATTCTTATATGAGTAATAGAGTAAGTATACTTATAATAAAGCCTCAATTTCATTGATCTCTCGGTACTAAAAATACAAACACCAGCAAATATCATGCTTTTACATGCAGGGAAGCCATTTCCCACCAATATCAAGTACCGCCCTATGTAGCTTGTGAAAAACACACAAAAATAAGAAAATATACTTTTTATGTGGAATGATTTAAGAAATATAGCAAGGAGAATATTTGGACCAATAAGGTTATTGATACGGATATGGACGGATGCTAACCCGACATGAACGACAACTTCAATCCCACTGGTTTAGTTTCGTTGGATCAGAATGAGTAGCAAATTGAAATAGTAATATAACCTGCAAGATTAAGAGAAGATTTTCATATCAAATAGTAGAAGAAAACATTACGTTCACATCCATACACCAAGCACAAATTCATACATCAATATTTGTTTCGTGCACGAAAGTTAAACATTAGGTACAGAGAATCTTAAAAAAAGAGAGAAACACTAGGAAATAATGTAATGAGTGTCTAAAATGTGAGGAACGCGCAGGTCTAATCAATACTTATCCATTTATTCCTAATAAAAAATACATGGGCTACAGTTCTGTAAATCTATAAAAAAATGAACAACAATTGCAATTAGCAAAGGCTCGAAAACTCGAGCAGCTACAACCAGTAAAGCTCTTATCCTCTCAACTACAAAAACTGATGTGCTTAGCTTGGACCTGAAGTCATATAAAAACCCCACTTTACTCTTCATATACACCTGGAGGCCAGATAAAAAAACCCCATTTTTCTGGCCTCTTAAAACAACAGTACAAAAGAATCAACAACCTGAAAGCATCTTAGAGGAAGTGCTCATTAAGAACCTCCATAGACGCTCACTGGGCCGCATCTACTAATCTATATGCCCTCAACCCTCCTTCATATGTTGCGCTTAATATACATGCCCTCAACCCTCCTTCATATGTTGCGCTTAATATACATCACCTGAACTCACCATTTTCCATCAGAACACAATGAACATCCTACAGAGGAAGACGATCCTAACTTGGCATTCCAAATAGCTACTCTTCTCCGTACTTTGCGGAGCCCTCCTAGTTATACAAAATAAGCAGCGTTAAAAAGGGACTTTGGCCCTACATCAGTCAATATATGCATAGAGAAATACAAGTTATTAGATCATAGCCAGGTAACATAAATCAAGAATCTAACAAGAAAATAAGAGATGGGAGGGATATTGTGGTATGGAAATCCACTGAACAAACTTCAGAAAAACATAGGTTGCATCGTACACATGACTGAACTTCTCTTGTGGTTTTAGCTAATATAGGCTGGTATCTCACGGTTTAGGGAATAAGGAGATTAGCATGATGACCAGCTAATTGCTAAAGAGTGTTTGGTTTATAACATGCTCATTGTTATTACAATAGTTCATACGGAGTTCGTAGAAGCTTCAAGTAGAATATGCATACAGTTGTCTAAATTGCCAAATATAAGCAAATAAAGCTAGTATCATGTCTTCAACCAGAAAAATGAATTAAACTATGCCCAGATCCTGGAAACAAGCGAGAAATGAAATTTCACTTACATAACTTCGGTTGGGTCTTTTTCCATCTGGTCCATGAGCCTTCTTTCCTTAAGATGGTCAATGTACCTATTGAAAAATGCACATAACAGAAGAAAATTAACAATAAGACCAAACAAAGTATTCAACGAGCATTTGCTAGAATACTAACCCAACGTGCCGATAGTAAATTTTATCAGTCCATTTTCTTCCTGTAACACTAATATCTTGTGCATTGAGTATAATGGACATGTCTCCATTTTCCACTTGGAGGTGCATAGATTGGCTTGTCATTACCTTGAAGCTCACAACAATTTGGGATGCCAACCGTCCAAGCACCTACCAAATATATAAAATAGTTTACTGCAAAACCATTTCCCATGAGTAAATCCTTGCAGTTTTTGAACAAACAAAAGAGGCCCTTTGTGTCACACACAAGCCATCACAACTTTTCTAAATCGATTCTTCTCAAACCTGCAAGTGCTTTACTGCACATTCCAAAAAAGAAGCAAGTCAGTTCCATAGTGCTAGACTGCCACAACTCCATATACTGGGGCCAGGGGTTTAAAATTTACATTAACATACATCCAAATTATAGGATGGGTGCATGAAAAATAAGATCAAGGATTTAGTTGCAAACTTTGTTGCTTTTTTTGGAAGAATCAAAATGAAGCTTCTTTTACAGAAAAATATACTCAGGTACAGAAAAGTAGCCATATATTGTTCAATGTAGGACCAAGGAAATCACTACAGAGGTGTTCAATTACACACAACAAATAATGCAACAAAGACACCAACTACAGTTGTCTAGCCAATAACAGCTGCAATCGTCTAGCCAATAAACGGAACAATCTTACTTATCCAAAGTACAATGTCGACTATAAAACATGTTTTCAGAGATCTTTTTTGAGTTTGGTCAATGTTATTTGGTTATACCAAGGAGTCCATCATCTGGTAATAGAAAACTCAATGCAAACCCACAGTAAGTGATTGTCCATCTATAATCATGGAACTGATCGCGTGCATGCCATTAAATAATTTAAGATGCTATAAGCATCGGCTCATACCACTGAATATAAGGGTAAATTGTTGTAAACCTATTTAGGAAGCACACAATGTTGCTGATAGAGAGCATACATTAAAGCATGAAATGCTACGGAGTTGACATGGAGGCGCTCTTTACCGTCAAGTATACGCAGCATCGGGCTCTTAATTACTCCGCAAATTGTAGCCGTCATGTTTTCACCGAGACGATGGCATCGCCTTCCTTCACTAGAAGGTACAAACAATGCCGCGTTGAGAACTTGCATAGAGGTCCTAGACTTCACACGGGTCCTTTATCCGTTGGTCCCTACTCTAGATGGCTGGTCCGTAGAGAGAATGAAAGAAAGAGGAAGGAGTGTGACTCAAACAAGAATAAGGGGAAGATGCAGGAGCACAAATATATCAAGAATATGGGAAGTTCACCCGAGATTGTGAAGGAAACCTAGGTGGGCACCAAAAGTCCAAGAGAAACACACCCGGCCTTGCCTCTTCACGCTTATCCGCTTTATTCCCATACTCCGACACTTCCTCCTCCGCCGCTGCATCCGCTCTGTTGCACCTCCATCGTCATACAACATCAATCCACACCATAGAACACAATAGTCTTAGAGTGGAATATATGAATCGGCAAAAAATTAAAGCATGGGCTGCAAAACCCAAATAGAAAATTTTAAAGTTAAAGGAAGAGAGACCCACATCTGCTCCGGCTGTCCGAATGTGTCCGTCACGGCCTGCGTTACTCGAACATCACCGTATGAGAACATGGAGAGGAGGGCATGGCGAGCATTGCGGAGGAGTAAATGCGAGCCGCGGATGATCCATCAATTGTGAAAAAGCTTGATCAAGAAGCTTTGATCATGTTAGGCATAAACGCACCTACAGAGCACAAAATGTTGGACGTTACCATAACCTGATCTAAAAGCTTTAATCTGAAAATGTATTAGATCTGATCTCGTGGCACATGCAAAAAGCCAAAAATGTGAGCATACTTTACCCCATCAGCGAGAAAATCAAGTGAGAGCAAGAATAACGAGTGTCGTCTACATCGAACATAGCGGTAGGCTAGCTAGGTCCGTATCTCTTATCAAACAAAGCAGAAAAAAAAAAGCTGGCAATTGGCAAATAAACACTAGCTAGCACCAGCGCCACATACCAAGCTAGCTAGCATCCGGCTTCACCTCGCAATCTGAATCGGTGATGTAGTTGTATCCGCCGAACAGGACGAGCAATAAAAAATTGTGAGACCCCAACCTGATTACCCTCGCTGGCTGGCCTTGTCAACTACTCTTCAGATTCCCATTTCCATCTTCCTTTCCGCCTCCTCTTCTTCATCCACGGTACTCACTTGGTAGTGGCGGATCGCCCGAACGATAACCGGACGCACCGGATAAAAAAGCAACAGAAAAGAACCTCAAAATCTAGCTCGGTGTCCATGGCCGGCCAGCCGCCGCTCTACCGCGGCCGGCGAGCGGAGGCGCCGCCGCTCTTCCGCTGCCAGCGACGGCGAGTCGCCGACACTCTTCCGCCCTCCGGCGGCAAAGGCCGCAACGGCGGGCCGCGGGCTTCTCCCTGCTCAGCAAGCGCCGCCCCAACGCCCCCCTTCTCCGCATCCCGGCATGGTCGCCCGCTCGATCTGCCGGTCCCCCTTCGTCTTCTTGCCAAGGGAGAGGAGGGAGGAGCAGGAGAGACGTGGTGGGATTGGGAGAGGAGGCGAAGCGTGAGGGGATTGGGCAGCGGCGGCTAGGGTTTCTAACTTGGGCTGCAGCTTTTATATGTCACAGTGAAGAAAAACGGACGGCCGAGATTCGTCGCAAGAAAAATCCGACGGCTCACGTGCGAGGATCGCTGTGAGGCCCCCTATGGGGGGCATCATATACAACGTTAGATTTCCCGTTCTGTTATCTGTTAGTTAAGGTTTAGGATTGCACGTCTCATATTGGGCTCCAGGTTGTGATTCTAGAAAGAGGGAAAGTTAATTTGTTTAGCATTTTATATATAGATCTGGTATCCACATGTGTGTTCAGTTTGTAGCAGCAACGGAACCATGGAATACATAATGAAATAATGGATGCTGCACTGGTCTCACGTCACATATGTTCTGTTCCACTTTTAGGCTTCTAATGCTATGGGGTGTGTCTGAATTGGGAGCACAAGACATTAAAAGAGTCTGCATACAGTCGGATGCATCAAAATGAATATATACAGGTAATGCAACCATATTGTTTATTTATTTATAAAGTACACGTGCAACATGAGCATAGTATTTTGTGTTAAGTCTCATTTTATGAACATCATTACAAACCAACAATGATAACTACTTGGTGCTGCTAGAAACATGCGAAGATCCCACTTGGCCCCTAGCATTGGAGGTGGAAAATAGTATGTAATTAAGCGTCAACTTCACATTCTCAGAAGTATATGCAACGTGCATTCCGTTCTCAAATGTAGATTTCGTTTAGCTTTATGTGCATCAGTATTTCTCCGTGCGAAAGAGCATGTTTGATGGGCTAAACTATTTCCAACAATCATTATCATTTTGTTATTGACTATTGGTGTGATATTACAATATCAGTTAGAATAGACTTAGGACCTCGGCTCTAAAGAACAAATTCTCCCGAAAATTATTTCCAATTGTTCCTTTTTGAGAGCGAAGTGTCTACTACCACTTTCCGCGACAACGTGCGGGGTATCATCTAGTTGATTTAAGAGCACAAACCTTCTCTAGAGTGAAAACTAAGATCTATGATCGGGCGACAGTTGCCATGTTTCCTTCCTAGAGACGTTACTTTTGGAGAATTTGAACTCTGGGTGTTGTCTTGATAGTGGTTTGTGTTGCAGCTACAATAATTTGATATCACCGTAGTAGGATCTTTTGTTTTTTCTTCTTCTTTTTGTGTTAGGCACGTGTGCATTGATACGTCTCAAACGTATCTATAATTTCTTATGTTCCATGCTACTTTTATGATGATACTCACATGTTTTATACGCATTATATGTTATTATTATGCGTTTTCCGGAACTAACCTATTGACGAGATGCTGAAGTGCCGATTCTTGTTTTACGCTGTTTTTGGTTTCAGAAATCCTAGTAAGGAAATATTCTCGGAATCGGACGAAATCAACGCCCAGCATCTTAGAATTCCACGAAGCTTCCAGAACACCCGAGAGCAACCAGAGGGGGGCCACAGGCCCACCAGACAACAGGGCGGCGCGGCCCAAGGGGGGGGGGGGCGCGCCCCCCTATTGTGTGGCGCCTCCGTCAACCTTCCGACTCCGCCTCTTCGCCTATTTAAAGGTCCCTGACCTAAATCTTCGATACGAAAAAGCCACGGTACGAGAAACCTTCCAGAGCCGCCGCCATCGCGAAGCCAAGATGCGGGGACGAAGTCTCTATTCCGGCACGCCGCCGGGACGGGGAAGTGCCCCCGGAAGGCATCTCCATCGACACCACCGCCATCTTCATCACCGCTGCTGTCTCCCATGAGGAGGGAGTAGTTCTCCATCGAAGCTAAGGGCTGTACCGGTAGCTATGTGGTTAATCTCTCTCCTATGTACTTCAATACAATGATCTCATGAGCTGCCTTACATGATTGAGATTCATATGAGTTTTGTATCACTATTCATCTATGTGTTACTGCGGTGATGTTATTAAAGTAGTCTATTCCTCCTCCATGGTGTAATGGTGACAGTGTGTGCATCATGTAGTACTTGGCGTAGGTTATTGTAATCTCTTGTAGATTATGAAGTTAATTATTGCTATGATAGTATTGATGTGATCTATTCCTCCTTCATAGTGTGATGGTGACAGTGTGCATGCTATGTTAGTACTTGGTGTAATTGCAATGATCTGTCATGCACTCTAAGGTTATTTAAATATGAACATTGAATGTTGTGGAGCTTGTTAACTCCGGCATTGAGGTGCTCTTGTAGCCCTACACAATTAGTGGTGTTCATCATCCAACAAGAGAGTGTAGAGTGGTTTTATTATGTGATCAATGTTGAGAGTGTCCACTAGTGAAAGTATGATCCCTAGGCCTTGTTTCCAAACATCGAATCTCTGTTTATTTACTGTTATGTTGCATGTTTACTCGCTGCCATATTTTATTCAGATTGTTATTACCACTCATATACATCCATACTACTTGTATTTCACCATCTCTTCGCCGAACTAGTGCACCTATACATCTGACAAGTGTATTAGGTGTGTTGGGGACACAAGAGACTTCTTGTATCGTGATTGCAGGGTTGCTTGAGAGGGATATCTTTGACCTCTTCCTCCACGAGTTCGATAAAACTTGGGTGATCCACTTAAGGGAAACTTTACGCTTTTCTACAAACCTCTGCTCTTGGAGGCCCAACACTGTCTACAAGAATAGAAGCACCCGTAGACATCAAGCACTTTTCTGGCGCCGTTGCCGGGGAGGAAAGGTAAAAGGCACTCATACTCCGGTCCCAAGTAAAAGTACTTTTCTGGTGCCATTGTGTGAGTGTTCGAAGCTATTTCCTTTAGATCCTGCAATTGCATCTTTTTGTTTCTTGTTAAACACTAGTAAGGCATAATGGAAAACATCTGTGAGCTTTTTGTACTATTTCATGAGTCAAGACATGAATGGTTTAATGCGAAAATTAAAAAACCTATGGAACCTTATTTGCATGCTAGTAGTAATATTAGTATGAACGCTTTGAACACCATTGTTGATAATGATATAGAAAATTCTAAGCTTGGGGAGGTCGGTTTTGATGAAAATGATCTCTTTAGCCCTCCGGGTATTGAGGAGAAAGTTTATGTTGATTATGACATGCCTCCCATATATGATGATTATAATGATAGTGGTCTTTTGGTGCCACCTACTATGGAGAGTGAATTTTATTATGATTATACTATGCCTCCTACACTTGATGAGAATAATAATGATAGCTACTTTGATGAATTTGCTCCCACTACAATTAATAAGAATGACTATGCTTATGTTGGGAGTAGTAATAATTTTATGCATGAGACTCATGATAAGAATGTTTCATTTGATAGTTATATTGTTGAGTTTGCTCATGATGCTACTGGATATTATTATGAGAGAGGAAAATATGGTTGTGGAAATTTTCATGTTACTAAAACACCTCTCTATATGCTGAAAATCTTGAAGTTGCGTTTGTCTAGTTTTCCTATGCTTGTTGCATTATGCCTACGTGACTTGTTTATTTACAAGATTCCTTTTCATAGGAAGTGGGTTAGGCTTAAATTTGTTTTAAGCTTGTTTCTTGATGCTCTCTTTTTCTTCAACTCTTATTTCTTGGGAGTGCATCATTAAAACTGCTGAGCCCATCTTAATGGCTATAAAGAAAGCACTTCTTGGGAGATAACCCATGTTTTTATTTTACTATAGCAATTTTGTTTTATATTTGAGTCTTGGAAGTTGTTACTACTGTAGCAACCTCTCCTTATCTTTATTTTATTGCATTGTTGTGCCAAGTAAAGTCTTTGATAGTAAGGTTCATACTAGATTTGGATTACTGCGCAGAAACAGATTTCTTTCTGTCACGAATTTGGGTATGATTCTCTGTAGGCAACTCATAAAAATCTGCCAATTTACGTGCGTGATCCTCAGATATGTACGCAACTTTCATTCAATTTGAGCATTTTCATCTGAGCAAGTCTGGTGCCTCTTTAAAATTCGTCTTTACGGACTGTTGCATTTTTGACAGATTCTGCCTTTTATTTCGCATTGCCTCTTTTGCTATGTTGGATGGATTTCTTTATTCCATTAACTTTCAGTAGCTTTGAGCAATGTCCAGAAGTGTTAAGAATGATTGTGTCACCTCTAAATATGTGAATTTTTGATTATGCACTAACCCTCTAATGAGTTTGTTTTGAGTTTGGTGTGGAGGAAGTTTTCAAGGGTCATGAGAGGAGGATGATACAATATGATCAAGAAGAGTGAAAAGTCTAAGCTTGGGGATGCCCCGGTGGTTCATCCCTGCATATTTCAAGAAGACTCAAGCATCTAAGCTTGGGGATGCCCAAGGCATCCCCTTCTTCATCGACAACTTATCAGGTCACCTCTAGTGAAACTATATTTTTATTCCGTCACATCTTATGTGCTTTACTTGGAGCGTCTGTGTGCTTTTATTTTCGTTTTGTTATCTTCATTCTCTGAATAAATGCTTGTGTGGGAGAGAGACACGCTCCGCTGGTTCATATGAACACATGTGTTCTTAGCTTTACTTTTAATGTTCATGCCGAAGGTTGAAACTCCTTCGTTCATTGTTATATGGTTGGAAATAGAAAATGCTGCATGTGGTAAATGGTATAATGTCTTGAATAATGTGATACTTGGCAATTGTTGTGCTCATATAGATCATGTTTAAGCTCTTGCATCATGTACTTTGCACCTATTAATGAAGAACTACATAGAGCTTGTTAAATTTTGGTTTGCATGATTAGTTTCTCTAGAGTCTAGATATTTTCTGGTTAAGGTGTTTGAACAACAAGGAGACGATGTAAAGTCTTATAATGTTTGCAATATGTTCATATGTGAGTCTTGCTGCACCGTTTTATACTTGAGTTTGCTTCAAACAACCTTGCTAGCCTAGCCTTGTATTGAGAGGAATTCTTCTTGTGCATCCAAATCCTTGAGCCAAAAACTATGCCATTTGTGTCCACCATACCTACCTACTACATGGTATTTCTCTGCCATTCCAAAGTAAATTACTTGAGTGCTACCTTTAAAATTCTATTCTTTGTCTTTGCAATATATAGCTCATGGGAAAGTAGCCTTGAAAACTATTGTGGTGAAGAATATGTAGCTATGTATCTTATTTCTTATAAGTTGCTTGTTGAGCGGTAACCATGCTTCTGGGGACGCCATCAACTTTTACCTTTGTTGAATATCATGTGAGTTGCTATGCATGTTCGTCTTGTACGAAGTAAGGGAGATTTTCATGATCATATGGTTTGAGTATGCATATTGTTAGAGAAGAACATTGGGCCGCTAACTAAAGCCATGATCCATGGTGGAAGTTTCAGTGTGGACAATCAATCCTCAATCTCTTATGAGAATTTTAACTATTGTTGTATGCTTATGCATTAAAGAGGAGTCCATTATCTGTTGTCTATGTTGTCCCGGTATGGATGTCTAAGTTGAGAATAATCAAAAGCGAGAAATCCAATGCGAACTTTCTCCTTAGACCTTTGTACGAGGCGGCATAGAGGTACCCCTTTGTGACACTTGGTTGAAACATATGCTATGCAATGATAATCCATGTTAATCCAAGCTAATTAGGACAAGGTGCGAGCACTATTGGTAATCTATGCATGAGGCTTGCAACTTATAGGATGTCTTATACATAACACATATGATTTATTACTACCGTTGACAAAATTGTTTCTATGTTTTCAAAATAAAAGCTCTAGCACAAAAACAGTAATCCATGCTTCCCTCTGCGAAGGGCCATTCTTTTACTTTATTGTTGAGTCAGTTTACCTATTCTTTCTATCCCGAAGCAAACACTTGTATCAACTGTGTGCATTGATTCTTACATGTTTACCTATTGCACTTGTTATATTGCTTTGTGTTGACAATTATCCATGAGATATACATGTTACAAGTTGAAAGCAATTGCTGAAACTTAATCTTCCTTTGTGTTGCTTCAATGCCTTTACTTTGAATTTATTGCTTTATGAGTTAACTCTTATGCAAGTCTTATTGATGCTTGTCTTGAAAGTACTATTCATGAAAAGTATTTGCTATATGATTCAATTGTTTACTCATTGTCTTTACCATTGCTTTGAATCGCTGCATTAATTCATCTCATATACTTTACAATTGTATTGATCAAGATTATATAGCATGTCACTAAAGAAATTATCCTTGTTATCGTTTACCTACTCGAGGGCGAGTAGGAACTAAGCTTGGGGATGCTTGATACGTCTCAAACGTATCTATAATTTCTTATGTTCCATGCTACTTTTATGATGATACTCACATGTTTTATACACATTATATGTCATTATTATGCGTTTTCCCGAACTAACCTATTGACGAGATGCCGAAGTGCCAGTTGTTGTTTTCTGCTGTTTTTGGTTTCAGAAATCCTAGTAAGGAAATATTCTCGGAATCGGACGAAATCAACGCCCAACATCTTAGAATTCCACGAAGCTTCCAGAACACCCGAGAGCAACCAGAGGGGGGCCACAGTGTAGGATAACGTTGCATAGAAAACAAAAATTTTCCTACCGCGAACACGCAATCCAAGCCAAGATGCAATCTAGAAGACGGTAGCAACGAGGGGGTATCGAGTCTCACCCTTGAAGAGATTCCAAAGCCTACAAGATGAGGCTCTTGTTGCTGCGGTAGACGTTCACTTGCCGCTTGCAAAAGCGCGTAGAAGATCTTGATCACGATCGGTTCCGGCGCCACGAACGGGCAGCACCTCCGTACTCGGTCACACGTTCGGTTGTTGATGAAGACGACGTCCACCTCCCGTTCCGGCGGGCAGCGGAAGTAGTAGCTCCTCTTGAATCCGACGGCACGACGGCGTGGTGTCGGTGGCGGTGGAGAACTCCGGCGGAGCTTCGCTAAAGCACGCGGGAGCTATGGAGGAGAAGGGGCGGCTAGGGTTTGGGAGGGGGTGGCCGGCCACTCAAGGGGGGCGGCCAGGTTGTGGTCTTGGGGTGGCCGGCCCCTCCCTTGGCCCCTCATTATATAGGTGGATCCCCAAGAGTTGGTCTCCAAGTCTTCGAATAAGACCCGAACCAAAACCTTCCAAAAGGAGGGGAAACCTAGCCAAGCTAGGACTCCCACCAAAGGTGGGAGTTCCACCTCCCATATGGGGGGTGGCCGGCCCCCTAAGGGGGAGTCCACTTGGGACTCCTTTCCCACTAGGGTTGGCCGGCCATGGAGGTGGAGTCCCATGTGGACTCCACCTTCCTTGGTGGTTTCTTCCGGACTTTTCTAGAACCTTCTAGAACCTTCCATAGAACCTTCCGCGACATTTTAATTCACATAAAATGACATCCTATATATGAATCTTATTCTCCGGACCATTCCGGAACTCCTCGTGATGTCCGGGATCTCATCCGGGACTCCGAACAAATATTCGAACTCCATTCCATATTCAAGTACTACCATTTCAACATCCAACTTTAAGTGTGTCACCCTACGGTTCGTGAACTATGTGGACTTGGTTGAGTACTCACTCCGACCAATAACCAATAGCGGGATCTGGAGATCCATAATGGCTCCCACATATTCAACGATGACTTTAGTGATCGAATGAACCATTCACATACAATACCAATTCCCTTTGTCTCGCGATATTTTACTTGTCCGAGGTTTTGATCTTCGGTATCACTCTTTATACCTTGTTCAACCTCGTCTCCTGACAAGTACTCTTTACTCGTACCGTGGTATGTGGTCTCTTATGAACTTATTCATATGCTTGCAAGACATTAGACGACATTCCACCGAGAGGGCCCAGAGTATATCTATCCGTCATCGGGATGGACAAATCCCATCGTTGATCCATATGCCTCAACTCATACTTTCCGGATACTTAATCCCACCTTTATAGCCACCCATTTACGCGAGTGGTGTTTGATGTAATCAAAGTACCTTTCCGGTATAAGTGATTTATATGATCTCATGGTCATAAGGACTAGGTAACTATGTATCGAAAGCTTATAGCAAATAACTTAATGACGAGATCTTATGCTACGCTTAATTGGGTGTGTCCATTACATCATTCATACAATGACATAACCTTGTTATTAATAACATCCAATGTTCATGATTATGAAACTAATCATCCATTAATCAACAAGCTAGTTCAAGAGGCATACTAGGGACTCTTTGTTGTTTACATATCACACATGTATCAATGTTTCGGTTAATACAATTATAGCATGGTATATAAACATTTATCATAAACATAAAGATATATAATAACCACTTTTATTATTGCCTCTTGGGCATATCTCCAACAGTCTCCCACTTGCACTAGAGTCAATAATCTAGATTACATTGTAAGGAACCTAACACCCATGGCATTCGGTGTTGGTCATGCTTTGCCCTAGGGAGAGCTTTAGTCAACGGATCTGACATTCGGATCGGTGTGTACTTTGCAAATCTTTACTTCTCCATCTTCGATGTACTCGCGAATCGAGTGGTAACGCAGCTTGATATGCTTCAGCCTCTTGTGTGACCTTGGTTCTTGTGCATTGGCGATGGCACCCATGTTGTCACAAGTATATGACTAGTGGGTCCAATGCACTAGGAACCACACCGAGCTCTACAATGAACCTCTTCATCCATACCGCTTCTGATGAAGCCTCTGAAGCCGCTATGTACTCCGATTCTGTTGAAGACTTCGCCACCGTGCACTGCTTCGAGCTTGCCCAGCTTACTGCAGCACCATTCAATATAAACACGTACCCGGACTCGTGACTTAGAGTCATCGGGATCGGTGTTCCAACTTGCATCGGTGTAACTTGTTACAACGAGCTCTTGGTCACCTCCATAACAAAGAAACATATCCTTAGTTCTTTTCAAGTACTTCGGGATATTCTTGACCGCTGTCCAAGTGCTCCATTCCCGGATCACTTTGATATCTGCTAGTCAAACTAACGAGCATACGCTATATCCGGTCTTGTACATAGCATGGCATACATAATAGAGCCTACTCGCCGAAGCATAGGGGATCTGATTCATCCTTTCTCTTTCTTCTGCCGTAGCCGGTCCTTGAGTCTTACTCAAGACCTTGCCTGGTAACATAGGTAAAAACCCTTTCTTACTTTCGTCCATTCTAAACTTCTTTAGAATCTTGTCCAGGTATGTACTCTGTGATAGCCCTATTAAGCGTCTTGATCTATCTCTATAAATCTTGATGCCTAATATATACGATGCTTCACCAAGGTCTTTCATTGAAAAACTGTTATTCAAATAAACTTTTATACTGCTTAATAGTTCTATATCATTCCCAATCAATAATATGTCATCTACATATAATATCAGGAATGCTACAGAGCTCCCACTCACTTTCTTGTAAATACATGCCTCTCCATGACACTGTATAAACCCGAAGTCTTTGATCACCTTATCAAAGCGTCGGTTCCAACTTCTTGATGCTTGCTTCAGTCTATAGATTGAACGCTGAAGTTTGCATACTTTGTCAGCATTTTTAGGATCGACAAAACCTTTGGGTTGTACCATATACAACTCTTCCTCAATGTCTCCATTAAGGAACGCCGTTTTGACATCCATCTGCCAAATCTCATAATCGAAAAATGCAGCTATTGCTAACAAAATCCTCACAGATTTTAGCTTCGCTACGGGTGAGAAAGTCTCATCGTAGTCAACTCCTTGAATTTGTCGGAAACCCTTTGCGACAAGTCGAGCTTTATAGACAGTAATATTACCATCAGCATCTGTTTTTCTCTTGAAGATCCATTTATTCTCGACAGCCTTTCGGCTATCAGGTAAGTCTACCAAAGTCCATACTTTGTTATCATACATGGATCTCATTTCGGATTTCATGGCTTCTTGCCATTTGTTGGAATCTGGGCTCATCATCGCTTCTTCATACGTCGCAGGGTCCTCATCATTGTTATCCACAATCATGACATTTAGACAAGGATCATACCAATCAGGAGTGGCACGTTCCCTTGTCGATCTGCGAGGTTCGGTAGTTTCCTCGTTCGAAGTTTCATGATCATTATCATTAGCTTCCTCTCGTTGCCGGTGTAGGCGGTACAGGTACAACTTCCGATCTTGCGCTACTCGATCAACGAGTATAGATTCATTAATCTCATCGAGTTCTACTTTTCTTCTAGTCACTTCTTTAGTGAGAAATTCTTTCTCAAGAAAGGTTCCGTTCTTAGCAACAAAGATTTTGCCTTCGGATCTGTGATAGAAAGTGTACCCTATAGTTTCCTTAGGGTATCCTATGAAGACGCATTTCTCCGCTTTGGGTTCTAGCTTGTCCGGTTGTAACTTTTTTACATAGGCTTCGCAACCCCAAACTTTAAGGAACGACAGCTTAGGTTTCTTATTAAACCATAATTCATACGGCATCGTTTCTACGGATTTTGATGGTGCTCTATTTAAAGTGAATGCGGCTGTCTCTAATGCATAACTCCAAAATGATAACGGCAAATTAGTAAGAGACATCATAGAACGAACCATATCTAATAGAGTTCGATTACGACGTTCGGACACACCGTTTCGTTGTGGTGTTCCCGGTGGTGTCAATTGTGAAAGTATTCCGCATTTCTTTAAATGCATGCCAAACTCATAACTCAGATATTCACCTCCGCGATCAGATCGTAGAAATTTGGGATTTCTATTTTCGTGCCCTCGGGTCCTTAGTTGTGCTCAGTTTTCCCCAGCTCCTTAGTTTTTCCTCAGTTTTACCCAAGCGTTTGTCTGAAACCATCAGACGTGATGTAACGGCCGGTTGCCCGACGGTTGACCGTTATCTTCCGACTAGTGGGGCCACGTAGAGCCCGCAAAGACACGTCGGACCATCCATCTTTGTTTGACCGTAAGCATCGCCGTATCCCCGACCAAAACGCGAACGAGTGGGGCTTCGGTATATCAAATGACAAGTACGGCCATGACGCTGATACAAGGGGCAATACACGGGTAGGATTAGATTTTTAAACGGAGCTCTACAGCGATGGCACGGAGGAGGTGGCATGCGGGGTGCCGAGATGAGATCGACGTCCACAAAGAACTGCATGAGGCGAGACCGGACGCATTAGATAGATATGAACTAGACGCGTTTAACCATGCAAAGAAGAGAAGAAATGGTCGACGACATCGACGACCACCTCAAAACTTTGACTCGACCGTGTCGGACACTAACGCGAGCAATGTAGAGAAAACTAGTGTCTCTCCTTTCCGGCGTGTATAGGTGGGTGCTAGGAGAGTGTGGTGGCGAAGGGAAAGATCTCGCGGCGGTCTCGTGGCGTCCGAAGCATAGCGGGTCGGCGTGGCCGTGCCCACAGCCGGCGTGCATGCATGATCGGCATTGGCATCAGCATGTACGTTCGGCATTGGCCTCGGCGGTATCTCCGGTGTGTCGGTGATCGAATGAGGGGACGGGATTGAGGGTGCATCCCGACGTTGACCTAGCGAGTGGCGGCGAGCATAGCCGTTCGACCATGCCGATATCGGCATCGGCATCGTTTGGAGGCTGTGGTGCTCGAATCAAGTTGGGATTTGTTTCTTGTAGGCCAAAATGAATTTGAAACAAGTTTCATGTTGAAGGTTAGGTAACGAAAGTTTGTAACTATCCCAAAATTATACTAGCGCCATGGTGAGGTTCTTTTTGATAGAGCTATACGGTTGGGCAAACTTTTTTGACACTTTTTAGATAGGGTTCCTTGTTGTTACACGTATGGCATCATGTATGGAAAATTTGGGGTCATTTGGAGATGTTCGAAAAAATCACTTTGCTTAAGCGCATGCCGTTTCGTCTCGCTGAAACCAGCTTTTCTAACAAGGTGATTTTTTCTACCTTCTCTAAATAACCTCAAATTTCATACAGCTGATCTTCTATACATAGATAGATAGATTGTTTCGTTTTTACATTTTTCGAACTTTTTATTTCCCTTTACAATACCCAATTGATTTTCAGGTCAAAACCTCGAAAAACAAGCATCATGTATGGCATCATTTTCACCCTAAATTTTCTCGAAACTTTCCCTTTTAGATATTCCTTGTTGTTATAGGTATGCCATCATGTATGCCAAACTTGGTTAGGTCTCACTGAAACCAGCTTTTGTAACAAATTAGGTTTTTTCTGCGTGAAAAGTAATGGCTACAACAAATTGTTGATGGTTTATCATTTTTTTGCGTGAAAAGTAATGGCTACAACAAATTGTTGATGGTTTATCATTTTTTGCGTGAAAAGTAATGGCTACAACAAATTGTTGATGGTTTATCATTTTTTGCGTGAAAAGTAATGGCAACAACAAATCGGTGATGGTTTATCATATTTTTGCGTGAAAAGTAATGGCAACAACAAATTGTTGATGGTTTATCATTTTTTGCGTAAAAGTAATGGCTACAACAAATTGTTGATGGTTTATCATTTTTTGCGTGAAAAGTAATGGCAACAACAAATCGGTGATGGTTTATCATTTTTTTTTGCGTGAAAAGTAATGGCTACAAAAAATTGTTGATGGTTTATCAATTTTTTGCGTGAAAAGTAATGGCAACAACAAATCGGTGATGGTTTATCATTTTTTTGCGTGAAAAGTAATGGTAACAACAAATCGGTGATGGTTTATCATTTTTTGCGTGAAAAATAACGCCTAAAACAGTTTATAATTTTTAGCGCGTGAAAAATAATACGGAAAACCGCCCTTCAGAGCAAGCTAATTAACCGCCAACGAGAGAGAGAGGGGTTATCCTGCCCGTTCCCTATATCATACGATCAACGGTCGGTGGGCACGATCCGCGTGACATGGGCTAGACCAATCGGAGCGATGATGCACGTCTGCGAGAATTTGTGAAGAGAGAGGGCAAAAGCTGAGTACTATCAAGAAACCAAGGGCACCTGAGTAGTAAATAGACTAAGGGATTCAAATATGAGATTTAAAAAATGGAAAATGCGTGTTTTGTACAATGAAACCCATCTTGGCCTACCTCAAACTATTTGCAATACCAATATACATCAGTGTGAGAATTGTGGCCTCATTTAGACAAAGTATGATTTGGGGGAAGCTGTTTTGGGAAGGGCTTATTGTGGAAAACCATGCACCTTCATAGCTACTAGGTGATTTGAGAAGTGGCAATTTGTGGTAAAACTTGATTTATCTATGATTTATCTATGATTTGAGAAGTGTCAATTTGTGGTAAAGACTCCATGAGTAAGTGCCACTCTTTTTAGGATTTTTTTGCACATTAAATGACTCATTTAACTAGTTAATCCCATTTGTTGACTCTCTGTTGACCAGCCACTTGAGGGTAAAACTGAGTATATTGCACTAGCCGAGTATTAGCACTCGAGGGAAAAATTGAGCACACAAAAAATGCTAGTATAAGACTCGAGGGTATACCTGAGTATATCTAAATTTCCGGGGTTAGACTCGAGGACACGTGCAATTGTTGACGCGTAGACGCGGGTCGCGGTGGAGAAGTCGAGACGTGCAATCGTGGACGCGTGTCGCGTTGCGAAGTCCAAGACGTGCGGACGTGCACCTGTGCACGCGTAGGGACGCGGGTCGCATTAACCACCCCTCGCCTTTATAGACGCCTCCTCCCACTCGTCTCTGTCACTCTCACTCGCTCACGCATCGCCAACTCTCTCCCACGTCCCATCATCTTCTCCAAAGCAAAAACCCTCTCCCTCTCCCTCTTCCTCTTCCTCTTCCTCCGCCGGAGAGATGGACAAGGAGAATGCCAATCCCATCGTCGAGGTTGGCTCGAAGCGCGACGCCTCCATCTTCGGCCCCGTCCCCTCGGACGGCCGCCGCCGCCGCCGCCGGTGCATCGGAGGCTGCGCCGCCGGTGGCGATCGGATCCCGGCGGGATGGGACCCCTACGACCCCGTGCCGTACGTCCCGCCCCGAACCCCTACGACACCTCCCTGGAGGACCCATGGAACGAGGTAACTACGGTTTGCTTCCTTTTTTGTTCCCCATTCCTTTTTGAACCCTATTTTTGCTGGTGTAGATGGATCTGTAGATGGATCGAGTATTGGGCTAATATTTGCGCCGATTTTATTCCATTTTGTTTTGATCACTTCTTGATTTGGGGTTCGGCTGTTCGGTTAATTTATGCAAGTAATATTGGATCTCAATCGGTTAATTTATGCAAGTAATCATGGGATCTCAATCGGTTATTTTATGCACTAATCAAAAGATATCAACCGTTTAATTTTGCAAATAATCTCGAATGTGTTCAAGTTCAGATCTAGTTCAGATCTAGAATCGTTTCTTTGCCTATGATGAATGGTTGGGCACAAATTTTTACGGGGAGGGTTCAGCGAACCATTGCTGTGTACAAATCTGTTGTGCATGAGCTTTAGTTCGCTTACCCCTTCCCTGTAGATATATAATCATGTCCACTCTAACCGAGGCCGACTCTGTTTTTCTTAACTTTGTTATCATGTACGTTAGTCATCGTTGCAACTCATTCACTAGTTTCTGTTTGATATGGATCGGATGTACTGGCGACGACGTCGGCAGCGACGAAGAGCGAGGAGGACGTCAAGACTCGCCAGTGTGCTGCGGAGGCTGCGGGTCGGCCGATACATCTCCTACTTCGCCAAGGAGGTGTACAGGTGCCCCTTCGCACCAGGAGACTCGGCGCCACGGACTTCAACTGCCTCGTCACGCATGCTGAGAACATCGGCAACACCTTCCCCAAGGTCGGCACGACGGTGAACGTCCACTCCTTCCGCGCCAAGCACGGGCGCTCGGCATGCACCTCCGCGGCTTGCGGCCGGGTGGAGATCTCCGCCGGGCGCATGCCTCCGCTCAAGCCCAAGGCTCCCAAGGGGAGCAAGAGCAACAAGTGAAGGGAGAGCCGGATGGGGTAGGCGGAGTCCTGGACGTGTGCTGCTGCTGCTCGTCTGCCTCCTAGTTTGTTGTTGGGATCCCTTTGTTGTTAGCTAGGGATCCCTTGTTGTTATGTTAGTATGATGGTGCTGTGAAGAACTCAGTTACTATGTTGGCTGCTGTGTATGCAGCCTATTATCTATCCATATTATCTAGGGATTATCTATCCCTAGTCTACTATATTTTGTTGGCCGTACTTAGTTTTCTTGATTTACTATGATCTGTGAATTTATCGTACATTATCCTGGAGATTTGCTTCTAGATTTAACTACATACATATGAACCGGAGGGAGTACTAGATTTGCTGCCATATTGGGCAAACAACGAGGGCCAAAAGGCACAAATAATTGAAGAAAGTCGAAATGCAAGCTTCTCTAGATTTTATACTAATTTGGTGAAAAGGACAGAGAGAAAGAGGGGAAAAAGGTGCACTTAATAGGGATGCCAATTTGGGGCCGAGAGAGACAGAACCCAGCTCCCTGCTCACGTGCAACCAAACGCTTCTCGTCCTGTCCCACGCGGGCCCTTTCTACCAGCCCCACGCGACGCGGGCCCACACGACTCGGCCCCACAAGACGCGGCCCCACACGTGACGAACGGTCAACTAAACGGGAATCCTGCCGTCTGAGCTGCTTCTGCGGGTTTCAAACAAGGGCTTGGGGAAAACTGAGGAAAAACTAAGGAGCTGGGGAAAACTGAGTACAACTAAGGACCGGAGGGCACGAAAATAGAAATCCCTAGAAATTTAATCTTCTTGTTACGTTGATTTTCTACTTCACTTTGGAATTCCTTAAACTTCTCAAAAGTTTCGGATTTATGTTTCATGAAATAGATATACCCATATCTACTCAGATCATCTGTGAAGGTTAGAACATAACGATAACCACCGCGCGATGCTACGCTCATTGGTCCGCACACATCGGTATGTATGATTTCCAATAAGTCAGTAGCTCGCTCCATCATACCAGTAAAATGGAGTCTTAGTCATTTTTCCCATCAGACATGCTTCGCATCTATCAAGTGACTCAAAATCAAGTGATTCAAGTAATCCATCAGTATGGAGTTTCTTCATGCGTTTCACTCCAATATGACCAAGACGACGGTGCCACATATAAGTAGAATTATCATTCAATTTAATTCGTTTAGCATCAATGTTATGTATATGCGTATCACTACTATCGAGATCTAACAGAAATAAGCCATTCTTTTCAGGTGCTCGACCATAAAAGATATTATTCATAAAAATAGAACAACCATTATTCTCAGACTTGAATGAATAACCGTCTTGCATTAAACAAGATCCAGATATAATGTTCATGCTCAACGCAGGTACATAATAACAATTATTTAGGCTTAAAACTAATCCCGAAGGTAGATGTAGAGGAAGTGTGCCGACTGCGATCACATTGACCTTGGATCCGTTTCCAACGCGCATCGTCACTTCATCTTTCAGTAGTTGTCGTTTATTCTTTAGTTCCTGTTTCGAGTTACAAATATGAGCAACCGAACCAGTATCAAATACCCAGGTACTAGAACGAGAACCAGTAAAATGAACATCTATAACATGTATATCAGATATACCTTCTTTCTTCTTCTTGACAAGGCCGCTCTTCAGATCAGCCAGATACTTGGAGCAATTACGCTTCCAGTGTCCCTTCTCCTTGCAGTAATAGCACTCAGCATCAGGCTTAGGGCCGTTCTTAGGTTTCACAGGAGGTGTGGCAGCTTTCTTGCCACCCTTCTTGAGTTTTCCCTTAGACTTGCCCTGTTTCTTGAAACTGGTGGTCTTGTTGACCATCAACACTTGGTGCTCTTTCTTGATCTCAATCTCAGCAGCTTTTAGCATGCCAAAGAGTTCAGGTAACTCCTTGTTCATGTTCTGCATATTGTAGTTCATCACAAAGTTCTTGTAACTTGGTGGCGGTGATTGAAGGACACGATTAATCCCCGGTCTGTTAGGAATCACTATTCCCAAGTCACCGAGTTTCTTCGCATGCCCGGTCATGGCAAGCATGTGCTCACTAATGGAGCTGCCTTCTTCCATCATACAGTCGAAGAAATGTTTCGATGCTTCATAGCATTCCACGGCCGCATGAGTCTCAAAAATAGCTTTCAGCTCATTCATCAACTCATGAGGATCGTGGTGCTCAAAACGTTTTTGAAGATCGGATTCCAGACTGCACAGGATGGCACACCGAACTTGAGAGTACCGAGTTTTCCGAGTCTCGTAAACAGCTTTTACTTCATCGGTTTCAGTTTCCGCAGGAGGGTCACCTAGCGGTGCATCAAGCACATATTGCAGATTTCCGCCAGAGAGGAAGATCCTCACATGACGGAACCAGTCGGTGAAGTTGCTACCGTTGCTCTTAAGCTTTTCTTTCTCTAGGAACTGGTTAAAATTGATTGGGGACGCCATCTCTACAACATATATTTGCAATAGTTTAGACTAAGTTTATGACAAAATGAGTTCAAATTTTAATTCAACATAATTAAAAATCTAGGTGAACTCCCACTCAAAACAATATCCCTCGCATTGTCTTAGTGATCACACGAACCAAATCTACCGCACCTAAACCCGATCATCACGAGAAAAGGTGTGATTTCAATGGCGAACACTCAAAGTGTTCATCATATCAATCATATGATTCATGCTCTACCTTTCGGTATCATGTGTTCCGAGACCATGTCTGTACATGCTAGGCTCGTCAAGGCCACCTTAGTATCCGCATGTGCAAAACTGTCTTGCACCCGTTGTATGTACTTATTGAATCTATCACACCCGATCATCACGAGATGCTTCGAAACGACAAGACTTGATAATGGTGCTACTAAGGATGAACACTTTATTATCTTGAGATTTTAGTGAGGGATCATCTTATAATGCTACCGTCGCGATCTAAGCAAAATAAGATGCATAAAAGGATTAACATCACATGCAGTTCATATGTGATATGATATGGCCCTTTTGTCTTTGCGCCTTTGATCTTCATCTCCAAAGCACGGACATGATCTCCATCATCTTCGGGCATGATCTCCATCATCGTCGGCGTAGCGTCAAGGTCAATGGCGCCGTCTCCATGATTGTCCTCCATGTAGCAACTATTACAACTACTTTGAAATACTACTCAACATGAAATTTAAAGACAACCATAAGGCTCCTGCCGGTTGCCACAATACAATAATGATCATCTCATACATATTCATCATCATATTATGGCCATATCACATCACCAAACCCTGCAAAAACAAGTTAGACGCTCTCTAATTTGGTTTGCATATTTTACGCGGTTTAGGGTTTTCGATATAGATCTAATCTACCTACGAACATGAACCACAACGTTGATACTAATGTTTTCAATAGAAGAGTAAATTGAATCTTTACTATAGTAGGAGAGACAGACACCCGCAAAGCCTCTTATGCAATACAAGTTGCATGTCGAACGAGGAACAAGTCTCATGAACGCGGTCATGTAAAGTTAGTCCGAGCCGCTTCATCCCACTATGCCATAAAGATGCAAAGTACTCAACTAAAGATAACAAGAGCATCAACGCCCACAAAATAATTGTGTTCTACTCGTGCAACCATCTATGCATAGACCTGGCTCTGATACCACTGTAGGATAACGTTGCATAGAAAACAAAAATTTTCCTACCGCGAACACGCAATCCAAGCCAAGATGCAATCTAGAAGACGGTAGCAACGAGGGGGTATCGAGTCTCACCCTTGAAGAGATTCCAAAGCCTACAAGATGAGGCTCTTGTTGCTGCGGTAGACGTTCACTTGCCGCTTGCAAAAGCGCGTAGAAGATCTTGATCACGATCGGTTCCGGCGCCACGAACGGGCAGCACCTCCGTACTCGGTCACACGTTCGGTTGTTGATGAAGACGACGTCCACCTCCCGCTCCAGCGGGCAGCGGAAGTAGTAGCTCCTCTTGAATCCGACAGCACGACGGCGTGGTGTCGGTGGCGGTGGAGAACTCCGGCGGAGCTTCGCTAAAGCACGCGGGAGCTATGGAGGAGAAGGGGGCGGCTAGGGTTTGGGAGGGGGTGGCCGGCCACTCAAGGGGGCGGCCAGGTTGTGGTCTTGGGGTGGCCGGCCCCCTCCCTTGGCCCCTCATTATATAGGTGGATCCCCAAGAGTTGGTCTCCAAGTCTTCGAATAAGACCCGAACCAAAACCTTCCAAAAGGAGGGGAAACCTAGCCAAGCTAGGACTCCCACCAAAGGTGGGAGTTCCACCTCCCATATGGGGGTGGCCGGCCTCCTAAGGGGAGTCCACTTGGGACTCCTTTCCCACTAGGGTTGGCCGGCCATGGAGGTGGAGTCCCATGTGGACTCCACCTTCCTTGGTGGTTTCTTCCGGACTTTTCTAGAACCTTCTAGAACCTTCCATAGAACCTTCCGCGACATTTTAATTCACATAAAATGACATCCTATATATGAATCTTATTCTCCGGACCATTCCGGAACTCCTCGTGATGTCCGGGATCTCATCCGGGACTCCGAACAAATATTCGAACTCCATTCCATATTCAAGTACTACCATTTCAACATCCAACTTTAAGTGTGTCACCCTACGGTTCGTGAACTATGTGGACATGGTTGAGTACTCACTCCGACCAATAACCAATAGCGGGATCTGGAGATCCATAATGGCTCCCACATATTCAACAATGACTTTAGTGATCGAATGAACCATTCACATACAATACCAATTCCCTTTGTCTCGCGATATTTTACTTGTCCGAGGTTTTGATCTTCGGTATCACTCTTTATACCTTGTTCAACCTCGTCTCCTGACAAGTACTCTTTACTCGTACCGTGGTATGTGGTCTCTTATGAACTTATTCATATGCTTGCAAGACATTAGACGACATTCCACCGAGAGGGCCCGGAGTATATCTATCCGTCATCGGGATGGACAAATCCCACTCGTTGATCCATATGCCTCAACTCATACTTTCCGGATACTTAATCCCACCTTTATAGCCACCCATTTACGCAGTGGTGTTTGATGTAATCAAAGTACCTTTCCGGTATAAGTGATTTATATGATCTCATGGTCATAAGGACTAGGTAACTATGTATCGAAAGCTTATAGCAAATAACTTAATGACGAGATCTTATGCTACGCTTAATTGGGTGTGTCCATTACATCATTCATACAATGACATAACCTTGTTATTAATAACATCCAATGTTCATGATTATGAAACTAATCATCCATTAATCAACAAGCTAGTTAAGAGGCATACTAGGGACTCTTTGTTGTTTACATATCACACATGTATCAATGTTTCGGTTAATACAATTATAGCATGGTATATAAACATTTATCATAAACATAAAGATATATAATAACCACTTTTATTATTGCCTCTTGGGCATATCTCCAACACACAGGCCCACCAGACAACAGGGCGGCGCGGCCCAAGGGGGGGCGCCCCCCTATTGTGTGGCGCCCCCGTCAGCCTTCCGACTCCGCCTCTTCGCCTATTTAAAGGTCCCTGACACCACCGGGATGGGGAAGTGCCCCCGGAAGGCATCTCCATCGACACCACCGCCATCTTCATCACCGCTGCTGTCTCCCATGAGGAGGGAGTAGTTCTCCATCGAGGCTAAGGACGGTACCGATAGCTATGTGGTTAATCTCTCTCCTATGTACTTCAATACTATGAGCTGCCTTACATGATTGAGATTCATATGAGTTTTGTATCACTATTCATCTATGTGTTACTCTGGTGATGTTATTAAAGTACTCTATTCCTCCTCCATGGTGTAATGGTGACAGTGTGTGCATCATGTAGTACTTGGCGTAGGTTATGATTGTAATCTCTTGTAGATTATGAAGTTAATTATTGCTATGATAGTATTGATGTGATCTATTCCTCCTTCATAGTGTGATGGTGACAGTGTGCATGCTATGTTAGTACTTGGTGTAATTGCAATGATCTGCCATGCACTCTAAGGTTATTTAAATATGAACATTGAATGTTGTGGAGCTTGTTAACTCCGGCATTGAGGTGCTCTTGTAGCCCTACACAATTAGTGGTGTTCATCATCCAACAAGAGAGTATAGAGTGGTTTTATTATGTGATCAATGTTGAGAGTGTCCACTAGTGAAAGTATGATCCCTAGGCCTTGTTTCCAAACATCGAATCTCCGTTTATTTACCGTTCGTTGCATGTTTACTCGCTGCTATATTTTATTCAGATTGTTATTACCACTCATATACATCCATACTACTTGTATTTCACCATCTCTTCGCCGAACTAGTGCACCTATACATCTGACAAGTGTATTAGGTGTGTTGGGGACACAAGAGACTTCTTGTATCGTGATTGCAAGGTTGCTTGAGAGGGATATCTTTGACCTCTTCCTCCTTGAGTTCGATAAACCTTGGGTGATCCACTTAAGGGAAACTTGATGCTGTTCTACAATCCTCTGCTCTTGGAGGCCCAACACTATCTACAAGAATAGAAGCACCCGTAGACATCATGCATCTGTAATGTCTTTAGGATATTTCATTGTTACAGAAACTGAGTGTAATTGGTATCACACTTCTCAAAAGAAGATAAGTCTGCACCTAATAAATATGTTAGCACATATATATTACTAACATGAATATTTTACTACTGTTACTTTCTACTATGATGAGCGTCAATGACCCAGCCTCAACTCCGACTTTAGTTCACAATGTAGCTACATTGTAAATAAATGTAGGCAACACCCCGCATGTTCACCGGCAGTTATCTCTATACCACAGGTCAAACCTTGCTCCATCTATTCATTAAATAAGGCGCCCTTATTTTTTAAGTTTTTCTTTAACCAAAGTTACTCCGAATATATAAAGATTGTTTCTATAAAATTGACATAATTAGAAAGTGTCTTTAATAGAAATCCGAAGATACTTGATTATGTAAGATATAAACAAGATATTGTTCCTCAATTTTTCGATCAAAGTTTGCCTTGGAATACGTGGGGTCTAATTTATCAAAAACGGAGGTAGTAGGTGCCTTGCCTTCGCCGACATCCTCTTTGGATAGAGTTTGAGAGACATATTTTGCCTTTGTGAGCATTAAAATCCAATGAACACGGTTAATCTAAATTTTTAACACAAAAATTAAACCTCTGAAAAAATTAAAGTATTTCAGTAAATTATATATCTTTCACTCTGCACTGAAAGTTGGGTTAATTAGATACATATCACTGTAATTTTCAGCTATTTTAGAAACGCCACCGCAACTTTCAACATCCGAAAAATGCTAGAACCATTTTCTGTTCATCCCACATATGCCATTACACCTGGTTAAAAAAAACATGTGGCAGGCTTTTTTTTTGCGAATGATATAGAAAACTTTATATTCCATATTTCTGGCGGCTGTATATACATAGAGAGA
This sequence comes from Lolium rigidum, assembly GCF_022539505.1. NCBI lineage: Eukaryota > Viridiplantae > Streptophyta > Magnoliopsida > Poales > Poaceae > Lolium > Lolium rigidum. Next base: position 88,072,433 of record NC_061511.1, read on the forward strand.
GTGGCCCCACCCGAAGAAGGCTGATGTGGGCTTGTGGACTAGCTTGCCTCTTTTTTCACATGGAAGGGCGACTAAAATTTATAATCGTGATTGCTTCTCGCTCCCTGATACGTCTCCGACGTATCGATAATTTCTTATATTCCATGCCACATTATTGATGATATCTACATGTTTTATGCATACTTTATGTCGTATTTATGCATTTTCCGGCACTAACCTATTAACGAGATGCCGAAGAGCCGATTCTGTCGTTTTCTCGCTGTTTTTGGTTTCGGAAATCCTAGTAAGGAAATATTCTCGGAATTGGACGAAATCAACGCCCAGGGTCCTATTTTTGCACGAAGCTTCCAGAAGACCGAAGGGGAAAGGAAGTGGGGCCACGAGGCGCCGACACCACAGGGCGGCGCGGCCTGGCCCTTGGCCGCGCGGCCCTGGTGTGTGGGGCCCTGGTGTGGCCCCCCGCGTTGCCCTTCCGCCTACTTAAATCCTCCGTCGCGAAACCCCCAGTACCGAGAGCCACGATACGGAAAACCTTCCAGAGACGCCGCCGCCGCCAATCCCATCTCGGGGGATTCAGGAGATCGCCTCCGGCACCCTGCCGGAGAGGGGAATCATCTCCCGGAGGACTCTTCACCGCCATGGTCGCCTCCGGAGTGATGAGTGAGTAGTTCACCCCTGGACTATGGGTCCATAGCAGTAGCTAGATGGTCGTCTTCTCCTTATGTGCTTCATTGTCGGATCTTGTGAGCTGCCTAACATGATCAAGATCATCTAGCTGTAATGCTATATGTTGTGTTTGTCGGGATCCGATGGATAGAGAATACTATGTTATGTTGATTATCAATCTATTACCTATGTGTTGTTTATGATCTTGCATGCTCTCCGTTATTAGTAGAGGCTCTGACCAAGTTTTTACTCTTAACTCCAAGAGGGAGTATTTATGCTCGATAGTGGGTTCATGCCTCCATTAAATCTGGGACAGTGACAGAAAGTTCTAAGGTTGTGGATGTGCTGTTGCCACTAAGGATAAAACATTGATGCTATGTCCGAGGATGTAGTTATTGATTACATTACGCACCATACTTAATGCAATTGTCTGTTGTTTGCAACTTAATACCGGAAGGGGTTCGGATGATAACTCCGAAGGTGGACTTTTTAGGCATAGATGCATGATGGATAGCGGTCTATGTACTTTGTCGTAATGCCCAATTAAATCTCACAATACTCATCATATCATGTATGTGCATTGTCATGCTCTCTCTATTTGTCAATTGCCCGACTGTAATTTGTTCACCCAACATGCTATTTATCTTATGGGAGAGACACCTCTAGTGAACTGTGGACCCCGGTCCATTCTTTTACATCGAATACAATCTATCGCAATACTTGTTCTACTCGTTTTCTGCAAACAATCATCATCCACACTATACATCTAATCCTTTGTTACAGCAAGCCGGTGAGATTGACAACCTCACTCGTTTCGTTGGGGCAAAGTACTTTGGTTGTGTTGTGCGGGTTCCACGTTGGCGCCGGAATCCCCGGTGTTGCGCCGCACTACATCCCGCCGCCATCAACCTTCGACGTGCTTCTTGGCTCCTACTGGTTCGATAAACCTTGGTTTCTTACTGAGGGAAAACTTGCTGCTGTACGCATCACACCTTCCTCTTGGGGTTCCCAACGGACGCGTGCTGTACGCGTATCAAGCTACTTTTCTGGCGCCGTTGCCGGGGAGATCAAGACACGCTGCAAGGGGAGTCTCCACAATCCAATCTCTTTACTTTGTTTTTGTCTTGCTTTATTTTATTTACTACCTTGTTTGCTGCATTATATCAAAACACAAAAAAATTAGTTGCTAGCTTTACTTTATTTACTGTCTTGCACTCTATATGAAAAACGCAAAAAAATTAGTTATTTGCATTTATTTTATCTAGTTTGCTTTATTTACTACTGCTAAAATGAGTAATCCTGAAGTTGAAGTTCGTTCGTTTAAGCAACAAGGGGGAGAATGTTTAAAAGATGCTTGGTATAGAATTAGTGATGCCCATAATAGGTGCACTAAGAAACACTCCACCACTATCCTACTCGAGAATTTTTATGTTGGTATCTCTAGTCTGGAATAGGTATGTTCTTGATTGTCTCGCGGGAGGTAACTTCCTAGGCGCCCTCGCTTTAGAAGCTAGTTGCATTATTGAGAGTTTATTTGGAATACCACCTGTTAATGAAGTTAAAATTGAAGCCTCTCTTGAAGATGTTATGAAAAAGTTGGAAACCATAGAGCAAAACCTTCCAATTATTGATACTACTTTGAAAGCATTACTTGATAGCACTGATAAACTTGATAAATCTCTAGGTGGAATTAATGAGAGAATCGCCATCTTAGAATCTTGTGCTATTCATGATAATCAAACCCAAAGGATTAGCGAACTTGAAGAGGCTATGGGAACATTGGGTTCAACCTTTTCATCTCTAAAGTTTAGAGAGAAAGCTTATGTGGGAAAGGAGCAAAGGTTCATGTATATCTCTAAGGGGCCTAAACCAAAAAGCTATTATAGGCCTAAAATTGATAAAGCTCTTAAAACCACTATAGATAAGGGAGCATCTAAGATACCTAATGGGATAAATTGTGAAAATAATGTCGATGCATCATCTCTTGATAATACTTGATATACACTTTCTGCGCCTAGCTGAAAGGCGTTAAAGAAAAGCGCTTATGGGAGACAACCCATGTTTTTATTACAGTATTTTATTTTATATTTGAGTCTTGGAAGTTGTTTACTACTGTAGCAACCTCTCCTTATCTTAGTTTTGTGCATTGTTGTGCCAAGTAAAGTCGTTGATAGTAAGGTTCATACTAGATTTGGATTACTGCGCTGAAACAGATTTCTTTGCTGTCACGAATTTCGACCTGCCTCTCTGTAGGTAGCTCAGAAAAATATGCCAATTTACGTGCGTGATCCTCAGATATGTACGCAACTTTCATTAAATTTGAGAATTTTCATTTGAGAAAGTCTGGTGCCTCAATAAAATCCATCTTTACGGACTGTTCTGTTTTGACAGATTCTGCCTTTTATTTCGCATTGCCTCTTTTGCTATGATGGATGAATTTCTTTGTTCTATTAATGTCCAGTAGCTTTGTGCAATGTCCAAAGTGTTAAGAATGATTGTGTCACCTCTGAACATGTGAATTTTTATTATGCACTAACCCTCTAATGAGTTGTTTCGAGTTTGGTGTGGAGGAAGTTTTCAAGGATCAAGAGAGGGAGATGATACAATATGATCAAGGAGAGTGAAAGCTCTAAGCTTGGGGATGCCCCGGTGGTTCACCCCTGCATATTCTAAGAAGACTCAAGCGTCTAAGCTTGGGGATGCCCAAGGCATCCCCTTCTTCATCGACAACATTATCGGGTTCCTCCCCCGAAACTATATTTTTATTCCATCACATCTTATGTGCTTTGCTTGGAGCGTCGGTTTGTTTTTGTTTTTGTTTTGTTTGAATAAAATGGATCCTAGCATTCATTGTGTGGGAGAGAGACACGCTCCGCTGTTGCATATGGACAAATATGTCCTTAGGCTTTACTCATAGTATTCATGGCGAAGGTTGAATCTTCTTCGTTAAATTGTTATATGGTTGGAATCGGGAAATGCTACATGTAGTAATTCTAAGATGTCTTGAATAATTTGATACTTGGCAATTGTTGTGCTCATGTTTAAGCTCTTGCATCATATACTTTGCACCCATTAATGAAGAAATACATAGAGCTTGCTAAAATTTGGTTTGCATATTTGGTCTCTCTAAAGTCTAGATAATTCTAGCATTGAGTTTTGAACAACAAGGAAGACGGTGTAGAGTCTTATAATGTTTACAATATGTATTTTATGTGAGTTTTGCTGCACCGGTTCATCCTTGTGTTTGTTTCAAATAACCTTGCTAGCCTAAAACTTGTATCGAGAGGGAATACTTCTCATGCATCCAAAATCCTTGAGCCAACCACTATGCCATTTGTGTCCACCATACCTACCTACTACATGGTATTTCTCCGCCATTCCAAAGTAAATTGCTTGAGTGCTACCTTTAAAATTTCTATCCTTTACCTTTGCAATATATAGCTCATGGGACAAATAGCTTAAAAACTATTGTGGTATTGAATATGTACTTATGCACTTCATCTCTTATTAAGTTGCTTGTTGTGCGATAACCATGTTCCTGGGGACGCCATCAACTACTCTTTGTTGAATATCATGTGAGTTGCTATGCATGTCCGTCTTGTCCGAAGTAAGGGAGATTTACCACTCATTTAATGGTTAGAGCATGCATATTGTTAGAGAAGAACATTGGGCCGCTAACTAAAGCCATGAATCATGGTGGAAGTTTCAGTTTTGGACATATATCCTCAATCTCATATGAGAACATTAATTGTTGCTACATGCTTATGCATTAAAGAGGAGTCCATTATCCGTTGTCTATGTTGTCCCGGTATGGATGTCTAAGTTGAGAATAATCAAAAGCGAGAAATCCAAATGCGAGCTTTCTCCTTAGACCTTTGTACAGGCGGCATAGAGGTACCCCTTTGTGACACTTGGTTGAAACATGTGTATTGCGATAATCCCGGTAATCCAAGCTAATTAGGACAAGGTGCGGGCACTATTAGTATACTATGCATGAGGCTTGCAACTTGTAAGATATAATTTACATGATACATATGCTTTATTACTACCGTTGACAAAATTGTTTCTTGTTTTCAAAACCAAAGCTCTAGCGCAAATATAGCAATCAATGCTTCCCTCTGCGAAGGGCCTTTCTTTTACTTTTATGTTGAGTCAGTTCACCTATCTCTCTCCACCTCAAGAAGCAAACACTTGTGTGAACTGTGCATTGATTCTCACATACTTGCTTATTGCACTTGTTATATTACTTTACATTGACAATTATCCATGAGATATACATGTTACAAGTTGAAAGCAACCGCTGAAACTTAATCTTCCTTTGTGTTGCTTCAATACCTTTACTTTGATTTATTGCTTTTGAGTTAACTCTTATGCAAGACTTATTGATGCTCGTCTTGAAGTGCTATTCATGAAAAGTCTTTGCATTATGATTCATTTGTTTACTCATGTCATTACCATTGTTTTGATCGCTGCATTCATTACATATGCTTACAATAGTATGATCAAGGTTATGATGGCATGTCACTCCGTAAATTATCTTTGTTATCGTTTACCTGCTCGGGACGAGCAGGAACTAAGCTTGGGGATGCTGATACGTCTCCGACGTATCGATAATTTCTTATGTTCCATGCCACATTATTGATGATATCTACATGTTTTATGCATACTTTATGTCGTATTTATGCATTTTCCGGCACTAACCTATTAACGAGATGCCGAAGAGCCGATTCTTGTTTTCGCTGTTTTTGGTTTCAGAAATCCTAGTAAGGAAATATTCTCGGAATTGGACGAAATCAACGCCCAGGGTCCTATTTTTGCACGAAGCTTCCAGAAGACCGAAGGGGAAAGGAAGTGGGGCCACGAGGCGCCGACACCACAGGGCGGCGCGGCCTGGCCCTTGGCCGCGCGGCCCTGGTGTGTGGGGCCCCGGTGTGGCCCCCGCGTTGCCCTTCCGCCTACTTAATGCCTCCGTCGCGAAACCCCCGCACCGAGAGCCACGATACGGAAAACCTTCCGCAGACGCCGCCGCCGCCAATCCCATCTCGGGGATTCAGGAGATCGCCTCCGGCACCCTCGCCGAGAGGGGAATCATCTCCCGGAGGACTCTTCACCGCCATGGTCGCCTCCGGAGTGATGAGTGAGTAGTTCACCCCTGGACTATGGGTCCATAGCAGTAGCTAGATGGTCGTCTTCTCCTTATGTGCTTCATTGTCGGATCTTGTGAGCTGCCTAACATGATCAAGATCATCTAGCTGTAATGCTATATGTTGTGTTTGTCGGGATCCGATGGATAGAGAATACTATGTTATGTTGATTATCAATCTATTACCTATGTGTTGTTTATGATCTTGCATGCTCTCCGTTATTAGTAGAGGCTCTGCCAAGTTTTTACTCTTAACTCCAAGAGGGAGTATTTATGCTCGATAGTGGGTTCATGCCTCCATTAAATCTGGGACGATGGATGGAAAGTTCTAAGGTTGTGGATGTGCTCGTTGCCACTAGGGATAAAACATTGATGCTATGTCCGAGGATGTAGTTATTGATTACATTACGCACCATACTTAATGCAATTGTCTGTTGTTTGCAACTTAATACCGGAAGGGGTTCGGATGATAACCTCGAAGGTGGACTTTTAGGCATAGATGCATGCTGGATAGCGGTCTATGTACTTTGTCGTAATGCCCAATTAAATCTCACAATACTCATCATATCATGTATGTGCATTGTCATGCTCTCTCTATTTGTCAATTTCCCGACTGTAATTTGTTCACCCAACATGCTATTTATCTTATGGGAGAGACACCTCTAGTGAACTGTGGACCCCGGTCCATTCTTTTACATCGAATACAATCTACTGCAATACTTGTTCTACTCGTTTTCCGCAAACAATCATCATCCACACTATACATCTAATCCTTTGTTACAGACAAGCCGGTGAGATTGACAACCTCACTCGTTTCGTTGGGGCAAAGTACTTTGGTTGTGTTGTGCAGGTTCCACGTTGGCGCCGGAATCCCCGGTGTTGCGCCGCACTACATCCCGCCGCCATCAACCTTCGACGTGCTTCTTGGCTCCTACTGGTTCGATAAACCTTGGTTTCTTACTGAGGGAAAACTTGCTGCTGTACGCATCACACCTTCCTCTTGGGGTTCCCAACGAACGCGTGCTGTACGCGTATCACTCCCCCGTCTAGACCCAAACCTACTACCATGGCGGCCGGCGTGGACGCTAGAGATCCTACCAGGGGGGTCAATAATTCCATCATCATGGCAACATCATGTTATATTCTAATGGCAACTTGTTGAGCAAAACAATGAAACTATGTGAGAGATTCATTAAGCAACGCTTAAGACGAATGACAAGCGTGACCAAAAATTAGTTTGGTTTCATGACTGGGAGGTCGACCATGGAAGCCATCTTCTTGATACGACAACTCATGCAGAGATACAATGAGCAAAAGAAGGACCTCCATATGGTGTCCATTGACTTGGAGAAGGCTTACGATAAGATACCGCGACCCGTCATGTGGTGGGCCTTGGAGAAACACAAAGTCCCAACAAAGTACATTACCCTCATCAAGGACATGTACGATAATGTTATGACAAGTGTTCGAACAAGAGATGGCGATACCGATGACTTCCCTATTAAAATAGGACTACACCAAGGGTCAGCTTTGAGCCCTTATCTATTTGATTTGGTGATGGATAAGGTCACAAGGGATATACGAGGAGATATCCCATGGTGTATGCTCTTTGCGGATGATGTGGTCCTAATCGATGATAGTCGAACGGGGATCAATAGGAAGTTAGAACTATGGAGAGAAACCTTGGAATCGAAAGGTTTTAGACTTAGTAGAACTAAAACTGAGTACATGATGTGCGGTTTTAGTGCTACTAGGCACGAGGAGGAGGAGGTTAGCCTAGATTGGCAGGTGTTGCCTTAGAAGGACACTTTTCGATACTTGGGGTCAATCCTGCACAAGGATGGAGATATTGACGAAGATGTGAATCACCGGATCAAAGCCAGATGGATGAAGTGACGCCAAGTTTCTGGCATTATTTGTGATAAGAGTGCCACAAAAGCTAAAAGGAAAATTCTATAGGACGGCGGTTCGACCCGCAATGTTGTATGGCGCTGAGTGTTGGCTGACTAAAAGGCAGCATGTTCAACAGTTAGCTGTGGCGGTGATGCGCATGTTGAGATGGATGTGTGGCCACACGAGGAAGGACCAAGTCCGAAATGATGATATACGAGATAGAGTTGGGGTAGCAACGATTGCAGAGAAGCTTGTCCAACATCGTCTAAGATGATTTGGGCATATTAAGTGCAGGCCTCCATAAGCTCCAGTGCATACTGGATGGCTAAAACGTGCTGATAATGTCAAGAGAGGACGGGGTAGACCAAACTTAACATGCGAGGAGTCCGTAAAGCGAGATATGAAGGACTGGGGTGTCACCAAAGAACTAGCCATGGAAAGAACCGCGTGGAAACTTGCTATCCATGTGCCAGAATCATGAGTTGGTTACAAGATCTTATGGATTTCACCTCTAGCCCACCCAACTTGTTTGGAAAGGCTTTATTGTTGTTATATGCTATTGATGTTGTGATATATAATGTTGTCGGCAAATCAGTGATAGCAACAACTTTTTTTAATTTCCGAAACCGGTATATCAAATACCAGTGACATGGCTGGCACATGCCACCGGTATCAAATAGGAGGCTACCCAATCCATGCCACTAAGGATGGTTTTGCGACCCCGCTCGTAACATTTTTGTACTAGTGATATTATATTAAACAACTTTTTACGACATGTGTAAGAAAGACAATTTTTGGTGTCACAAAAAAAACTTTTCGCAAGACATTTACAAGCATATACCCCCTGTTAAGGAAAGATGTCGCTGATTTGTCTAGATCTAGGGTTTAGGGTTTAAAGACATTTACAATTTGTACTTAGTGTGTTTAGGGTTTAAGATTTACGGTTTAGGGCCAAACTTGTTTCTTTTTCAATACATTTTTTCATTTTACATCGAAAATAACTAAATCTTGATAAGACGAAGCTGAGAAACGACTTACGGGGTAAAAGCGATATTTTCTAGCGGAGCCGTGACCTACTGGTTAAATTTCCATTATCCGTTTCTCCTTGTGATCCATGCTACATAATACAAAATTTCAATATTTGTAACTTAGTCCTTAACTTAATGGTGCACACGAATCACGACTTTATTTTAGTGGCGGATGCTTGATCGGTAGACCATGGTGCCCGTTAGACTACTCACGAGTCTCATCCCTCTCCGACTCGCATTCCTGTCTTACGTTGCTAGTTCTGTTTATAGTCTACCACCAGATGAAAAGTGTCTTTGGCACATGAGCACCAGTACTCTTGTTTTTCAAAATCATATTTTTTTGGATTCTAAAAAAGTTGAAATTAAATATTCACATACATATAAATATTTCGAAGGTACGGTAGAAATTTTGGAGAAAAATATGTTGTAGTTTTAGCTATACAAAAAGGCAAATTTCTTACAAATATCTACTCCTATACCTAGCCACAATTTTTTCTAGCTTAAAATACAGTGCAATTTCTACCAAAATTTTGCACGAGTATTTAGGACATGTGTATGGTATTTTTTGAAACCCGGATGTATAACTGCTTCCACCGCTAGGTTGCTTTTCTGGCAAGCGGCCGCTATGCAAGTCATAGCCGGATAGCTTGTGTACGCACACACCTGTGTACACACCCGCCGCGAGCCTGTAGATCCAAGATTTACCGAATCGCCTTCACAGCTTCACTGTCCGGGAGAAGAAATCACGAGACCACCGCGGGCGCGACCACGGTAGGAGCTCAGCGCCATGGTAAGCAATCGATCCCTCCCCCACCTCGTCTCCAGATCACCTCCTCCCCCCTCGCTTCGCTTTAACTCGACGGATCTGGAAACCTAATTCTTGTTGGCTGGCGTGATTCCAGTCGGCGCTGTTCAACTTCAACTCCTTCCTCATCGTGGTGCTGCTCGTGATCTGCACCTGCACCTACGTCAAGATGCAGTTCCCTGCCATCCTCAACGACCGCACCGGGTATATTTTCCAAAGATTCCCAATTTGAATAGCAATCTGAGGTTTTTCCTTGTGCGCGCTCTGATCTGCTCAGTTTGTGTTTCCTTTCTTGGCAAATGAACATAAATTGAACTGTCAAGATTAGTTTGAAGAACTGCAGCTTATCTTGTGGTTACGTTTAACCATGGATTCTCCGTGGGCCTGCGTCAACTGTCAGGTTTAGTGTAGGGCATTTTAATTTGGGGTTGTAGACGCTGTCCGATGTCCAACCTTATGGAGTTTTAATTTGGGGCATTTTCATTGAACTGTTGGATGCCCAATCTTTTGCTGATTCAGAGTCAATTGGAACCTATGAATTTCTGATACAGATGAAGCTCGAGTGGTAAAATCGTAAAACTCGTCTGTTTTGTCTATGCACGGATACCCCTGTTTTTATATAGGATTAAGCTTTATTTGCTAACTCCATAAGGAACCTCTTTCACTCCTAGGATGTAAGAAACACACAAAAAAAAAAAAAGTATGACTGGAATGTTATGGCTACATGATCCTATAGGCCTTAAAATCATGTCTGATCACACCGTAGGAAGAAAATTGGTATCTTTCCATGATGAGTGAAGGGAAGTTTTTTCTTACACAAATATAGTGCATAGAAGGATTACAATGTTATCCTTAGAAGTTAGAACAAATTCGTATGAACAACAATACTACAAATAAATAGCCCTTATAGGCAAATTCCTAAGGATAACCGATCTCCACAAAATCCTCTGGATCAAAGATAGGTCATCTTTATTTTTCGTATGGACCTCTCGTGCCCAACTGTTCTTCATGCAATTGCCTCTTAAAATTTGTTAAATTGGAAGGCCATGAACCCACATATGACTGGAAGGGCAGACTGCAGACATTATTTTATCTCAGATATTCTTTATTTTCTTACTTGAATTTCATCTCTTGACAGATTCCGTGGTTTCTTCTGGAAAGCCGCCAGAATAGGTATGCTTCTTTCTGAGCTTCCACTTCCAATCCTATGGTAGCTCATTTCCAATTGTTGATAAATCTGCTGCATGTTTCCTAGTTTCTCTTGATTTGGACCACTATTTTTTCTCAGCGTATGCACCTAGTTTCATCTGTCGAGCTGTATTGCAAAGTTGATTGATGATCAAGGCGCTAATAGGTTAAGTTCAGGCTAGACTGCTCTAGTGGTTCATACTATATTCTTTCTATGGACTTTATTGTTTAGAGATAATCTTCTTAAATTCATTGCTTCTTGTTTACCTTGTTAGGGCTACTAAATAAATGAAAACAATTGACAGAAAGCTTCACTATCTCATTTGTGTTGTAGTTCCTGTTGTTGGGGATTGATTACGACTTATTTATATTGGTCAAAATGTAAATAGACTCTTTGGGTTTGATTCATTATGTTAGTTTCTTTTCATACTCAACAAACCTGACATGCTGAAATTGCAAATGTTGAACTATTTCAAAGAAATTCATAGTTGTTTTTTGTTGGCAATGTTTACTGCATTTGCTTTGTAGACGAGTTCTCATATTTTCCTTGATTTCACTTATCTTGCTTTTTTTTAGAAAAAAACGCTGCAAACTAGATCTTTTCAATTTTCCCCGAACTGCTCAGATTTTGTTGACAATACCCAAAGGAGAAATTGCTTTTAGTATCACAAACTTAACTGAAAATTTCAGATCCCATGTAAGCTGTTGTTGCATTACATATTGATTTCATTTTCGGCACTATCTGGTTGATTCATGCGCAAGGTTCAAGAAATCGTTAAGCGTAATTGGTGCGGTGGCCTTCCGTTTAGCGCGCATAAGCGGCGCTTTTTCCCCTCTTTTCTCCGCTTTTTTCCGCTTAAGCGCTTATGCAATTGATGCGGAAGGCCTCCGCATTGCGCTTTAGCGCGCATAAGCGGCGCTTTTTCCCGCTTTCCTGAACCTTGTTCATGCGCTAATTCCTGTTGGTACAGAAAACTGAAAACACACCACATATTTATTAGTGACACTTGAAAGTTGAATTGACCAGTGGACATGCAGTGTACTTGATCTGCAGCATTTTTTTCCTTCACTCAAAGTCTTAGTTCAACTTATGCATTCAATGCTAAAACTACATAAATTGCTGATAGAGAATCAACTTAGGAACTTATGACCTTCAACTGTAAAGGGGGATTGTGGATTTAAGCAAGTGGTAAGCCATTTTTATTTTGTATCATCAGCTCCTTTTGAAATTCTCCATGAATGGAAAAGAATTTGAAATCGACTCATGCTTAGTTATAACCCCTGAAGACATGTAAATGCTGATCTTCAGTCTGTATAAGGTTTCACCTGTCCCAGATCATTGTTAGAGGTAGTGCCTGGTTGTAGCAGTTAGCAGGCTTCATATAAGTTTATGGTGATTCTTCCCGTTAGGTGGTAAGTTCCGAGGATAGCTATGGGTGGTAGGAGGTCTGGGGCTGGTGCATGGACTTGGGGCCGTGGCGCCCAAGGGAGAGATAGGATTGTGGTGGAAAGCCTCCATTGTCTGTTGTTTATTTCTTGGATAATCAAACAACGATAATTTCCATGCTTTATAACAGCTGCCCCTGGCATATTATTATAGGGAATCAATGTAATGGTCCTTTCCAAACAAATAACGAGATAACTTAGGATAGAGCAAATTACAAATCCTTAAGGCAGAGTTGGTGCCGTTGAGTCCTGCTTTGGCTTGTGCTGACGGGCATAGTGCATGACATTGTCTATGAACCTTAACTTCTTATTTAAATTTAGTTTTGCTTGGAATATAGACGTTTGTAATATTTGCAAGGACCGGCTTAATTAATAGGCTTAACCAGTGTCAATCAACTACAAGTTATTGACTGTACCTTGCTTTATATTAGTGGAAACTCAGGTGCGAAAGCATTTTGCATAGAAGCAGATTGTTTTTGTCTATGAATGTTCATAGCTCATTTGATTTTTCGTTTGTATAGATGCGGATAGTTCGTTTACCATAGAAAACCAAAGTATCATTAATGCTTAAATTTGGTTGTTCTTGGTCATGAACAATAATTGCCGATTCGTACTTACTATTTACACATATAGGTGGTGTGTCAAGCTTATGCCATGAAACAAACGATGTGCACATATGATTTTTCTGAAGAACACACTATTTGATATTAATGCACCCTGTTGTCTTAAGTGTCCGAAATTGAACCTTTCTTGTGTTGCTTCATCAGGTGAACGATTGAGTCCTTGGGTAGCATTTGGGTGCTTCGCTATGGGGGTATCCACAATCTTCTTCTGAAGGCTAAAGCAATCATCTCCCAGATTTTGATCTAGGTTGCAGAAGTTGTCTCAGAAGAACTATGTCACATTGCATTCATGTCCATATTTTAGAGAAGCATTTTGCTTCAGTTTAACTGGGGGGATAGCTGTTGTTGCAAGCGCTGCATGTAACTACCAAACATCAGTCAGGTCTGTACCCCTGTTGGGAAGACAGAAACGTGATTGTACTGGTTTATGCCTTGAAGATAGTGCTACTTGTAAAGCATTTAGCAAGAGCGCATGATGGATCATATTACTTGAAATTCTTTGGACCATGCTAACCCAGTTTCACTTTTCTTGATTTGGACGACCTTGTATTAACCTCTCTTTCTCTGAACTGGGCTTTTCCTTTTCATTACTTATCTACTATAGCAGAAGGGAAACGAAGTTAAATTGTGTCCCAAAATTCAGAATTAAAACCACACGACAGTATGGTAATTTTGTCTGAGACTGCAGTATAGTAAATGTTACTGATTAGTTAGTGCAGACTTCTGAGGACCCAAATATTATCTGTCAGATGTTTTCACCTAGTCGACAGATAGTATACAATCTTCCGAATGACATGGTACACAGAGTTGGAAATTTGTTTGATTATGAAATCTATTGCATAACAATAGTTGAGAAATTTGTGCTCACGGTACTACTTTGTTTTGACAGAGTATTAAACTAAGGAGACTGTTAAGGTTTATCTCACTCTGTAGTGGGTGCAACTAAAATGTTATCTCACGTACAATTAGAAGAAAAAATAAGGATGGGTGCATTAATGTGCATCAGGGGAGTGCATACACACTGTTAGATAAAACTAGAGAAATGCTTTGTGTCTACTATTGTAGTAATATATGTAATACCAACCATTCAAAGCCACCACAACGCCTGTAACAGCTGCAGTATTTGCATCCATAACCTCTGGTTTGGATGGAAAGATGCTTGAAATTGTAACCGTAGCCTGATGGATATGTTCATAGCCGCAGAGTAGTTATTTCCATCCTTTGTGACAGAAGTTATTTCCATCCTTCTGCACATAATAAGACTAAACTACTACGAAACTACTTTCGCCATTCAACAGACAATCATATGCATGTCGAGCATGCCATCTATATTGCATAAAAACGATATCTAGAAATTTCCGCCTATGGTACTACAATGTTTGACATTATGGAACTAAAACGTATCATATACAGTTATAACAAATGCAGAAAAGTACATTAAACAATTCTAGGTCAAAACTACATAAAATGCTGCATCTAACTACTGTAGTACAATCTCTGCAATGCCAACCATTCGAAGCCATCTAAAAAAAAACCATTGGAAGCCTCAGTTCTCAAACAGTGCCTCTAATGGTTGTAGTATTGCACCCATAAACTCTGATTTGGATTAAATGATGATTGAATCTGTAATGCTAATCACTGTAGCCTGGTGGGTTTGTTCATAGCTGCAGAGTACTTATTTCCATCCTTTGAGACCTACTAGCTCAGAAGGGAAATTCGGTTAGTTTTTACCTCTGGATGCATCCGTCATGGCTTTGCCGGTGTTGACATGTTTCTTATGAAGGAATCTGCCAAGTCAACCTGCTTTCCACTATGAATGAACTTCATGCACATTGGTGCCTCCACACTGAAAAGGGTGAACAACGCCGATGGCAACGCGAATAGCCCTTCCCCACAGATCAAGCCGGCTGCAACTGCTGATGACAGTATGGCGGCGCTCTGGCTGTTCATCTTCATCCACAGGAAAATCACCGCGCTGCCTATGCACATATCGATAGCGACGGCTGACCCGATGAAGAAGGGCAACGCTAAGACCGTGACACTGGGAATGTACACCTGTATCTTCCAGCCTTTCCTCTGAGACACGACCGAGAGCGTGTTCACCGCGACGGCGAAGCCAGCAGCAGCGTAGCAGAAGGTGAGGCAATGGTCAGGGAGTTCCTTGACACCTCCCGTGCCGATCACCGCCATGGCACGGTAGAGCATTGCATAGGGGCACGGGTATTCTGAGTCCGCTGCTCCGATGGGGACATTCGCCTTGGCGCTTCTTTGGAAGGCACGGAAGATACACGGTGTAAGAACGGAGCCGACGATTACGCCGAAGGTCTGCATCATGATCAGAGCCCGTTGCGAGGTCAGTGTCATGTAACCTGTCTTCACGTCCTGCGTCATCTGCGAAGAGATGTGAAGCGCTGACACCACTAGCCCGCAGGATACAAGGGCAACAATAATCGCGCCTGGCTTGGCAACCCATGCTGCGACGACGAAGATTGTGAACTTGGCGTATGTATAGGCGATGTTCCAGTCCGTGAGCCCAGTTGCGTAGGTGTTGGTGAGGGCAACCACCGGGACGATGATGTACATCGCAATGACGTGAAGGAAATTTACCTGGTGAAATATTTGTGGGATAACTACCCCACAGATTATTGCGCACACGCCGTACGCAGCCACTGGCAGGGAAGCAGGGATTTTGTTCTCCAGGAATACCTCAATCCTTCTACGGTCATCGTAGTTCAGACTGGGGTGTTTTCTCAAGTAGTTACCCACCACTGTATCTGTTTCTTGTTGTTTCTGCCTGAAGTCGAGGAAGGCAGCAATAAGAAGTGTAATGAAGTTGTAAATGCCATCAGTCAGAATCAGTGCAACTGAAATAAAGACCTGTCAATAGAACAAAGGAAAAACATTTCAACGAACAGTTTCAAAGGCAATGTTTCTCTAGTACATTTGTAAGTTTAATATGTTTGAGCATATAAATTGTGATTCACGATTGAGCGGAATTTTTACGCGGATGTCTAATCTTGATCGGATGTTGGACGTCCAACTGTAGTTATATTGGAAAAGAAACTCCGGAGAGAGTATTCTAGCTTATGGGGAAGCTAATAAAATGTATCAGAACACACTTGAATAAAAAGAAAGCTACTCCTCTGATCTTAATAAGCGTCGTGATCTTAGTTCAAATTTAAGTGAATTTGAACTAAAATCACGACACTTTTCATGGATCGGAGGGAGTAAAACATTCATCTAGGAATTCGTAATATCACTTTAACAAATAACGTTGGGTTGTCCATGAAAAAAAGGCTTGAAAAAGGAGATCATATATACATCTGCTGCTTTGTACGTCCCACCTCAATTTAATCACCATATGAACTCATCCCCAGTATTTCGAAAATTTAACACGGACAAGGAGATGTGATACAAAAATTATTCTATCTCAGTCCACAAAAGCTAATTCAAAGAAATTTCAAATGATTTTGGGAGATTTATATCATTTGATTTTTCATGTTTGTCATTTGATTTGTATAATTGGAGTCCATAAATTATTTTCCAAGGATTGCACTGGACTCTATTATTGAGCATAAATTCCATCCATTCAACCTCTTGTTATAGTTCCTTTGCCTTTTCGTGTGATCCCAAACACTATATGATAAAAACCCGTGGGTCTCCATCTTTAGTATTTGCCTTGTGTTTTGAGAATCATGCGAAACAAAGAGCAACTAAAGTCATAATAGAATTTTTTTTGTAGAATGTAAATAAATCCTAGTAATGTCTGTTTGACCATAGTAACATGTGCTGCACAGAGACGCATAGAAGGGGCACTTTGAGAGGATCCTATAAGGTCATGTAGATCCAAAAGTTAGCCTCCACTATCTAGAAATAATGCATCTACACAGAAATTTAAAACGGTCCCCACGAGCATATGCTCCTACTTCCAAAAAAGGCTTTTGAAATAAAGAATCTGAAAAATTATCACATCTACATGTTCATGTGACATGTCCTATGTTCACACAAAGTTTAAAGGAAAAAACAAATTTTCGCGACCTTCGACGAAAACAAATTTGATGCTCCATCAATAGAATTTTTTGCATCACTTTTTTTTTTGTCGTTTCAGGACACAAAATATGTCTTTTCTTCATGAAAGTTTGCAGACATGTGAAATACACAAATATGTACACCATAAAAAATCAGATTGTTTTGAAATTTTAAGATATATTTTTTAATGAATTTACTGTCTTCTAAGAGCATTGCTTGCGGGAGCCAAAACACCACCCTCGCATCTACATGCAAAGCTTTTTTTGTATGCAGTGACCCATCGTCGATTTTGGCCTCCTTTTTCTTATAGGAAGCATGGATTTGGATATGAGGAACCATAATGCGCTCTAAACAACATTTCTGCCATTGTCCCTGGTGCTAAAAGTCTAATGAACATTTCTCACATTATCCCATTAGGTTTTAATAACTAACTGATTGCAAGATTGAAAAATCCTCTTGCTTCGACTGTCGGGCACAAGTTCAACGGAAAAAAAGGAAGAAAATGATAAGTATCTGAGACTTCTCAAGATTACAAACCATGTTGAGGCGTGCTAGTATGAGTCTATGTAGCCCAAGATATGACACAGTAAGGGCAAACCTGCCTCACACTGTGAGGTAGGTGTCCACCCAAATTTCTTCACCTTCGTGAAGGCAGCCCAAAATTTACATCTAATTCCTTTATTTATGATTGATAAACCATGAGTTATTTTTATAGTCAATATTTTATCGCAGGTTAGCAATGATACCTTGGATTGACAAACTCACAAACAGACTTAGGGAACATACAACTGGGGAACACATCAGCCTAAAGAGGACACAAAGAATTTTTTTCTTAGATGGGAGAGAGAGAGAGAGAGAGAGAGAGAGAGAGAGAGAGAGAGAGATGAAAAAAGCTATTGTCTTATCTTAGTTAAGAGATGGTCTCTTGTCACCCAAGATAAGTTTATTTCTCAATTGCAGTAAATATCTTAGTCATATTATTTTCTAGTTGCTATTAATACACAATATTCATGCAAGTATTAATTTCTATAGATAACACAAAGAGGTCATTGTAGAACGTGTCTTTTATGATATGTAGATGATATGAATAACTAAGAAAAGGCTTCTCAACAAGTGCACATGCCCTTAGAAATAATGAATTCTAGAACGGGGCTATAGTGCAACATCGTCTAAAACTTACGACATATCATTACAATAGTGGATGGACACTACAAACATAGAGTGATAGGAAGGTGCATCTAGGGTGTTGCACGCGCAACCAAATAAAACAATGAAAAGTCAATTGCATACTTGTGAAACAAAAAATTCAAAATATTTTAACTCTTAAGCCATTACCCAAATTTACCCAAATTTACGCTTTGAGTACTTTGCTTTCTCGCCTTTCTTCCTGGAGAAGAGAGAAAGAACAATCCCCCCCCCCCCCCGCCCTACAACCAACTTTCTAGCGCCGTTCTCCGACGGCTCCCCTATCCTAATGGCCTCCTAGTCATCGACGGGAAGGGAGTCGTTGAACCTTGCAGAGGTTTCTATATCCGTGGCCTAGCCTAGGTTAGGCGTTTTGACAGACAATTTGGCTATAACAATGGTGTCCGCGGAAGCGAATAAGAGTGCACAAGATCATCCACCGATGGAGTGGCCTCCTCCTTGATTGGGGATGGATCTATGCAGTAGGTTTTCTGGTTGAGGCGGCGGGGCAAGCATGAGGTATATATTTTTCTTCCTAAATGGACTCCCAACGCGACACCCGCTTCAAACTATTGTGGAGAACGCTAGACTTGTACATGATGCATGGTGGCAGGCACTAGTGGTCTTCTTCAACCGCGGTCGTGGCGGTGTTTCTGGAAGGGCAATTGCTTAGAACTTGTGCATCCAGCAGCACCCACCATGCCAGTGAGCAGACAGCTTAGTGTTTCTGAGAAATACAACTAAAAGTGGTTCCATCATTCCTTCACCAATCTGTTTGGGACAATGTCACAACATATCCGGTGTACAGTGACACATCAGGTGGTCCCTTACCGACATGCCACAAAGTTCTACTTGGTTCAAAAATGAGTTCTTGTGATGAAGTTAAGCTGGATCTAGGTCAGATGGTGCTCCATCTCTTCTTCCTCTGGCAAATATCTTAGGCCTTGTTTACTTCTCTCGTATTTTTCTTCTCAATGGGTATAAGGATGAGAAGGGATTTGGTGTTCACCCAATCCCCTCAAATACTCTTCCCCAAAAATACACTAGTATAATGGCGAGTTTTTGATTTAGGCAAAAAATATGGGGATGGGAGCTAGGGGATGGGAGGGGATATCTCGGGATTATGTCGTTCAAAACCAGAGAAGTAAACGGACTAGTGGGAATTTTCCGGGATACGAAATAATCCCCTCCTATCCCCGTAAATACCCTAGAAGTAAATAAGGCCTTAAGCAACAGGCAAAAACTTTGTCCAACACAAAATATCTTCGAGACATGTATGTAATTTCAGTTTCCATAGGGGCTTATGTATGTTTGTGCTTGACCATGTGCCATTTCTAGATGTCTCTAGATATGTTCCACGTGTGTATATGCTCACAACATGTGTATACATGTATTGCAATGTTGTGAATCTGAACATGGTAACTTGTTTAAAAGCGGAATTCACGGTACTCCTACACTTTCAAGTTTACTTTAATGTGTGATTTGCATCTAGATCTCCTCTAGTAGGTTGGACTATTTTTGTGTGTTAAAAGTTACCACTCAATAACTTGTGAAATCACCGTATTGGTAAAAAAAATTACAGTATTTCAGTCCAGTTAATTTAAGAGAGTAATGCCTTTAGTTTTGTTATACATGCATAAATCATGGAGTCCTCAACGCCTATGTACATGTACTGTACGTGCCAAGTTCTAGGAGCACCATGGATTTTGAGTCATTGTTTAGTCGCAATATAGTCACTGAGTCATTTTCTCAAAATCACGGTGACTCACGACTAAACAATGAATTATGGTGACATACAAAGACTTTCGTCGACAAATCACTAGGTCATAGGGTTGGCGACTCAGTTTTGAGTCACGACTCAAAAACCTGGAGGAGCAGACTACTACATGGGCATCTCTGGCTATTCTTGCATTCTACAAGGAAAGTTAATACAGTAGTAGTGATGCATTCACCGTGCCACTTGGCTAGAATTGTTATATCAATTCACCGTACCACTTGGCTAGAATTGTTATATCACCATTTATGATGTATACATTACCACCATGATTGTGATGTACGTACCTTATTATGGTGATAACAATGATATAGTTACCATGGTGATGATCTATTTACAATATTGTTTGGCGCAAAGTTATTAGGTATTGTAGTTCCATAGTCCTTAGTATTAGTTACACCACAATAGTAATGTACTTATCATACTGTGTACAAGTTGATACAACTTCGGATAATTATCATTTGCTACGTTGTTTAGAAAATTGTATAGTCGTGATGTAACTACATAGGTGTACCATATCACTTGGTCAAACTCACATGTGGAGTCACTACAATCGTCAATGTTAGTTAGCACAATGATACAAATGTACTTACGAGACTGAGTTACACCCTATCATGTTGATGTACTTATCTGATGATCGAGTACTAGGTAAGAGTGTACAATCATGTTGCTAAGACTGTATTATTATTATTTTCGATTTTTACCGCATGTGCTTACTAATCATTCTTGTCATGCGTGTAACTAGGAGCTAGCTACTAAATGCAATGGGCCATACTAATATGACAAGAACATATACACTAGGCTAATCACACGAACGAAAACCAGTCATGCCAGAAATCCTAGTATTAAATGTTCATTCCCTAGATTTTTAATTAGATGAATTTGCAACCAATAAGTACTTTTCTTGTTACGTTTTACATACCTTGTATCCATTAATCCCTGCCAAACTTGATGGACTAGGAGTATGATACCATTGCCCACTTTTTGTTTCGAGAAAAGGGAACAACAATCCCCAAGATGCGATACCACCAACAAGAAACGTAATGTTCACCATAAGTGGGCAAATCATTCCCACGCCAATAAATGTTGCAGAAAAATCAAAGAAAAACCTACAAGCACATAACTATATGTCAGTACGGGATCACTGCTTCCAGTAAGGAATATTGTCGTATAACTAAACGGTTATACCCATTCATAATTTATGTACAAACTTGTCATTGCCTCCTAAAAAAAGCATAGATGAGTAACATGTTGGAACATGTGTAAACAAATGCAGAATATGCAGAAAAGAAAAAGTCCCATGTTGATTTTGCATAATATTAGCAATCATGCAGTGAAAATACGTTTTACAAAGTATATATATGTTGTGAAATGTCCATTGTCATATTACGCACCTTTTATTATATAACTGTAGTCCTATTGATCCATGGGGGAATGGTATGATAATGTCTAACAAATCTTTTGATGTTTATTAGAAAACATATTCCATACCTCTTCTTATATAACTGTAATCCAAATAACGGAAAGCTTGAAAATCCACAATCTTTTCCTGATGCATATAGCCATGAGAATGCAGTCCAAGAAAAACTACCAAAAAAAAATTTGAATATGGTTGCGACTTGAATCCTGGATTGAACATAAATATTAGATTTGTGAATCCAAAACAAAGAATGCAATTTTTAACAAACCAATTTGCAGCAAGAGAAATAATGACACGTCATACTTTGCCATAATAGCTCCATGAGGGGTGTGAAAACTGTTAATAAGGTGAGCTTGAGCTGTTCCTGTTGGGAATAGTAATCTGTAGTCAAGAATCATCACCTATAGTGTGAAGAACAATCATTAGTGGATATATATATATATATATGAAATATATATTTTATTGGAAAACAACAATTTGTTTTAATATTTATTGTCAATTTTGTTGATGTGTAGTTTATATTCAAACCATCTCATGACATAGTTCTCATCTCACTATCCTCCACCTTGATTTCTAATGAAGAGTATGATGTTAACCATCAAGGGTTAGGTTTTGTGCTCCCATTCATGTGCATTAATGAGTGCAAAAAACGACACCTAAATGTTGTGGTAGTAGGGAGTTTTTGTTATTTAGCACGCTAGTGCGCACCTAGTTTGCTTGTTTCACTAGGATCCCACATTTAAGTCGGAGGATTGACAATTCAATAAAATAGATCATATCTGGGTGTAACAATGATGATTGAAGGCATTAAAATGCCTTCCTCGCATTTGCCAAGCACCCAGAAGCTAAATCAAGGAAGAAATTCGCGAAGTAGAGGAAACATAAGACTTAGCTACCAATTTTACGGTCACACCAGCCCGTACCGCGTAACCGTACCACATGGCGGCGGCTTCATATCGTCAAATATTTAGACCCTCTGAAGACGCATCTCAAATCAGAGGCGTAGAGATACCAGAAAACCAGAAAACCTCATCTTCCGACGGGATATGGAGGGGGAACTCAATGAAGGGGATCTACCATGCCGTTGCTCAGATCTGGGAGGCTTGGGCATCATCGTCATCATCACCATCAGCACCATCATCATCTTCATCATCATCCATCTTGTTGTAATATTAAATCTTAGATTGGTTTGCATTTATATTCATTTGATTCATCGTACTTCGTTGATATTTATGATGATGTTATTTGCCCCCATGAGTGAGTAGTTCCATTTGTTCTTAGGGAGATGGAGGCCCCTAACACCTCTATGATTTAAATAAATATTTATGTTGTTTAATTGTAACATGTGAAAGTGGTGGTTGTCTTCGATGATGTTGTATGTTGTGCACCATGCAATATTTTCCATTAGGGACAGAATCTGCCGCCGGTTTCAACCATGTCTCAACCAGGGGTACGAGGTACAAGAGCATATGACCATAGCCATGGGGAGACCCTTAATATGCTCGACATGCGAGGGGAAAGGTAGGAGTTATGAGGGGTGTGGAGTAGTGCTTCAAGGAGCACCCTTATTCGAACCTCTCCTCACATCACATATGCAACAAGAACATATTAAATCCTTATCAACTTAGTAACAATGCTGGTGGTAAATCTGCAACTCCCCAAGGAACACTTCACGCCCATTGAGTTTCAAGAACTTCATAGCATTAGCACCATATCGTTTCTCTTTACATCTTTATTTACTATTACGTTGTTACCTCTCAATCACTCTCGTTTACCTTGCCTAGAATTAAGAATATCTCTTAAGTACATTTTAGTGAAGATAACGAAAATCAATAAAACCATTACCAATCAGCTCCATTGTGGATTTGATAGTCTTACTTTTGAAAACTAGCTACACGCGATCTGTGCGGACATCATTCATGTTCACCATATCCTTCCAAACTTAGATATATGTATGGTATGGTATCTAAGAGGCATTGGACGAGTGAAGTTTTAGCAATGGAGATATGTAGGTTGGCGGAGAGCTAGAACAAGATGCTGCATAGGATAGGTGGATGTGAGTATGTCCATCGGAGTAGGGAGAGGTGTTACAAGAAGTGAAGTGCTACATTTTATGTGGCCATGGGAGTGGAGGGTGACACCAGCAAGAGCAAGGCATATCAACATCTGACGATGAAGGATAGTTGGGGGAGGATCCTGGAAGCAGAAGCAGACGGTAGAGGAGCATGCCAGCAACAACAACAACCACCGATGGAGGAGCAGACTTGCAGCTGCCGATGTAGGAAGGAGAGGACCATCATCCACAACAACAGGGGAGGATCCTCGGAGCAACAACAACCGGTGGTGAAGACCAAGAGCCAGAAGGAACAGGTGCCAGCCGCCAGGCTCGTGGCAGCGACACCTGTCAAGACAGAGGACTGGGTCGGCAGGAGTCAGGATTATTTTTGGGTTCCATGACAGAAAACTGGGCAGCTAGATCTAGGTTTTCTAATACTGGGCAGGTGATATAGAATTACTCTAATAAAAATAGGACAAAAATGACAGATGGGGTAATTCTTTTGTCGCTCAACTCAAAAAACTGGACTAGTTGAGGTTAGTCGTGACTCTAGTTGAATGAGTTGCCCAACTCATCCAATGAGTCAAGTCAAGAAACTGAGTTGACCTCGGAGTTGCGACTCATGGGCTAGTCGTCGATTAGTCGAGAGACTAGAAATCCATGGATCGAATGGAGGAAAAGGAGTTAATAATCGGGTGTATCGAATAACCATGGCATAAATTTCACATGGAAACATGACTTCTTATTTTAGAATCAATCTAAGTTTTCTAAATCATTGTTACAAACTTCAGATGACTATAATCTAGTTATATACAAATTACTGCACAATAGGGTTATAATAACTAGTACAATCTTTTCTATCAAAGTATGGATTCCAACTGCGAAAACTGGCACGCTCCCTAGTGCATAGCACAAATAATGTGTACGTAAAATGCAAAATAATGCAGTAAAATGCACACAACAACCGGTGGAGGAGAAGACCAAGAGCCAGAAGGAACAGGTGCCAGCCGCCAGGCTCGTGGCAGCGGCACCTGTCAAGAGAGAGGACTGAGTCGATGGGAGTCAGGATTATTTTTGGATTCCATGACGGAAATTGGGTAGCTAGATCTAGGTTTTCCAAAACTGGGTAGGCACTATAGAATTACTCTAATAAAAATAGGAAAAAACTGACAGATGGGGTAATTCTTTTGTCGCTCAACTAAAAAAGCTGGACTAGGTGAGGTTAGTGGTGACTCTAGTTGAATTAGTTGCCCAACTCATCCAATAAGTCAAGTCAAGAAACTGAGTCAACCTCGGAGTTTCGAATCATGGACTAGTCGTCGATTAGTCGAGAGACTCGAAATTCATGGATCGAATGGAGAAAAAGGACTTAATAATCGGGTGTATCAAATAACCATGGCATAAATTTTACATGGAAACATGACTTCTCATTTCAGAATCAATCTAAGTTTTCTAAATCATTGTTACAAACTTCAGATGACTAATAATCTAGTTATATATAAATTACTGCACAATAGGATTATAATATGTAGTACACCATTTTTTCTATTAAAGTATGGATTCCAACTGCGAAAACTGGCACACTCCCTAGTGCATAGCACAAATAATGTACATAAAATGCAAAATAATGCATGTAAAATGCACAAATTAAGATTGGGACACAATCATTCAACAAGAACATGACACAAGTATTACCTGGTTCAGTGGCACACTAGTTAATACTGACATTAGACCAATGAGGAGAAGGAATAACATCCATTGTCCTGTTGGAAAGTTGTCAACAATGTCTCTTGGGTCTGGATTTGTTTCACCAAGTGCTTTTGCCACGGTGGACGTCATTGCTATGATGTACAAAGCAAAGCCACCTATAAATGAAAACAAAAGATATATTTGTCAATGTGAAATTTAAAATGAAATATTATATATTTCCTAAAAATATATGGGAAAAAATCAACCCTCCTCCAACCATTGCAATCCTAATTTGGTCGTGGATTGCGAACAAATGTGCACATTGTTTTTCTTACTTAGTTAGTTGACTTGGAGTAGAGCTACACACCGCTGATCCTCTGTAACCACCTCATCTAGAGAAATAAATGAAATTCATTTCAAACAAGAACACCTATTGATACCCAACTTCATGTCATAATTGAACACTATGATTAGTAAACATCGACCGTAAGAGATTCAAGTCAAGTAGAATGCAAGACCGGCGACATTGAGCGTGCCAAGGAAATGCGGACCATAGCGGGATCATAAAAAAGAGTTGATGCCTTGTTTTGAAGGTGAAAACTACGCTAGATAAACAATAAAAGGTTGTGCTAATTGATAAGAGAAACTGAATGGTAGGTAGACCGAAATAGGATAAATCTCTCCCTTTTGTCTTCTCCCTTTCAAAACATTATATGGTCGACCTAGTCATTATGCTACCTTCTACATTGCACTAGATCGTGTGGTGATCCTTCATGATATGGTCCATGAATTATAGTGGAAAATATTAACCGGGGTGATACTCAATACTGACTTTGAAAATGCTTATGACAAGGTCATATTGTATTTTCTTGAACAAACTTTCCATATGAAATGATCTACAGAAGTGTTGCATGTCGGATCCATAATTTCATCATTGGAGGTAGTGTGCCCGTTAAAGTCGATGATGACGTTTGCCATTATTTGGAAACAGAAAAGTGATTAATGCAAGGAGATCCATTATTACCCATACTATTTAACATAGTGACTGATATGTTGGCCGTCATGATTGATCATGCGAAAGTAGATATTCAAATTGAGGGGTAGTTTGACATCTAGTTGCCGGATGGTGGTTTATGTATCCTTTAATATGCCGATGAGACGATTATTTTTAAGGCTCGCGCCCTCGAAAAGGTAGAAAACTGAAAAACAGCATTCAAGCAACTTTGGGGACTCAAAATTAATTTTCATTAGATTGAATTTGTTTCAGGGAAGCCCAAGACGTGGATGCTCAATATGCCGAATTATTTGGTTGTGAGCAGGGATAGTTTCCAATTAGATATTTGGATGTTCCGATTCATTATGAAGAATTACAATTGCCGATCAAAAACTACTGCTCAATCAAGCTATGAATCGATTCTGAAAACAATATCGAAACAAAAAATAGAGTAAGGAACTGATATATCAATGAGGAAACAGCTGCTAACCATAAACAAACTTTCGTGAACTAACAACAAACTCAGCTTTCTCTGGCAGTTAATCGTGCACACACTCCTCATACATCTGGAAAACCTACTATACAAACTTGAGAAAGTTCCTTGTCCCATGAATTCTTCCATCAGCATAGCATCAGTTCAAGGCGCACAAAATCTAACTAAGACATTCGTAACGACGTACGAAAAATCTGGGTGGAATGAAGTGGGTGTTACCAGATGTCCTCGGAGAAGCCACACTTGGTGAGGTCCTCGTTCTCATTCTCGTGGAACCCCATGAAGATGGTGTAGTCGTCGGCGTCGGACCGCCGAACAGATAGGAGAAGATCACGGAAATCCCGGATTTGGGCGGCGAAACTGAGGGACTGGGGGCCAGGAGAGATGGGAATCCTTGCGAGAGAAATTGGAGGATTTCTAGGGTTTTGTGTAAGTGGAAATGACGCAGATTAGCAGATTTCATTTTACCCTTTTTGAAAGGCAATTTTTTTTCCTTTTATTTGGCTTCTGATCCCATTCGATGTTCGGTTGTTAAATTTTCTTCACTCTCATGTTTGCGTGCACCAAGGGAAATGACTTCTCTGTTTGTAAAACACTCTGCAACAATGTCCTTAGGTTGCGGTAGCTGTGGTAGTTTTTTTCCTAATAGAACCTGGTATTATTTTAAGAGAAATATTAAACAGTACAAAACATCTCAATAAAAACGAAAATTATAATGAAAATTTTGAGATGTGTTTCATCTTTAGCCTGCAGACCTGTTGATGGCGCGCCGCCGCTGTTACTCCTCCCTGAGTCGACCTGACGTTGTTGGTTACAGACGGGAAGTCGCCGGACGGGTCAAGAAGACCACATCCACCCCGAAAACGAAGAAGAAATAACTACCGGTGAAGCTCCATGAAGATTCAGAGCCCCCTCCCCAACCAGAAGAAGTTCTCAAGAACCACACCACTCCCACAATCTTGAACTGAAACGAACAAGCCTCATGTGTGTGCTTTGTTCAACACATCTCTCGGGTTCAATCCCGGAGTTGGTCTCAAGATCAATTTTTGGCATGATCCTTGGTTGGGAGGAACGAGCCTCGCCTCCCTTGCACCCAACCTGGTTAAGTGATGCACCAAGAGGAACATCTCCACCTAACACGCTTCCCTCGCGTAGTCTCCTCACGGAGGCGACTCGAGGGCGAAGACCCTAACCCCGCCCACCCTTCCCCCTTCCTCTGGCCTCGCTGCGGCCAAAATCAGCCGATGGGAAAGCCTGCGCGACCACCGAAGAAGATGGAGGCCAGGCCATCGCTGCTCCATCCCCGGATTGGGGAGCTCGGGATCTGAGGTGACGGCCTCGAACGGAGAGGGCGGTGTCGACCTAGCGGCCTCGGTTGCGTGGGCAACGTGGTGGAGGCGGACGGGGCGCGCGGTGTGGAGGTCGCTTGGACGGACCTCCATCGCTAGATCTGAAGATGCTACACCTCCATGTCCTTCTCAACCACACCTCCCGGCCCTGGATTCGCTCCGATGATTGGTAGGTGAGGCCATAGGCGGGGCTCTGGACCGGGGGTGACCCTTGGCTGACGGCGGCCTCCACGACGTCGATGACATTGGGACGCTTCAAGGCGCCGTTGAGGTATACTCCCCCTTCTCCTGACCTACTTGTCTCAGGTGAAAACACAAAGCTTCAGCTTGGGCGGCAATGGAGATCTAGCGTCGTCCCCTCCATGGAGGCGCCGCATAGAGATTTTCGATAAAGGATGCTTTATTACTTTTTAGAAGCAATTACATCCAGCCTCTGCATAACCAGGATGCACACAGCCGTTTATGAGTCTTTAAGTCCAAAAAAACCAAATTAAAAAGGAACTAGGCGGAATACATATCGGAACGATGAATCATATAACGCCTAAGATGTGGGTGGGATTTCAATCCGTAGATTATGCTGCCACCCATGTAGGGAAAAAGTATCCCTCGCCGTAGCCTCCAACCGTGTACAGACCTCCGTAAATAGGTCTCGGTTCTCCATGCGCTGAAGAGGCGCCGCATAGAGATACCGGGTCGGTGGTTGAGTTTCAGCAGCTGGTAGCTAGCTTGTAGCGGTTTATCTGTCTCCGTGTTGTGTTTCGGCAAGAGATGTGCTTTGCTCTCCTGGAGGTGTTCGCTCGCCGGTGGCTCGTCGCCCTCGAGCCTCGGTGAGGGGGAAGTGATCCCCTCTCCGGCTGCAGCTAATTCTTAGTGTTCAAGCCCTGGTCAAGCCTGGTGGCTCTGCGCATCTCTTTCTCCGCATCTTTGTTGATGTCCTATTGTGACAGTTTTGGTCTTGGGAGCCCAAGTTTTGCGGGCGGCAGCGATATTTTAGTGTAGCTACGTGGTGAGGTGGTACTGCTTGAGTGCTTCCCCTTGGCATCATGTTTGTCGTTGTCCATCCGTGCTCGGGGTGAGCTGCTCCACCTCCTGACAGGGGCGACTTCCTTCTTCATCAACATTGCTTCTTCTTCTGTCGAGCTATAGGGCAGGACAAGAGCTTCGAGGATCAAGCGGATTTTCATCCTTTTCTATTTTGATGTGATTGTTGTATTCGTTGTGTGTAAGTTGTTTTCCAACATTTGTAAACTCAGTCGTAAAAGGTTTTATTAATTTAAAGTTCGGCTTTTCGAGCCTTCGATCTAAAAAAAGAGGAACATCTCCGTTGGGTTGGTCATGCATATCGACAAGTGGATTCGCAACTTCAAGGGCACTCAACTCCTGAAGATCTGAATCAATTCATCCCATTGTTTGATCGGCTGACTGCTGTGCAACTAAAGCCTGAAATGGCTGATAGTATCTATTGGAGATGGACGGCAGATGGCAGAGTACTCCGCAACTTCAGCTATGTGATGCAATTTGAAGGTTCTACTCGGTTCTGCTTCAAGGAGATCATTTGGAACAGTGTTGCGCCTTTCAAATGTCACGTCTTCGCTTGGCTTGCCGTTCCGGGTAAATGCCACACTGTCCATCGTCTGATGCAGAAGGGGTGGCCGCACAATGTTGCTTGCGTGCTTTGCCTCAGCGAGCCGGAGACAGAAGAGCATCTGGGAGAGGGTTCTCAGCTCGGCTCAGCTTGCACCTAGACATGATATGGTCAAGCTGCAAGAGTGGCTGGTTTCCACTCAGCTTGCTCAGCCCCTGCCAAGCGGAAGGGCTTGGCTGCCCTGCCGCCCTGGTACAGCTAACCTGGTAGCAGCTTCTTTGAGCAGGATCCACGCGTGTGTTGTCGACGAAGCAAAGCTTTGGAGAGAGGCAGGTCGATCAAGTGATGCTGATCTGTTGGATAGACCCAGGGAGCCATACTAGCTCCCTCCCTTTTTCAGTTTTTCACATCTGATATTCCCCTAGCTTTTCTTTGGCTCTCTTTTTTCAGTTTTGTCCTTTGTACATCTTGTGCTCTCCTTCTAATTAAATGAAAACTGAAAAGTCTGCCTTTTTCGTCAAATTTTTTGTGTGGATGTGGGAGTTTTCCTTCAAAACAATCTTAGAGCCTTTTTAGTACTCCCTCCGTTCCTTTTCTTTGAAAAGGGGGATAGGCCCTGCATCATAAGATGCATGTGATGCATATGGCCTTTATTACTACCACCTCCATTCCTAGATATAAGGTGTGTAGTTTTTAGTACAGTAATTAAAAATGCATGTGGAGGAAAAATTACGCAAGATTTTATCCTGAAAAATTGATATGAGAAAGTAGAGAAATTTTAAAAAGATAAGGAAACTCAATCAAATCCTTAAAAAATATCCACATAAGTTGCCCAACATAATATACCTTATATTTTGGAGACTTTTCTCAAAAAAGATTACACCTTATATCTAGGAACGGATGTAGTATATAGAAATATCCTAGAGGGGAGACATAAGAATTTCTTTTATTTCAGTGGGCAATGTTGAGGAAATCGCTTATCGCTGTCAACTCATTTGGCTGGAGATTAGCGAATAATAGGTAAATCAGCCGATTAATCGGGCGATAAATGAGGTAATCGGTTAATCGGTGACCATCAAGTAGCGATTAATCGGCCGATAAATCGTTGAATCGGATGATTTTTTGAATAGTGTTAGTGGGACTATTCATAAATTTGATTCAAAGGCATGGATATATTTTTCCATTGATTTAGGTTCCATAGAAAAAACAAAGGAATTTTACAATCCACTCATATCTATTTTTTTACATTTCTAAGGTAAAGGTCATAACTTGCATGATAATAATTTAATATCACCTTTGAATTTACTTTAACCTTGGTTTGATTATGTTTTTTTAGAATTCATGTGTTTTCCTATTACTGCGAATCAAACACTCATGTTTAATAAATTCTCTTGTTTGCAATCCTCTGCTTTGCACACGTAATCATATCCTATTACTGAGTTTTCCCTATTCCTTTGTATTTCGATCATGATAAAAAATTAAGACCCTTAGACCGATAGTAATGGGTATTTGGTGAGTTAAAAAAGTGTTGCCATGGAGTGCATGCACGCTTACCGGTTAGGGCTAAGTTGCCGACTGTAGTGACGGTGGTGAGCACCAATAAGTTCTCCTGTCGCGTGAAGGGCTCCGACCCTGGGAGGCCGCAGGACCGGAGCAGGCTTACGAACCACTTGAGGAAGATGAAGCTGAGGACGCTGATGGGCATGTTGAGTCCCGGCACGACGCCGGTGGACATCTGGATCTGCAGGGTCACGAAGCCGAAGACGACGGAGAGCACCACCGCGACGATCATCGCCCGCGGCGTCGCCTGCTCCCAGAAGTCGGGCAGCGGCTGCTTCTCGAACGCCCGCTCAACGGACGCCAACAGCAGCGGATCGCCGATCGTCGCGTCCATTCCGAGTCACGGACCACGTACGACGCCAGCTCCAGCTCCCGATCGACTGATCGTGGAGGTTTCGGTAGTTTTGCGGTGGGAAGAAGGGGTGCTGTTCTTGGGTTGCTAGCTCTTGTAGGAGCCATGCGCGCGGTAGGAAGTGGCGAGAGGTGGAGAGGGAGTATAGGTCGGAAGGAGCAAAAAATAGAAGTATGCGCGATCTCTGAAGAGCAAAATCGAAGATGAAAATCAGGCATACGCACTCTTCATGTGGTGGCATAATAAGTTACACAATGCCACCCTACAATGCTCCGCGTCTCAAAAAACTCATGCGAAATTTGTCAAATTTTGATGAACCCATTTGCGCAAGAATGAAGACGCTTTCTTGTTTTCACAACAATTGATCTTTGCTCGAAGCTGTTTGCATGTTCGAAGAGACAAGCAAAACAAAAATGTAGAAATCAAATTCGCCGACGGGCGCGGCAAAGCGCACCTCCTGATCTAGCTACTAGCCTATTATTATACGAGTACCGTATTGTAGATATACACAAACGGCCCCATCTCATCTCGTCGATGTGCACGTGGAGTCCTTGGACTCCTCGGCGGCGTCCAAGCTGTCGACGGCGGCAACCTTAACCGGACCGAACCAAGCTAGTCCAGTCACGACCGGAACGAGCGCCTTCCTGGCGACGGACGCGCGGATGCCGCAGCCAGCACCGTCGCTGCTGTCATCGACGGCCTTGACGGCGTCCCGAGCACCACCCTTTGTGGCCCCGTGGCCCAGCTTCTTCTGCCGCTGCTGCTCTTTGGAGCTGCTGCTAACAAGCAGGTCCCTGGGAGGCAGGAAGCACTCGTTGGAGAGGCCGGCGATGTTGAAGTCGACCTCCTCGATGCTCCACGTCTCCTCCATGCACGTGCAGGGCCTCCTCCTGCGCGCCTCGGCGTCGTCCACGGTCCCGGCGGCGCTGGCGAACCGGGACACGGTGACGACGGTGCGGCCGGCGTGCGCGATGTTGATGCCGTCGACGGGGCGGTAGTCGCGGATGGAGGACTCCATGGTGGTCTCCCAGTACATGTCCTCGCCGTCTTCGGCATCGGTCGAGGGTGTGGACATGCGCAGCAGGTGGGTGTCCTCGAGGCGGACGAGCAGCCCGGTGCGCTGGCTGAAGTAGCCCCACAGGGCGTGCCGGATCACCTCCACGTCGGCGGTGCTCCGGGCGTCCAGAGCGGAGACCTCGGCGTCGACGCGCAGCACGAAGCAGTCCTCGCTGTCCACGGTTTCCTCGCCGACCCACGCGGCGCTGGAGAAGAGGTCCGCCGTCGACTTTGGGTCCAAACCCTGCAGCACGTTACCACACTTGATTAATATACTACTCAAAGAAATCAAAATGCGCCATATGCACATGGGCGCACGTTTGGCCAGCCGTGTCCGTAATACGTGCTGCCTAATTGTCAAATATTTACAGATTTGGTTGAAATTTACTACGTGCTAGATGGAAACAAGATCAAGAAAAATCAAGATGGACAGGACTAATTGGATCATTACCTGGACGCATCTGCGGATTGGTCGCGGGGGGCCTCGGGAGGCGTGGGCCTGCTGCCACGGCGTCTGGCGCCAGGCGACCTTGCCGTCGCTGCCGGCGCTCATCTTGGTGCCGCCGGCCACCACCATCTCGACGCACCACAGCTCGGGCTTCTTCTGCCACACCACAAACCCTCCGGACACCTCGCCGGCGCCGCCGCTGCCGACGCCCATTCCTTTCTTGGCTGCCCTGCCCTTGGATGTGCTCATCCGCACCTTCCCCATCGCGTACATGCTCGTCGCCGCGCTCAGCGCCGCCTCGCCCCCGGCCGCCGCCACGTACTGCTCCACGATGTACCTCGCCTTGGACACCTCCTGCAGACGGAACGATCTTCATTATTAGCCATGAAAAGTTGAAAACCACAAACCGAAACCAAGAACATGTCCTGGTCACTCGATCGGTGCTAAAGTGAACCAATCCAACTTACAAGGGGCTCCTCCTTGATGTCACGTCCGGCCATGCCCTTCCTGGCCTGCACGGGCTGGGGCACCAGCGGCGCGCCCATCACGCCGAGCATGGCCTGCACGTCGGCCCGCGAAGCTAGCGCCGCACCATCACGCCGGTGCTGGTGATCGACGTGCGACCGCACCCACGACTTGACCGTGCGGCGCCGGCGCCGGCTGCGCACAGTGGACGACGCCTCCTGGTGGAGCTCGGGGAGCGGCACCTCGAGCACGGTGTCGAGGCCGTCCTCCCGGTCTAGGTTGGGGCACACCTTCCTCATGGTCAATGCTCCTCAGTTTGCTGCTTGATGAACGGAACTACTCTTCTTCTGGCCGTGACTGTTGAGGTTGAGGACGATGAATCGCTTGACTGGCTGAGCACTAGCAATGAGCAGTCGTATATATGGATGGATCGTGGATATGTGGCTGCACGTTCTGCGCTACACTTCTTCGATCAGCCCACCATGTTCTCCATTTTATATATTTGTAAGCAAATATACGACGAATCTCATTGTTTTCTCCTATAAATATATCGGATCCCATTGTTTAAGGGATCGAATATCTGATTACTGCCTGATTAAAAGCCTCTGTCCTGGCGATGAACGGGTCTAGGGCGAATTATTTGCGTCGTTGAATTTTTTAAAAGTTTGGTCTGATGAGCTCTTGTTCGGGGGCAGCTTGTAGGGTCAGACGGCGGCACTTGGGGCAGATCTGATTTGACAGATCGACGGGTTGGATGCAGGAAGACAGTTAGTCTGCAATATATTAAGAGGTCCTCGAATTTGCATGCATGTATACCGGCAGAGATTGATTCCCCAAATTATGATCTTTGCTAGCTAGCTTTCCACGAAATGAAATGGTAAGAGATCGCGCGCAATCGGGCAATGCAAATGTAATCCGGTCGAGTGATCCTATCCGACTGTGATTTATCTGTCTGCATTCGTCCTCCGTCTACATTCGTGCGTGCATTTCCTAGTTGATGCCACTTACTTGGCCAGAAATGTTCATGCTTGGTTTGAAAACGATTCTGGTGGGGTTTTTCTTGAGTTTATAGCATAAAACTACTACTTTTGATGCTAAATTTCGAAAAACTACCAGTTTTCGCTCCAATCGCACAGAACTACCACATTTGGGCGAGTTTGTTTCAAATAGCACTGATCGTTCACTGAACGCACATTGACAGCGTTTAAGACAACGTGGGCCCACTGTCAGGCATGACGTGGCGCCGTCCGTCAACGAGCCGTTAACGGCGTGCGGGACCCACCACTCGCGGACGGTAGAAGAGGCACGCGCCCCTGTCCGCGCGTTACCGACCGACCGAGCCCGTGCCTTCTCCCCTTAGAAGCAGCGCCGCCGAGGCTCCCGCACCGCCGTCGCCCATTGCCGCCGCCGCCCCCGCCGCCGCCGCATGCCTAGCTGGAACGACGGCGAAAGCTCGCCGGAGCACCTCCCTGTAAGTTCTTAGCCTCTCATCTCTGATTTCGAATTTAGGGTTAGGGTTCTTGTACCGATTTGGGATTTTTCGATTTCTGTCGATTTAGGTCAATAAAGTTTGTTTCTTTTGCGATTTCTTGTCGATTAGGACTTGCATGCCATGGATTACGCCCCTGAGACATGCGCAGACCTCTCATTCTCTGGAGTTGCTGTCGGAGCGGAACGCTGCCGCGTTCATGACTTGGAGCCGACCAGATGCGTCGCATTTGAGGGTAGTTTGACCGGGAGGAGGTTTCTCATGTGCAGCGTTCAAAATGTAAGTGCTGGTTGTCGATTTTGTCTATAATTGTTGTAAAATTTAGTTAACAGAATTCAGTTTAGTAAATGGTAGTTCAGTTAAAGTGTTAAAATGAATGATTGCACATGTTAATGGTAGTTCAGTTTTAATTCTAAATGTCTATTTGTATGAATGATAAGAGACCATAAGTACATCATAGTTCACTTATTTAGTTGCAGGTTACTTGATTGCAGCACTATTTTTCGTTAGTTTGTTAAAAATGC
This sequence comes from Lolium rigidum, assembly GCF_022539505.1. Classification (NCBI taxonomy): domain Eukaryota; kingdom Viridiplantae; phylum Streptophyta; class Magnoliopsida; order Poales; family Poaceae; genus Lolium; species Lolium rigidum. The sequence goes on from NC_061511.1 coordinate 88,107,693, forward strand.
AAGTTCTGCATGCCTCTAAATAATTGGAAAATTACTGTTCTTGTAGCATGTGGAGAATTGTGGTTTTCAGAAATGGGTTGATGTAGAAGAATGGCCAGAAGCTCTGCAGAATTCTTTGGGAAGGCTGTGGTCTATGTACCATGAGGCTAGTGACAAAAGAATTGAAGAGAGGCTTGAGAATGCCAAGTTGGTTCAAGAGTTGGTCGAGGAGAGGGACAAGTTCAAAAAGAACTACTACAGTTTAATGGATGATGTTGACAAATTTATGAAAGACCAAGAGAAAAGGGTCATGGAGGCAAATTTAAAGAAGATGAATGAAGAGAAGGAAGCTATCTTTGACCTGGACAGGCCTGCATTGGAAGCTGAGGTGATGAAGCTCAATTCAGAGTTGTTTGATTTGAAGGAGGAGAAGAAGCAGTGGGAGTCGATGAAGAAGCACTGGGAGTCAATGGAGAAGCTTAGAAAGGAAAAGTGGGAGAAGAAAGAAGAGGCATGGAAGGAGGAGAAAAAGAAGCTAGAGTACACAGTATTTGACCTCTTCAAGGTTAACAGTGCAAACAAGGAGAAGCTGCTGCAGATCAAAGGCATTATCGGAGAAATCTGATTTGATAAATCTCATTTTATGTATGCTGGGTTTATGTAATATGTATGCTAGATCTCGGAAGAATTCTAAGTAAGGTTCTATGTAATATGTAAGCGGGATCTCGGAGAATTCTAAATTAGGTTTATGTAATATGTGTCGGAGAATTCTAAATTAGGTTTATGTAATGTGTCGGAGAATTCTAAAGTTGGTTAATGTGATATGTATGCGGGATGTCGGAGAATTCTAAATTAGGCCAGTGAGTTGTTATAAATGGTCGCCGGCAGTTTTTAGTCACGGCGGCGCCGCTCATAAGAGGTCGCCGGCGATTTTTAGTCACGGCGGCGCCGCCCATAAATGGTCGCCGGCACATTTGACAACAAATGTGTCCTGGGAACCTGATGCAATTCACTTAGCATTGTTTTAGCCTGACACACATAGCATAACCTGATAATATTTAACATAGCATAACCTGATGCAATTCAACACATTTTACTTGGCAGTTGGCAATTGAACAAACCATCTAGCACAAACATAACAACACATAGCACTTGGCATTGTTTTACATTGTCTTACACAATAACACATTGTCTTACACAACAAGCACAACCTGATGCAATTCAACACATTGTCTTACACAACAAGCACAACTGATGCAATTAAACACATTGTCTTACACAACAAGCACAACCTGATGCAATTCAACACATTGTCTTACACAATAACACAAAGTAGCTTTGTGATAACCTGAGGCAAACCATCAATTACACAAAGTAGCAGTTTTCTTCATCACTTCTTGTAGCTACTCCACCTTCCTGCATTGAGATAGCCTGCCATCCTTGGAGTTAACTTGGGTTGTCTGCCAACCCTAGAAGCCCTTGGTGCACTGAATGCTGGTAGCCTTGTTGCTGGTAGCCTTGTTGCTCCAGCTGATTGCCTTGTTGCTGGAGGTGGTACAACTGCTTGACTTGGACCTGGTGCTACACCAGCTGCTTGACTTGGACCTGGTGGTGGTCTTGCTGCTTGCCTTGGTGCTGCTGGTGCTACTTCTGTTTGCCTTGCTGTACTTGTAGTGGCAGAAGTGGAGGAGCAACCACTGGTCCTATTAGACTGCAATTTATGCATGGGTATTAGACTGCAATTTATACAAGTATCATAGCTACAAATCTATGCATGGGTATTAGACTGCAATTTATACAAGTATCATAGCTACAAATCTATGCATGGGTATTAGACTGCAATTTACCTGGTGATTCTGTTTTCTTGATTGAAGCCCTGGCCTTAATGGTACAGTACATGTGTTATACCTGTGGCCTACACGATTGCAGTTGCTGCAAGTGATTGATGTCATCCTTGATGTGTCTCTAGGTGCTGGAGGCTCAAACTTGCTTTTCCTTCTCACAGTTTGTTTCCTCCCCGGCCTATCCCTAAACACAGGCGGGTCGATATCTTGCGTGTCTGTTGTATTCCAGTCCTCAGGTCCAGGAACAGGGTAAACTGTGTACGAGAAAGCCTTCTCGTACATAGGCTTTTTGAAGAAGTCGTGCACATAATCTTCGGCATGTTGTGACAACTTCATGATTGCAGCCACTGCATGGTTGCAGGGAATTCCTGTGAGATCCCACTTTCTGCAAGAACAAGAGTGTTTCTTAAGATCCACGGCCACAATTCTTCCACTAACACTTGTCACCTGCCAAAGACCAGCCTCTGCCAACTTAGCAGTACAATCTCTGGACCACATCTTTGCCTCAGCTAGCTTCTCGAATAGAAAGGAGTGATCTCCCATCTAGCTTTTTCTGCTTTATCCCTTATTCCACTGTATTTCACAATTACTTTATTTCTGATTCCTTCAAGCATTGTTGTAATTGGCTTGCTCCTCTCATTTAAGATCATTTTGTTGAAGACTTCATTGATGTTGCTGACCACAAGGTCAGTCTTGCAGTAAGTGTCAAATAAATGTCTTGCCCAAGTTTCAGGAGGGATCTGCGCCAGCCAATTGTATGCCTCTTCATTGTCAGCTTTCATTGCAGCCATTGCAAGATCGAAGCCATTTTTAGTATATGAGTAACTTGCTGCATCCATATATATTTTTAAGCTCTGGCCCTCTAAATCCCGCTGACTGAAAATTAGCATAAATATGTCGCAGACAGAATCTTTGTGGGAAGTTGGGGAATACTTGAGAAATTGCTTTCAACAATCCCTACACAAGAAACATTGAGTAAGAAAACCAGCATTTATTATTATACATAGCTAGGTTGTTCAAATGTCAACATATGATAGTGTCCAATGTCAACAATCTAACCTTTTGTCTATCTGATATGATTGTGTAATTGCCAAATTGCCCTGACTCTCCAATGCAGTACCTAAGCTGGGTTAAGAACCATAGCCAGCTAGCAGTGTCTTCTTTGTCGACAACACCAAACGCAATCGGGAATATGTTGTTGTTTCCATCTCTACCGATTGCGGCTAAAATCTGTTGTCCAGTAGTCAACTTGATGAAGCAACCATCAACACCTGCATAAAATAAGAAATGAATTACATAGAAAAGTGCAAACAATATGTAATAGGAGTCAATGTATATATGGAGTTGGATTAGTACCTATGAAAGGCCTGCAACCATTCAAGAATCCCTGCAAAGAGGCATTCGAGACATATGAAGAGCCCATGAAACCTTGGATTACGGCTAGGATGCTCGACAAGCTCCTTAGTGGTGACAACACACCTCATCGCCCGGATTTGTGTCTAGAATTGCCTGTAAGTAGTCCCTGAGCCTAGTATACTGTGCCTTTTGATCTCCCATGACAGCATCAAAAGCCTTCTTCCTTGCCCTATAGGCTTTGCTCCTAGGCACTTCAACACCAAACTTCAATTTTGTATTTTCAATAATAGTGTCGACACAAGTATTTGGATCTATCCTCACTGTGTGGACAGCTTGACCAGCCAGCCAATCAATTGATACTGGAGTGTTTTCTCCATGAGGAATACAAGTGTGTTTGACTCCATATTTTCTGAGGCAGAAAGTACTCTCATGCGCTATCTGTGAGGCTGTGAGATAGAATTTGCAGCCTTCTTCCTTCCCTTCTGCTGTGCATGTAACAATGATACTTTGAGGAGTGTTCCTGTGATAGGCAAAATTTCTCAATTGTGCAATGTGGTAATTCCTGAGAGCAACTCTGAATTCATATACATCTTTGAAACACAACTTCTTCCAGAACTGTAGATGAGCATCAGCCCTGTGTGGATCATACCAAACCCTCTTCTTCAACTTCTTAAGCTTTCTCTTCCTTCCACATGGAATCTTGTGTTTCTTGGTAAATCCATCATCATCACTGTCTCCCACATCACCTGGGCTGTTGTCCTCATCACTAGATGGCACAAAGTCTTCCCACCGGTCCTCAACCGCTTCATAATGAGATCTGCTAGTTGGGCCAGGGTTCAATGCTTTTTTTTTCTCAAAGGAGTACTCCTTGTCAAAGTACTCCGGCTCTGCTACCTCCTCACCATCACTCTCTTCTTCTTCCTCCTCATAAATCTCTTCTACATCCGTATCACCTTCATAGTGCATGGCTGGGTTTGATCTCCGCTTCCTCTCCTCATCAAGCTTATGCATTATTTCAACAACCTCTTCATCAGGTTCCTTTTCTTTTTCTCGTCTCTTCAATTCGTGCATTAGTTCATATTCCTCTGCAACCAATCTGTTCCTTTCTTCAAGATTGTACTGACAAGGATAAAAGAAAGCATCCTCATCATCAGACATCATATCAACAGGAGCCTGCATCCCTTGAACATTGCAACTTTGTTGAGTGCCAACATGAAGCACATCTGTTAAGTCAATTGCTACCGGCACAAATTCTTCATTATCCGAGATGTAGTTGACACCATTGTAGTCAACGGAAAACTTCACGAGGACATCCAAGCACTTCAGCTTCATCTCGCCTCCTTATTGAATCCAGCTGGCCAAACAGAATTCTTCTTCAACACAAGTAATATACACAACTTGTTCAGCTTCATACAGTGCTAGCATCTCTGAGATTTTGCCCATGCTATCAATTAATTCCATTCCTTCCACACCTCTCCCTTTCTCTTTTACATAATACATGCTGTCCCTAATACCATACCCATATGATTCAATCAAAGATAACAAATTCAGAACTGTGATGTCGGATCGGCTCAACTTTCTTTCAAGGTTATCTTGACCAGGGAAATGAAATTTGATATCCCAAATATCATCATCCAGCCTAGCAAAGGATAAATGCAAGATTATATTAAAAAGGTTCCACAGATATTTAAATTAATTTAAACCTAGCATTGCTTAGATAAGGGTAAATTTAAATTAATTTAAACCTAGCATTGGTTAGATAAACCTAGCATTGGTTACCTAAATTTGCTACCACGGAAAGTTTTCTCAATAAGCATTGCCAACCGAAAATAACCATGCCCAACACAAATTAAACCTAGCTAAATTTTCTACCAGCCTAAACAAGCATGGGAAAATAACCATGGCCAACACAAATTAAACCTAGCTAAATTTTCTACCAGCCTAAACAAGCATGGGGAGTAACTACCATTTGGCATTGGCAAAGGAAAAATCATTGGCAGCAACCGACGAGGCATGGAAATGCTGGATGGTTTGAGATGTTGAGGACTTACTCTACACCATCGAATCCCGATGGCCAACGGTGGCTGCTCTTCGCCGGCGAGGGTACTAGCGCGTAGGCGAGATCTGCCGGCAAGCTCGAGTCCATGCCACCACGCATCCTCCCTCCGCGGCCCTCCGACGAACATGCGCCGCCGCTTCCGCCCGCCGACGAGCCGGCATGGCCGCCACCGCCGCCACCGCCGCCGACATCGCCGGGAGTCGCCGCCGCCATCGCCGGGAGGGGAAAAGGGGATAAGCTAGGGTTAGGGCACGGGCTCGGTCGGTCGGTAACGCGCGTGCCTCTTCTACCGTCCGCGAGTGGTGGGTCCCGCACGCCGTTAACGGCTCGTTGACGGACGGCGCCACGTCATGCCTGACAGTGGGCCCGCGTTGTCAAAACGCTGTCAATCTGCGTTCAGTGGACGATCAGTGCTATTTGAAACAAACTCGCCCAAATGTGGTAGTTCTGTGCGATTGGAGCGAAAACTGGTAGTTTTCCGAAATTTAGCGTCAAAAGTAGTAGTTTTATGCTATAAACTCGGTTTTTCTTCTTCAGAATTCAGGAAAGCCTGCGCTGTCTGTTGCAATAAACAACTCAGCGATGAAGAAATTGAGAGCGAGACAAAGTGGGGAAATTAAATATATTGCGATCCTAAATATATGGCGACGTTGATGCAACAGTCCTTCACCGGTCATTACGGAAGACGATGCCCGAGCACGTATTATGCTAATAGGACGACGTTGATGTTGAGCATGGCGAACACCTTCAGACTTCAGGCTTCGGGCGACCCTGACCACCACACTTCTTTTTGGTTCAATAATAAGAAATAAACAACCGGCTATTACACATCAATATATGTTGGAAATAGAGGGCAACACGATGCTCATATAAAACTCTCCAATCTCGATCCTGTAGTGAAATTGGAGGTTAGCTTCAAATAACAAATTAAATCGGAAATAGCAACGGTCAAATGCATACGTGACACGATTAATGTGAAAAAATCTTCTCAGGTTGAGCGGTAAAACTTCCACTACGAGAAAGCTGAATACATACTCTTCTGCAGAACATTTGAAGATTATTATTCTTACAGCATGGAGTATCTGGATCATCCGCAACAATAAGAAATTTAACAACCAGCAGGCAACTGTTGAAGGATGGAGGATCAGATATAAGCAAAAACTGCGGTTGTTTTGCGTTTCGAATGAAAAAATAGCTGCATGCACCAACAATTCAAAGAGTGGCTAAATAGATAGTTAGCTTTTTTCTATTTCTAAGCTCTCATCCCTTGTAAATATGCTTTGTACCTATCGGACTTTGTTCTTATATATCAATAAAATTGCAGTGAGAAACTCTCCACGTGTTTCACCTCACTAGATGAAGTTTCTTATCTAGTAATCAGGTCAGTTTTCTCAAAACAAATGATACAAAGTACACAAATTAAATTTAGTAGACAAACATACACATGAGTTAACAACAAGCCGACGAAACATTTTAGCGTAGATAAACACCATTTTCTTCATCAGTCTGTTTGCCTACTTTTTTTTTCTTCAATAAATAACGCTTTATTACTTAAAAGATTTAAGCACTACATCTGGCATCTGCATAACTAGATGCACACAAATGTTTTAATCCACAAGATATAAAAAGGAAGACTTAAGGCTCTCTACAAGTAGCCAGTACTGAACTAAGAAAGTGTCTATGAAGATGGATAACGGATCCGTAGATTATACTGCTATCCATGTAGGGTAAAAGTATTCCTCGTCGCATCCCCCAACCATATAGACACCTTTATAAGTAAGTCGCGATGCTCCACACGCTGTAGAGACGGCCATAAACGGAGTGTAGTTGTGCATCGGTAGATGACCTGCATAACAAAAGCATTTCTATCATTAAAAATCTTGTTATTTTTTAATAGCCAAAGTGACCAAATAACGAAATTGCTCACACCCTAATAAGTAGCTTAAACTTAGGATCTACACCGTTGAGCCAATTTTGCAACGCTGTGGGTTGCTGGATCTAGCACTTTTCCTCTAGATCCTATCCGAAGTGCTGACCATATAAATCTAGCAAATTTATACTTAAAAAATAAGTACTTTAGAGAAAATTGCATATACACGCAAGTGTTGGGCGGGGCAAACGTTGCGTTAAGACTTGAATCTGATTTTGCACAAACCAGCAACTCTACATCTAATACATTGCATGGCGCTGTAATGATCAGATTACAACGTCAAACACCATACTTTGGCAGCGGCCTTGGCTTGGTGTGTACTGCGCGTGTGCTAACCCCATGGTTGACACCAGCTTTGCTTCAGATTTGGCACTTCTACAATGATCTAAAAAGTAGAAAAATTATGTATAAGGGCATCTCTAGGATGATCTATTTCAGATACAAAATATATTTATTTTTATCCATTTGGATCGGGATAAAACCAGCGGCTTAACGCATTTTTTTAAATAATATTATATATATAACATAATTTACATAGGGCAAAAAAGAAAAAAATGACATAGATAATAGATATCCTAAAATCCTAGCTAAAACTAGGGTTAGCATTGGCGTCACCTATGCCTACTCTTCTTTGTTCTCGATGGAGATGACCACCGGCGGCGACTAGGACCATGGTGGCGCAGGCGCCAGTGGCCAGTACATCGCCTACTACGCTACGATGCAGGTGGTGCATGCGCTAGCGTAGGGGGCATGTCACCATGTGTAAGCCATGACACCTATAGTCGACCATGTCTTCGTGGAGCTCCTCCAAGGGCACTTCGTCGTCGCCCTCATTTTCGTCCTCATCCTTGGGGGCTTCGCTGTCCTCATTCTGGCTTGTGGGGGCAACGTCTAGGAAGGCGCCAGAGCGCCGCGGTCCCAAGATCCAAACCGGGGCAGTATGCTAAAATATAAGGTCACCGATGATATGTGGCCCCGTAGATGGCCGACGACCGCGGCGACCAGGCATCGGCCGAAATCGAGACAACGGGCGATGGATTTTCACCGCGGTAGCGGAGCAGCGGCCGCTTGATTCCCAACTGCAGCTGGCCGGATTTTGCCAGCGGTGGAACGGTAGCTTGTGAAAGTGGGGAGTGCTGAAATGACAAAACTATGGTTCGAGGACAACGAAGCCCCCCGAGGATGAGGACGAGAATGAGGGCGGCGACAAAGTGCCCGTGGAGGACTTCCGCGAGGACATGGTCGACTATGGATGTCGTGGCTTACACATGGGTGACAAGCCCATACGCTAGCGCCTGCACTACCTGCATCGCTGCTGCAGCAGGTGATGTACTGGCCACCGACGCCTGCACCACCATGGTCCTAGTTGCCACCGGTGGTCCATAGGTGACGCCGATGCTAACCCTAGTTTTAGGTAGGATTTTAGGATATCTATTATCTATGTCATTTTATTTTATTTTTTGCCCTATGAAAATTATGTTTTTTATATATGAAATATTATTAAAAAAACATGTGTCAAGCCGCTGGATTCATCCCGATCCAAACAGACAAAAGGAATATATTTTATATCCGAGATAAGAGATGCCCTTATACAAACATTTTCCCCAAGACTTACTGCTATATGCAATTTCCTCAGTGCTCTATAGTCTCGCCGTGATGACAAACGACATACATCTTATTTCCCTGCCAATTGCGTTTTACAAGGTTATTTTTGGTAAAAATTACCCCTCGACAAAAATATTAGGTTGGATTAAATCCTTGTACATAGAATCCATTAAGAACTTACCACTCTCGCTGAGATTCCATCGAAATTCGTCGGATCCTTGCATCACATGGACCAAATCCAGATGTTGTAACAAAGCATTTCAAGATGCTTGTCTAGGACCAATGAGACTTCTTCATTGGGCGTGGAAGTTTCCATCACCTTAGCGAGTGTATCACTTTTGTGGCACACAATATTGTACAAGATATTGTTTTTTATGTGGCATTGCCTAACCATTTATCCTCCAAGAACCTTTTTTTATCCATCTGACGTGGGCATTACCCTTCGGGTAACCGGCATTGCCCTACCCTATACGATCTAACTGGAGGCCCATGAAGGTACTCGATGGTAAGGAGGGCCACTTGGATGGCGCATCAGAAGATTCCTTGACGGGCAAGACAAGGAAGGAGCCGAATAAGGAAAGTTTAGAGCTCGGACTACTGTAAACCTAGTCGTACTCGGTTAGACCTCTTGAGACCTGGCCTCCTATATAAAGGCCAGGAGAGGGGCTGCCGAGGGACACGATCAATCTTAGAAATCTTAGCCACCAGAAGTCTAGAGCTAGGTCGCCGCAGCACTTAGCCTCTCGACAAGATCTCAGCCGAACCCTTCGGCACCCCATTGTAATCCAATATTCTCATAATCAAGATCGGACGAGCAGGACGTAAGGGTTTTACCTCATCGAGGGCCCCGAACCCGGGTAAATCGCTCTCCCCGCTTGTCTCGTGAACCGATGTCTCGTGTCGGCCCTACAGGATTCCATCAACCCTAAGCCCCAATCGGAGGGCATTGCCGAGGAGTACCCTCGACAATTGGCGCCGTCCGTGGGAACCCCGTCGGCACAAGATCGGTCATCGGCAGATCCAGTCATGTCATCGGCAGCTTCATCGACACCATCATCGCCAAGTCTGGGAAGCCCGATTCGATTCGGCTCCTATGAATTCACCCCGCACAGCGACTCGTCTCGCTCGACCTTCTCTGATCTACAAGGAAACATGGAGATGACCTTTGGCAGCGTCCACTACAACGTCAACTCAGAAGGAGTCCTTCGACTGCTGGAACCACTCGCCTCCAGATCGACAGGTCCAAGCACATCGTCATCAATCGACCTTTCGACTGGTCTGACAGACTCAACGAACTCGCCCGCGCCATCGACTCCTCGTTGGATCTGACAATCCCGCATCTTCGGAGATGACCTCGTACTACTGCTTGAACTGCGATACCAGGCACGGGCTAGGCTCAAGCGACACGCCGTTCATCTGCAATGCCCAGTACTCATCGGGAGAGGACAGTGTCGACAGCATCGTCCAAGGTACCACCCGGAGAACAGCACACCACCAGGTTTATGTCGCCAATAACACGGGAAACACAAGGAACAGGGGAGACGAAGATCACACCCCCCGCTCCAGCAGACGAGCAAGTTTTGGAAACAGCATCAGTAACAACAACAGCGATTACACCATCGCAGAGGAAGAATGGGCAGCAGCCAAGGAAGCCGTGCTTAACAACACACCGCTCCCCGCAGGAACCTTGGTTGGAACCCTCAACGCTTATCGCTCCATATTGGAGAAAAACCGGGAGCGCCTATCGAAAGAGCAAGCCACCCTCGAGAGACGCCTATCTGCTGCAGACCAATCTAGTGAACGACGGAGAGGCTCGCGAGGAAGCGCCTCTCGAAGCACTCAAGGGGAAGGCAAGCACCGATCAAGATTATCCGGACTCTCGGAAGATGACGCCAGAGAAATAACGTCGAATCTGACCAAGTCTTTTATGACCACGGACACTGATGCGTGTAGTTGACACGTCCGTTGGGAACCCCAAGAGGAAGGTGTGATGCGCACAGCGGCAAGTTTCCCTCAGTAAGAAACCAAGGTTTAATCGAACCAGTAGGAGTCAAGAAGCACGTTGAAGGTTGATGGCGGCGGGATGTAGTGTGGCGCAACACCAGAGATTCCGGCGCCAACGTGGAACCTGCACAACACAACCAAAGTACTTTGCCCCAACGAAACAGTGAGGTTGTCAATCTCACCGGCTTGCTGTAACAAAGGGTTAACCGTATTGTGTGGAAGATGATTGTTTGCAAGAAAACAAGTAAAACAAGTATTGCAGCAGATTTGTATTTCAAGTATAAAAGAATGGACCGGGGTCCACAGTTCACTAGAGGTGTCTCTCCCATAAGATAAAAGCATGTTGGGTGAACAAATTACAGTCGGGCAATTGACAAATAGAGAGGGCATAACAATGCACATACATGTCATGATAAATATAGTGAGATTTAATTGGGCATTACGACAAAATACATAGACCGCTATCCAGCATGCATCTATGCCTAAAAAGTCCACCTTCAGGTTATCGTCCAAACCCCTTCCAGTATTAAGTTGCAAAACAACAGACAATTGCATTAAGTATGGTGCGTAATGTAATCAATAACTACATCCTCGGACATAGCATCAATGTTTTATCCCTAGTGGCAACATCACATCCATAACCTTAGGGGTTTCGTCACTCCCCGCATTCACGGAGACATGAACCCACTATCGAGCATAAATACTCCCTCTTGGAGTTAAGAGCAAAAACTTGGCCGAGCCTCTACTAATAACGGAGAGCATGCAAGATCATAAACAACACATAGGTAATAACTTGATAATTAACATAACATAGTATTCTCTATCCATCGGATCCCGACAAACACAACATATAGCATTACGGATAGATGATCTTGATCATGTTAGGCAGCTCACAAGATCCAACAATGAAGCACATGAGGAGAAGACAACCATCTAGCTACTGCTATGGACCCATAGTCCAGGGGTGAACTACTCACTCATCACTCCGGAGGCGACCATGGCGGTGAAGAGTCCTCCGGGAGATGAATCCCCTCTCCGGCAGGGTGTCGGAGGAGATCTCCAGAATCCGCCGAGATGGGATTGGCGGCGGCGGCGTCTCAGTAAGGTTTTCCGTATCGTGGCTCTCGGTACTGGGGGTTTCGCGACGGAGGCTTTAAGTAGGCGGAAGGGCAACGCGAGGGGCCACACGAGGGCCCCACACCATAGGTCGGCGCGGCCGGGGCCTGGGCCGCGCCGCCCTAGTGTGGCGGCGCCTCGTGGCCCCAATTCGACTCCCCTTCGGTCTTCTGGAAGCTTCGTGGCAAAATAGGACCCTGGGCGTTGATTTCGTCCAATTTCGAGAATATTTCGTTACTAGAATTTCTGAAACCAAAAACAGCAGAAAACAACAACTGGCTCTTCGGCATCTTGTTAATAGGTTAGTTCCAGAAAATGCACGAATATGACATAAAGTGTGCATAAAACATGTAGATATCATCAATAATGTGGCATGGAACATAAGAAATTATCGATACGTTGGAGACGTATCAGCATCCCCAAGCTTAGTTCTGCTCGTCCCGAGCAGGTAAAACGATAACAAAGATAATTTCTGAAGTGACATGCCATCATAACCTTGATCATACTATTTGTAAACATATGTAATGAATGCAGCGATCAAAACAATGGTAATGACATGAGTAAACAACTGAATCATAAAGCAAAGACTTTTCATGAATAGTACTTCAAGACAAGCATCAATAAGCCTTGCATAAGAGTTAACTCATAAAGCAATAAATCAAAGTAAAGGTATTGAAGCAACACAAAGGAAGATTAAGTTTCAGCGGTTGCTTTCAACTTGTAACATGTGTATCTCATGGATAATTGTCAACATAGAGTAATATAACAAGTGCAATATGCAAGTATGTAGGAATCAATGCACAGTTCACACAAGTGTTTGCTTCTTGAGGTGGAGAGAAATAGGTGAACAGACTCAACATAAAAGTAAAAAGAATGGTCCTTCAATGAGGAAAGCATCGATTGCTATATTTGTGCTAGAGCTTTTATTTTGAAAACATGAAACAATTTTGTCAACGGTAGTAATAAAGCATATGAGTTATGTAAATTATATCTTACAAGTTGCAAGCCTCATGCATAGTATACTAATAGTGCCCGCACCTTGTCCTAATTAGCTTGGACTACCGGATCATCGCAATACACATGTTTTAACCAAGTGTCACAATGGGGTACCTCCATGCCGCTCGTACAAAGGTCTAAGGAGAAAGCTCGCATTTTGGATTTCTCGCTTTTGATTATTCTCAACTTAGACATCCATACCGGGACAACATGGACAACAGATAATGGACTCCTCTTTAATGCATAAGCATGTGGCAACAATTATTATTCTCATATGGGATTGAGGATATATGTCCAAAACTGAAACTTCCACCATGAATCATGGCTTTAGTTAGCGGCCCAATGTTCTTCTCTAACAATATGCATGCTCCAACCATTAAGGTGGTAGATCTCTCTTACTTCAGACAAGACGGACATGCATAGAAACTCACATGATATTCAACAAAGAATAGTTGATGGCGTCCCCAGAAACATGGTTATCGCACAACAAGCAACTTAATAAGAGATAAAGTGCATAAGTACATATTCAATACCACAATAGTTTTTAAGCTATTTGTCCCATGAGCTATATATTGTAAAGGCGAATGATGGAATTTTAAAGGTAGCACTCAAGCAATTTACTTTGGAATGGCGGAGAAATACCATGTAGTAGGTAGGTATGGTGGACACAAATGGTATAGTGGTTGGCTCAAGGATTTTGGATGCATGAGAAGTATTCCCTCTCGATACAAGGTTTAGGCTAGCAAGGTTATTTGAAACAAACACAAGGATGAACGGTACAGCAAAACTCACATAAAAGACATATTGTAAACATTATAAGACTCTACACCGTCTTCCTTGTTGTTCAAAACTCAATACTAGATATTATCTAGACTTTAGAGAAACCAAATATGCAAACCAAATTAGCAAGCTCTAGGTGTTTCTTCATTAATGGGTGCAAAGTATATGATGCAAGAGCTTAAACATGAGCACAACAATTTCCAAGTATCAAATTATCCAAGACATTTTAGAATTACTACATGTAGCATTTTCCGATTCCAACCATATAACAATTTAACGAAGAAGAAACTTCGCCATGAATATTATGAGTAAAGCCTAAGGACATATTTGTCCATATGCAACAGCGGAGCGTGTCTCTCTCCCACATAATGAATGCTAGGATCCATTTTATTCAAACAAAAACAAAAACAAAAACAAACCGACGCTCCAAGCAAAGTACATAAGATGTGATGGAATAAAAATATAGTTTCGGGGGAGGAACCCGATAATGTTGTCGATGAAGAAGGGGATGCCTTGGGCATCCCCAAGTTTAGACGCTTGAGTCTTCTTAGAATATGCAGGGGTGAACCACCGGGGCATCCCCAAGCTTAGAGCTTTCACTCTCCTTGATCATATTGTATCATACTCCTCTCTTGATCCTTGAAAACTTCCTCCACACCAAACTCGAAACAACTCATTAGAGGGTTAGTGGACAATAAAAATTAACATGTTCAGAGGTGACACAATCATTCTTAACACTTCTGGACATTGCATAAAGCTACTGGACATTAATGGATCAAAGTAATTCGTCCAACATAGCAAAAGAGGCAATGCGAAATAAAAGGCAGAATCTGTCAAAACAGAACAATCCGTAAAGATGGATTTTATTGAGGCACCAGACTTTCTCAAATGAGAATGCCCAAATTGAATGAAAGTTGTGTACATATCTGAGGATCACTCACGTAAATTGGCTTAATTTTATGAGATACCTACAGAGAATTAGACCCAGATTCGTGACAGCAAAGAAATCTGTTTCTGCGCAGTAATCCAAATCTAGTATTCACTTTACTATCAAAGACTTTACTTGGCACAACAAAACATAAAACTAAGATAAGGAGAGGTTGCTACAGTAGTAAAAAACTTCCAAGACTCAAATATAAAACAAAAATACTGTAGTAAAAACATGGGTTGTCTCCCATAAGCGCTTTTCTTTAACGCCTTTCAGCTAGGCGCAAAAAGTGTAAATCAAGTAACATCAAGAGACGAAGCATCAACATCATAATTTGTTCTAATAATAGAATCATAAGGTAACTTCATTCTCTTTCTAGGGAAGTGTTCCATACCTTTCTTGAGAGGAAATTGATATTTAATATTACCTTCCTTCATATCAATAGTAGCACCAACGGTTCGAAGAAAAGGTCTTCCCAATATAATGGGGCAAGATGCATTGCATTCAATATCCAAGACAACAAAATCAACGGGGACAAGGTTATTGTTAACCATAATATGAACATTATCAACTATCCCCAAAGGTTTCTTTTTAGCATTATCAGCGAGATTAACATCCAAATAACAATTTTTCAATGGTGGCAAGTCAAGCATATCATAGACTTTCTTAGGCATAACGAAATACTTGCACCAAGATCACATAAAGCATTACAATAAAAATCATTGACCCTCATTTTAATGATGGGCTCCCAACCATCTTCTAGCTTTCTAGGAATAGAAGTTTCAAGTTTTAGTTTCTCTTCTCTAGCTTTTATGAGAGCATTTGTGATATGTTTTGTGAAAGCCAAGTTTACGAGCGCTAGCATTGGGACTCTTAGCAAGTTTTTGTAAGAACTTTATAACTTCATAGATGTGGCAATCATCAAAATCTAAATCATTACAATCTAAAGCAATGGGATTATCATCCCCAAGGTTGGAAAAAATTTCAGCAGTTTTATCACAGGCAGTTTCAGCAGTTTTAGCAGTTTCAGGTAATTTTGCGCGCTTTGCACTAGGAGTAGAAACATTGCCAACACCAATTATTTTACCATTGATAGTAGGAGGTGCAGCAACATGTGAAGAATCAACATTACTTGTGGTGGTAATAGTCCAAACTTTAGCTACATTATTCTCTTTAGCTAGTTTTTCATTTTCTTCTCTATCCCACCTAGCACGCAGTTCAGCCATTAATCTTATATTCTCATTAATTCTAACTTGGATGGCATTTGCTGTAGTAACAATTTTATTTTCAATATCCCTATTAGGCATAACTTTCGATTTCAAAAGATCAACATCAGAGGCAAGACTATCAACCTTAGAGGCAAGAATATCAATTTTATTGAGATTTTCCTCAACAGATTTGTTAAAGGCAGTTTGTGTACTAATAAATTCTTTAAGCATAGCTTCAAGTCCAGGGGGTGTGTTCCTATTATTATTGTAAGAATTCCCATAAGAATTAGCATAACCGTTACCATTATTATAAGGATATGGCCTATAGTTATTACTAGAATTGTTCCGATAAGCATTGTTGTTGAAATTACTATTTTTAATGAAGTTTACATCAACATGTTCTTCTTGGGCAACCAATGAAGCTAACGGAACATTATTAGGATCAACATTAGTCCTATCATTCACAAGCATAGACATAATAGCATCAATCTTATCACTCAAGGAAGAGGATTCTTCGACAGAATTTACCTTCTTACCTTGTGGAGCTCTTTCCGTGTGCCATTCGGAGTAATTAATCATCATATCATCAAGAAGCTTTGTAGCCGCCCCAAATTGATGGACATAAAAGTACCTCCAGCAGCTGAATCCAATAAATTCCGCGAAGAAAAATTTAGTCCTGCATAGAAGGTTTGGATGATCATCCAAGTAGTCAGTCCATGGGTTGGGCAATTTTTAACCAAAGATTTCATTCTTTCCCAAGCTTGAGCAACATGTTCATTATCCAATTGTTTAAAATTCATTATGCTACTTCTCAAAGATATAATTTTAGCAGGGGATAATATCTACCAATAAAAGCATCCTTGCATTTAGTCCAGGAATCAATACTATTCTTAGGCAGAGATAGCAACCAATCTTTAGCTCTTCCTCTTAATGAGGAAGGAAACAATTTCAATTTAATAATATCACCATCTACATCCTTATACTTTTGCATTTCACATAGTTCAACACAATTATTAAGATGGGCAGCAACATCATCAGAACTAACACCAGAAAATTGCTCTCGCATAACAAGATTCAGTAAAGCAGGTTTAATTTCAAAGAATTCTGCTGTAGTAGCAGGTGGAGCAATAGGCGTGCATAAGAAATCATTATTATTTGTGGTTGTGAAGTCACACAACTTAGTATTTTCAGGGGTAGCCATTTTAACAGTAGTAAATAAAACAAACTAGATAAAGTAAATGCAAGTAACTAATTTTTTTTGTGTTTTTGATATAGCAAACAAGATAGTAAATAAAGTAAAGCTAGCAACTAATTTTTTTGTGTTTTAATATAATGCAGCAAACAAAGTAGTAAATAAAATAAAGCAAGACAAAAACAAAGTAAAGAGATTGGGAAGTGGAGACTCCCCTTGCAGCGTGTCTTGATCTCCCCGGCAACGGCGCCGGAAATTTGCTTGATGCGTGTAGTTGACACGTCCGTTGGGAACCCCAAGAGGAAGGTGTGATGCGCACAGCGGCAAGTTTTCCTCAGTAAGAAACCAAGGTTTAATCGAACCAGTAGGAGTCAAGAAGCACGTTGAAGGTTGACGGCGGCGGGATGTAGTGCGGCGCAACACCAGAGATTCCGGCGCCAACGTGGAACCTGCACAACACAACCAAAGTACTTTGCCCCAACGAAACAGGTGAGGTTGTCAATCTCACCGGCTTGCTGTAACAAAGGGTTAACCGTATTGTGTGGAAGATGATTGTTTGCAAGAAAACAGTAAAACAAGTATTGCAGCAGATTTGTATTTCAGTATAAAAGAATGGACCGGGGTCCACAGTTCACTAGAGTTGTCTCTCCCATAAGATAAAAGCATGTTGGGTGAACAAATTACAGTCGGGCAATTGACAAATAGAGAGGGCATAACAATGCACATACATGTCATGATAAATATAGTGAGATTTAATTGGGCATTACGACAAAGTACATAGACCGCTATCCGAGCATGCATCTATGCCTAAAAAGTCCACCTTCAGGTTATCGTCCGAACCCCTTCCAGTATTAAGTTGCAAAACAACAGACAATTGCATTAAGTATGGTGCGTAATGTAATCAATAACTACATCCTCGGACATAGCATCAATGTTGTATCCCTAGTCGCAACATCACATCCATAACCTTAGGGGTTTCTGTCACTCCCCCAGATTCACGGAGACATGAACCCACTATCGAGCATAAATACTCCCTCTTGGAGTTAAGAGCAAAAACTTGGCCGAGCCTCTACTAATAACGGAGAGCATGCAAGATCATAAACAACACATAGGTAATAACTTGATAATTAACATAACATAGTATTCTCTATCCATCGGATCTCGACAAACACAACATATAGCATTACAGATAGATGATCTTGATCATGTTAGGCAGCTCACAAGATCCAACAATGAAGCACATGAGGAGAAGACAACCATCTAGCTACTGCTATGGACCCATAGTCCAGGGGTGAACTACTCACTCATCACTCCGGAGGCGACCATGGCGGTGAAGAGTCCTCCGGAGATGAATCCCCTCTCCGGCAGGGTGCCGGAAGAGATCTCCAGAATCCCCCGAGATGGGATTGGCGGCGGCGGCGTCTCAGTAAGGTTTTCCGTATCGTGGCTCTCGGTACTGGGGGTTTCGCGACGGAGGCTTTAAGTAGGCGGAAGGGCAACGCGAGGGGCCACACGAGGGGCCCACACCATAGGTCGGTGCGGCCAGGGCCTGGGCCGCGCCGCCCTAGTGTGGCGGCGCCTCGTGGCCCCACTTCGACTCCCCTTCGGTCTTCTGGAAGCTTCATGGCAAAATAGGACCCTGGGCGTTGATTTCGTCCAATTCCGAGAATATTTCGTTACTAGGATTTCTGAAACCAAAAACAGCAGAAAACAGCAAGTCGGCTCTTCGGCATCTTGTTAATAGGTTAGTTCCAGAAAATGCACGAATATGACATAAAGTGTGCATAAAACATGTAGATATCATCAATAATGTGGCATGGAACATAAGAAATTATCGATACGTTGGAGACGTATCAGACACCGCGGGCATGCCACGGCCAAAAACCGTCGCAGGAGCAACCGCCAATCTCGCAGCATACCTCATCAATCAGCGCCCTGAAGGTTCCATGGCCCAAGCCCATCGAGGTGCCCTAGAAAGTCTCGCAATACTGGGAGACAACCTGGTCCCGCGGAAGGAAAAGACCACGTTACAGGCCAGCGGCTCAAAGCATCATGCGAGAGATGCTCGAGATGAAATCACCCAGAGCAGAATCGACAAAGCAAGGCGACGACGCGCCGCTAGGGAGGAATATGACAGTGATTCTTCGGATCAAAGCCAGGAGAACGACGGCGAGCTAAGGGGGGCCGATTGTTTAAGCTACAAAATCCGCGAGGCGATGCCACCCAGAAAGTTCAAACCTACCCCTACTGACGCCGCCAAATACGATGGACAGCAGGAGCCGAGGTCCTGGATAGACGACTACTTGCAGACTGTGATTCTGCACAAAGGAAATCAGATAGCAGCAATGCAATGCTTGCAGATTTACCTGAAGGATTCAACACGAGCTTGGTTAAGAGGCCCGCCGAAGGGTTCCATCAAATCATGGGACGACCTAGTAGACACTTTCGTTGCCAATTTCCAAGCAACATACAAAAGGCCCGTCGGGATTGAGGAATTACGGCATTGCCAGCAAAAGCAGAAGGAATCGATGCGCGCATACATCGGGAGATTCACCAAGCTCTTAAACGCTGCCGAAGATGTTTCTGTCGACAGAGAAATCGATGCCTTCAGCGATGGCATCCGACGTGAAAGCTACATAGAGGAACTTGGGCGCAAAAAACCAAAAACCATAATCAAGTTAATGGAAATCGCCAACAGCTGGGCTGATGGCGAGGACAACGTACGAAAGCCGCGACAGCGCAGTGACGATGAAGACGACGACCAGCCGAAGCACGACTCAGGTGGATGAAGGGATTGCCACAAGAAAAGGAAAAACCGCTGTTACAACGATAGCAACCTGGTAGCCGCAGGATACTCTGATCGACAGGACGATCGGTATGACGACAGACGAGACGATCGGCAGGACGGCAATCAGAACAACTCTGGAAACCGCGGAAACTACAAACCACGACCACAGAGGACTCCCGAGCTACCCTTCGCCGAGCAGATCAACGCTCCTTGCTATTTGCACTCGTACGTCTAAGGACAACAAAACGAAGTCAAACCACCTGCTCAGAGATTGTAGGCAGTTCATTGACATGCAGAAACTCATCCAGCAGCAGCAACAGCCAACACCACCACCGCCACCACCACCACCGCAGCACCAGGTCCAGCAGGCTCAGCCTCACCAACCCAATGAGACGTTTCCACCACCAGGTGGGCATATGAGCATGATCCACAGGACAGGTGTTTCAAGAAGAGAAATGAAGAAGCTCACCCGAGAAATCAATCTGGCAGAAAGTATCATGGCGAACATCCCTGAGTATGTCGAGTGGTCGTCTCAGAACATTACGTTCAGCCGAGCAGATCACCCGATGACCATACCAAAACCAGGACACGCTGCCTTAGTAGTCGAGGCACAAATCGGGGGGTTCAAGATGAGCAAAGTCTTCATGGATGGTGGAAGCGGACTAAACCTGATATTCGTCGACACAATCAAAAGTATGGGGATCACCATGAGGATGCTAGAAGAAACAGACACCTGTTTTCATGGGATTCTCCCCACTTCACCGGCGTACTCTCTTGGCAAAGTTTACCTGAACGTCGTCTTTGGCAAACCCGACAACTTCAGGAAGGAAAAGATCGAGTTTGACGTCGTGAACTGGGAATCACAGTATCACGCTATACTCGGAAGACCAGCTTATGCCAAGTTCATGGCTGTACCGCACTACGCATACCTCAAGCTGAAAATGCCTGGGAGCAACGGGACAAACATCACAGTCTATGGAAGTTTTTCACGCTCGGACAATTGTGATCGCGACTTTCAGAGGATTGCTGCAAAGTTTGGGATAAAACAGGAAATCACCGATCTTCCTTCCAAGTCATCGTCACGCGATAATAAGGAAGAAAAACACGTCAGGGAAACCAAGAAGAAGCCAGCAGACCCTGCTCCAGAAGCTTCGGCAGCAAAAGCTTCGGCAGTTGATGGCACAATAGTCCTAGGAGACAACAAGACACTGGCAATCGCTGTCGAGACACCTAGTGAAATCAACGAAGCTTCGATAACCGCTACCGTGGTGGACAAGCCGGAAGATAAGAAGAACCCTTTCCTTGCTTAAGCGGTTTAATAGTGTTTAGTTTTCCCTCTCTTTTCAACAGGGCCCTCTTTCTTTCGCCCCTTAGTCCCGTGTTTCTTTTATTAATGAGAACTTAAATTTTGATTCCTTGAAAAGCATTGCAGTAATTCGGAGCACCCAAACCGCATCATCGTAAACCTTGCTTACGCCCCTTGGCGAACGACGGTGCAACGTAGTACGCGGCAAAAGATCGTGCTCCGAAAAAGCCTCTACGAGTGCTAAAGGATGCAAAATAAACAAGGGTGCTAACCTTTCCCTCTGCTATAGATGCCTCTACGAGCGCCGTAAATAGCAAGAGTTTGGAAATACATATAATACAACCCACGTTCGATATTTCACTTATGGAAATATCAAAGAACAACGGGCTCATCAGCAGCGTTAATGCTCCCAATATATTCGGGAGCTGCTGTCAGAACATACATCGGTTGAAAGCAAAGTTGCACATACAACGGGTTTAGCAAGACCTGCAACACGAGCTGATCACTCAAACAATTTGCTGACCAACGAATACACATACGTTTAAACGGGCAATTAAGATTTGCTCCTCCAAAATTTGCCAACGGCATTGACACGGTACAAATACATATACATGTACCTACCGAACAATAAGTTTCAACTACGCAATCCAAACGCTTGGATGAAGTAGCCAAACTACCTATTTACAATAAGAACGTGACCCTGAATTACTGTTGCGAAGTGTCTTTTTCTTCAGGTACCTTCGAGTCCTTTTCCAGCCTGTCGACAATTACATTGGACGCCAGTATAACCTTCGGGTACAGAAACTCCAAATCGCCCACTGCATTGGCAATGGATAGCAAGTCTGCCGAAGGATAACGCGCAAGGACGAGGGCAAGCGTAAATCTAGCTCCCGCAAACACTTGAGCCCGTACCAAGTTCTTGATCTTCTTGGCATTGCTGAATTCTGAAATTAAAGTCATCAGCGTGGGAGGAACTGCGTTCAACGGAAACATTGTCTTCCATATTACTCACAGTCCCTTGTAACACTTGTCGAAGAAGTGGTGGACTTGCTGGACCCGATCTTGAAACTGAGAGACAGCCGAAGCTTTCGAGTGCTCCCTCCAGAAAATTTCATCGGCTGATGATAGCTGGGTTAATGCGTTCACGCGCTCGTGAATCCGCTTGTTCTCTTCAGCACGGTTCAGAGCTATGACTAGCAAAGGAATCAATAGAAGATCAGACAATGCATTTTTGACAAAAGAGTAATGAGCGCAAGGACCAGTGAACTTACAGTTCAAACTTTCGGTGGCTTTATGCAGTTCAGTAAGAGCGTAGCGCTCTACGTCGGCTGCAATCTCGCTCTTCTTCTTGATAATGGCAGCTAAGGCATAGGTATTGCGCAGATCCTTTTCCATCTGCGCGATCCGATCCTTCATACGTTAGATTCGAGCATCTCCAGAAAGAGCACCCGAAGAGTCATCGACAAACACAGGCACTGGGAAAACCTGCAAAAACAGTGTCAAGGGTATGACGGATCGTATCGCTTCAGCATTAAAAGTAACTCCCATCGGGAGAGTGCAAGTAGAAATGCCACGACAAGAGTGTACTAGCAACATTGCTAGCACGGAATTTATTACAACCATAAGTTTTGCGATAGAACATTGTTTCACATCAATTCAAAAAGAAGATTGCTACAAAAATCAAGGGGCTTGGATCTGGGTCGATAAACTTGGGCCAGCCGACGTTTTCTTTGATGAAACCAGCTCAAGGAGCTGGCGTGCACACTTAAGAGCTGACATTTTGAAGGTGCTTAAATCAATGAACTGCCCATCTTGATCCTTCGGCAGCTCCCTAGACATCTCCTCAATATCGGCCTTGAAGCTATGACCCATCATAAGTTGGAAGGCTAGGAGGGCACCATAGGTGCGCGAAGTACGTTTGAATACCTCGATAACCTCCTTGGTGTCGACTGCGAAGGCATCGATCAGCTGCCCCAGAGTCTTTCTTGACTGATCTTGGGGAAGATCATTGAGTGCATTCGCGCCATGGCACCTTTACCCTTATCAAGGAGCTCCCGTGTAAGTTGGTGTGCGGTGATACGTCTCCAACGTATCTATAATTTCTGATGTTCCATGCTTGTTTTATGACAATACCAACATGTTTTGTTCACACTTTATATCATTTTTATGGGTTTTTCGGAACTAACCTATTGACGAGATGCCGAAAGGCCGCTTGCTCGTTTTCTCGCTGTTTTTGGTTTCAGTAAATCCTAGTAAAGAAATATTTTCGGAATCGGACGAAATCAAGACCGAAGGCCTTATAATTCCCGGAAGCTTCCGAGCACCGGAGAAAAGTCGAGAGGGTGCCGGGGGGCCCCACACCACGAGGCGGCGCGGCCCAAGGGGGGCGCCCCCCTATGGTGGCGTCACCCTGTGGCCCCTCCGACTCCGACTCTCGGCCTATATAATCGTCCCTGACCTAAAAACATCGACTGAAAAGGACGGAAACAGAGAAAACCATCCAGAGCCGCCGCCATCGCGAAAGTCCAATTCGGGGGACAGAACTCTCGTTCCGGCACCTCGCCGGACGGGGAATTGCCCCCGAGTCATCTCCACCGCCGTCTCCACCGCCATCTTCACCGCCATCGCTGCCTCCATGATGAGGAGGGAGTAATTCACCCTTGGGCTGAGGGCTCTACCGTAGCTATGTGGTTAATCTCTCTCTCTGTACTCCAATACAATGATCTCGTGAATTGCTTTGCATGATTGAGATCCATATGATGAGCTTTGTATCGCTACTAGTTTATGTGCTACTCATGTGATGTTATTAAAGTAGTCTATTCCTCCTGCATGGTGTAAAGGTGACTAGTGTGTGCACCGTGTGGTTCTTGTCGTAGGCTATGATCATGATCTCCTGTAGATTGTGGAGTTAATTATCATTATGATAGAGTTGATGTGATCTATTCCTCCTTCATAGTGTAATGTGGACAGCGTGTGCACTATGTTAGTTCTTGGTTTATTTTGCAGTGATCTATTACGCTCTAAGGTTATTTAAATATGAACATTGAATTGTGGAGCTTGTTAACTCCGGCATTGAGGGTTCGTGTAATCCTACGCAATGTGTTCATCATCCAACAAAAGAGTGTATGTAGCACACAAGAGAAAGAGTTATTTATTATGCGATCAATGTTGAGAGTGGCCACTAGTGAAAGTATGATCCCTAGGCCTTGTTTCCAAACATCGAATCTCCGTTTATTTACTCGTTCGTTGCATGTTTACTCGCTGCCATATTTTATTCAGATTGCTATTACCACTCATATACATCCATACTACTTGTATTTCACTATATCTTCACCGAACTAGTGCACCTATACATCTGACAAGTGTATTAGGTGTGTTGGGGACACAAGAGACTCCTTGTATCGTGATTGCAGGGTTGCTTGAGAGGGATATCTTTGACCTCTTCCTCCCTGAGTTCGATAAACCTTGGGTGATTCACTTAAGGGAAACTTGCCGCCGTTCTACAAACCTCTGCTCTTGGAGGCCCAACACGGTCTACAAGAATAGAAGCTCCCGTAGACATCAAGCTATTTTCTGGCGCCGTTGCCGGGGAGGTAAGGTAAAAGGTATTCACATCCTCCGACTACTAAGCTATTTCCTAGCACTGTTGCCGGTGTGTGAGTGCTCGAAGCTATTTCATTTAGATCCCGCAATTGCATTTTTTTGTTTCTTGTTTTCACTAGTTAGGCATAATGGAAAACAACAAAATTTTTGGTGAGCTTTTTAATCTTTTTCCTAATTTAGAATTGTTTGATGCGAAAATTAAAAAACCTATGGAACCTTATTTGCATGATAGTAGCAATGTTATTAGTACGAATGCAATTACTGCTAATGCTATGGAGAAGTCTAAGCTTGGGGAAGCTAGTTTTTGTGATATTTTTAGCTTCCCATCTTTAGGGGAGAAAATTTGCTCTGATAATACTTTATCTCCCATATGCGATAACTCTAATGATGCTTGCGATATTTTAAATGCACCTACTGAAAGTATTCCATATAAAAAACCTATGAAATTATTGAACGTGTTATGGATAACCGCTATTAAGGGGATGGAACTGTCCATCCTGGAGATCATTTACTGTTTTTGCATGAATTATGCGGGTTATTCAACTGTGCAGGTATCTCTATGGATGAAGTGAAGAAGAAATTATTCTCTATGTCGTTGTCTGGTAAAGCGGCGCATTGGCATAAACTGCTGAAAGATGAGCATTCTCTTGATTGGAAGGATATTGTGCCTCTATTTTATTCTAAATTCTATCCTCCAAGTGAAATTCACAAAGACCGAAACCGAATATATAATTTCTGGCCTCATAATGGAGAGAGTATTGCCCAAGCATGGGAGAGATTGAAGTCTTTAATGCTCAAATGCCCCAATCATGAGCTTCCAGGTAATATCATCATTGATAATTTCTATGCAAGACTTTCTTTTCAAGATAAGACCTTGCCGGATACTACTTGTTCCGGATCATTCACGCGCAACAAAGAAGAGCTTAAAAGGGACCTTCTTGATCGGATTAAGGAGAATGCTGAAGATTGGGAGAACGACAAAGGTAAAGAGTCAAGTATAAATTATGATTATGAATGCATTGAAGCTTTTATGGATACCGATAAATTTCGAAATATGAGTGCTACTTATGGTCTTGACTCTCAAGTTGCTGCAAATCTTTATAAAGCCTTTGCTTCTCATTTTGAATTGCCTAAAAATAATTTTGATAAGTATCATGAACCTTTTAAAGAGGCTTGCATGAAGAATGAAATTGTTGTTAATTATTGTAATGAGCATGCTCAAACTCCTAAGAATGTTATTTCCTATAAGCATGTTAATTTTTGTGGAATACATAGACCTTGTGGAATTAATCAAATCAAAGATGAATATTGTATCCATCATGCTAATGAAAAAACTAGAAAGTGGTTTAGGGCTCTAGATGATCTTGGTAAAAAAGTTTGTGCCCTCTATCCTTTTATTTGTGAAGTTTGCCATGTAGTGGGTCATTTTAATTTTCAATGCCCCTCCAATGATAATTTGAACCCAATGAGTGCTGCAAATTTGTATTGTGATGATGAAATTACTCCTAATCAGCATGATGAACTTACTTTATTTTTGGGGTGTGAAGAACTGTCGAGAAAAATCTCTTTGTTACATATGAGTGATCTTGATATTGATGATGTCCTGCATGGGTGTTTTTCTTATTGCATTGATAATAGCCATACAAATACTTACATACAAAATATTTTAGAAGATGACACCTTGCCAAAATATGATAGGACCGCTGTGTGTTTTCAACTAATTAATGAAAAGGAGGGATCCTCCCAAGTTTTTTCTATTGTTTCTGAAAGTAAATCAGGTTACGCGGACAAGCCACCCTTCAAGCCTCTTCCTCCTGAAGAAGGGAACGAGAAGAAGGAGAAGAAGAAGGGAACGAAGAAGAAGAAGAAGAAGAAGAAGAAGAAGAAGAAGAAGAAGAAGAAGGAGAATAAAAAGAAAGAGGTAACGGCGTATCACCGCGTGAATGAGATAACGCTAGGTAACCGTAAGTATGTTGCTCCTAATGATTATTATGATAATGAATCTGAATACGATGATCTTCCTATGCCCTTTTCATACATTAGTGATCATGATTTGAATGAGCACACTATTTTTGATATTGCAAATCTCTGGGAAACTAATTCTGAAAATAATGATGATAATAATTGCCATAGTGTCAGTGCTATCCATGCTTCCTCCCATAATGATATAGAAAGCTCTAAGCTTGGGGAAGAGGTGTTTGAAAATCCTTTTGCTACTGATCATTATGTGTTTGATACATCTCCTTCTAATAACAATGATGGTGTGGACACGGATAAACCGACTCGTGAAAGATAACTATTCTATTGACGACACTCGTGCCTCCGATCTTTGATGATTATTATAAAGAATGCTATGATATAGGTTATAACTATCCTTATGAAACTTGTCATAGTCATGATTGGATTACCAAAAACAATTCCCTTAATATGCAACTTGTTTACCATGTTCAAATTCTTGATAATAATCTTGCTCCAATTACTATTAATGAGAATAACTTTTCTTATGCCAAATTTAATGATACTTCTATGCATATGAACCATGATAAGAATGTTTTAAGTGATGGGTATATTGTGGATTTCATCAATGATGCTACTGAAAGTTATTATAAGAGAGGGAAATATGGTTACATGCATCTTAATAATATTAAGTTTCCCCTCTTTATGTCGAGAATCTTGAAGTTACTCGTGTTTTATCCTCTTATGCTTGTCACTTTGTTCTTCATGAATTCATTTGTGTACAAGATTCCTCTTCATAGGAAGCATGTTAGACTTAAATTTGTTTTGAATTTGCCTCTTGAAGCTCTCTTTTGCTTCGAATACTATTTCCTGCGAGTGCATCATTAAAACTGCTCGAGCCCATCTTAATGGCTATAAAGAAAGAACTTCTTGGGAGATAACCCATGTGTTATTTTGCTACAGTACTTTGTTTTATATTTGTGTCTTGGAAGTTGTTTACTACTGTAGCAACCTCTCCTTATCTTAGTTTGTGTTTTGTTGTGCCAAGTAAAGTCTTTGATAGTAAAGTAAATACTAGATTTGGATTACTGCGCAGAAACAGATTTCTTTGCTGTCACGAATCTGGGTCTAATTCTCTGTAGGCAACTCAGAAAATTAAGCCAATTTACGTGAGTAATCCTCAGATATGTACGCAACTTTCATTCAATTTGGGAATTTTCATTTGAGCAAGTCTGGTGCCTCAATTAAATTCATCTTTACGGACTGTTCTGTTTTGACAGATTCTGCCTTTTTATTTCGCATTGCTTCTTTCGCTGTGTTGGGTGGATTTCTTTGTTCCATTACCTTCCAGTAGCTTTGAGCAATGTACAGAAGTGTTAAGAATGATTATGTCACCTCTGAACATGTGAGTTTTTGATTATGCACTAACCCTCTAATGAGTTTGCTTTGAGTTTGGTGTGGAGGAAGTTTTCAAGGGTCAAGAGAGGAGGATGATATACTATGATCAAGAAGAGTGAAAGCTCTAAGCTTGGGGATGCCCCGGTGGTTCACCCCTGCATATTTTAAGAAGACTCAAGCGTCTAAGCTTGGGGATGCCCAAGGCATCCCCTTCTTCATCGACAAATTATCGAGTTCCTTCTCTTGAAACTATATTTTTATTCGGTCACATCTTATGTACTTTACTTGGAGCGTCTGTATGTTTCTTGTTTTTGTTTTTGTTTGAATAAATGCTTGTGTGGGAGAGAGACACACTCCGCTGGTTCGTATGAACACATGTGTTCTTAGCTTTTAATTTTCATGGCGAAGGATGAAACTGCTTCGTTAATTGTTATATGGTTGGAAACGGAAAATACTACATGTAGTAACTGGTATGATGTCTTGAATAACTTGATACTTGGCAATTGTTGTGCTCATGTTTAAGCTCTTGCATCATATACTTTGCACCTATTAGTGAAGAAATACATAGAGCTTGTTAAAATTTGGTTTGCATGGGTGGTTTCTCTAGAGTCTAGATATTTTCTGGTGAGGTGTTTGAACAATGATACGTCTCCGACGTATCGATAATTTCTTATGTTCTATGCCATATTATTGATGATACCTACATGTTTTATGCACACTTTATGTCATATTCGTGCATTTTCTGGAACTAACCTATTAACAAGATGCCGAAGTGCCGCTTCTCGTTTCTCGCTGTTTTTGGTTTCAGAAATCCTAGTAACAAAATATTCTCGGAATTGGACGAAACGAAGACCCAGGGGCCTATTTTTCCACGGAGCTTCCGAAGACCGAAGAACACACGAAGTGGGGCCACGAGGTGGCGACACCACAAGCGCGGCGCGGCCCGTGGGGGCCCGCGCTGCCCTATGGTGTGGCCCCCTCGTCTGGCCCCCGACTCTGCCCTTCCGCCTACTTAAAGCCTCCGTCGCGAAACCCCCGATGCGAAAAACCACGATACGGAAAACCTTACTGAGACGCCGCCGCCGCCGATCCCATCTCGGGGATTCCGGAGATCTCCTCCAGGCACCTCGCCGGAGAGGGGATTCATCTCCCGAAGGACTCTACACCGCCATGGTCGCCTCCGGAGTGATGAGTGAGTAGTTCACCCCCGGACTATGGGTCCATAGCAGTAGCTAGATGGTTGTCTTCTCCTCATTGTGCTTCATTGTTGGATCTTGTGAGCTGCCTAACATGATCAAGATCATATATCTGTAATTCTATATGTTGTGTTTGTCGGGATCCGATGGATAGAGAATACTATGTCATGTTAATTATCAAGTTATTATACATGTGTTGTTTATGATCTTGCATGCTCTCCGTTACTAGTAGAGGCTCTGGCCAAGTTTTTACTTTTAACTCCAAGAGGGAGTACTTATGCTCGATAGTGGGTTCATGCCTCGCATTGACACTGGGACAAGGATGACGAAAGTTCTAAGGTTGTGTTGTGTCTGTTGCCACTAGGGATAAAACATTGGCGCTATGTCCGAGGATGTAGTTATTGATTACATTACGCACCATACTTAATGCAATTGTCTCGTTGCTTTGCAACTTAATACCGGAGGGGGTTCGGATGATAACCTCGAAGGTGGACTTTTTAGGCATAGATGCAGTTGGATGGCGGTCTATGTACTTTGTCGTAATGCCCAATTAAATCTCACTATACTTATCATGTCATGTATGTGCATTGTTATGCCCTCTCTATTTGTCAATTGCCCGACTGTAATTTGTTCACCCAACATGCTTTTATCTTATGGGAGAGACACCTCTAGTGAACTCGTGGACCCCGGTCCATTCTTTAATACTGAAATACAAATCTGCTGCAATACTTGTTTTACTGTTTTCTCCGCAAACAATCATCTTCCACACAATACGGTTAATCCTTTGTTACAAGCAAGCCGGTGAGATTGACAACCTCACTGCTTCGTTGGGGCAAAGTACTTTGGTTGTGTTGTGCAGGTTCCACGTTGGCGCCGGAATCTCTGGTGTTGCGCCGCACTACATCCCGCCGGCATCAACCTTCAACGTGCTTCTTGGCTCCTCCTGGTTCGATAAACCTTGGTTTCTTTCTGAGGGAAAACTTGCTTCTGTGCGCATCATACCTTCCTCTTGGGGTTGCCCAACGAACGTGTGAAATACACGCCATCAAACAACAAGGAAGACAATGTATAGTCTTATAATGCTTGTAATATGTGTTTTATGTAAGTTTTGATGTACTAGTTTATGCTTGTGTTTGTTTCAAATAACCTTGCTAGCCTAAACCTTGTATCGAGAGGGAATACTTCTCATGCATCCAAAATCCTTGAGCCAACCACTATGCCATTTGTGTCCACCATACCTACCTACTACATGGTATTTCTCCGCCATTCCAAAGTAAATTGCTTGAAGTGCTACCTTTAAATTTCTATCCTCTACCTTTACAATATATAGCTCATGGGACAAATAGCTTAAAAACTATTGTGGTATTGAATATGTACTTATGCATTTTATTTCTTATAAGTTGCTTGTTGTGCGATAACCATGTTCCTGGGGACGCCATCAACTATTCTTTGTTGAATATCATGTGAGTTGCTATGCATGTCCGTCTTATCTGAAGTAAGAGAGATCTACCACCTTAATGGTTGGAGCATGCATATTGTTAGAGAAGAACATTGGGCCGCTAACTAAAGCCATGATTCATGGTGGAAGTTTCAGTTTTGGACATATATCCTCAATCTCATATGAGAATAATAATTGTTGCCACATGCTTATGCATTAAAGAGGAGTCCATTATCTGTTGTCCATGTTGTCCCGGTATGGATGTCTAAGTTGAGAATAATCAAAAGCGAGAAATCCAAAATGCGAGCTTTCTCCTTAGACCTTTGTACGGGCGGCATGGAGGTACCCCATTGTGACACTTGGTTAAAACATGTGTATTGCGATGATCCGGTAGTCCAAGCTAATTAGGACAAGGTGCGGGCACTATTAGTATACTATTCATGAGGCTTGCAACTTGTAAGACATAATTTACATAACTCATATGCTTTATTACTACCATTGACAAAATTGTTTCTTGCTTTCAAAACCAAAGCTCTAGCACAAATATAGCAATCAATGTTTCCCTCTGCGAAGGGCCATTCTTTTACTTTTATGTTGAGTCAGTTTACCCATTTCTCTCTATCCCAGAAGCAAACACTTGTGATTAATTGTGCATTAATTCTTACATACTTGCATATTATACTTGTTATATTGCTTTGCATTGACAATTATCCATGAGATATACATGTTACAAGTTGAAAGCAACCGCTTAAACTTAATCTTCCATTGTGTTGCTTCAATATCTTTACTTTGAATTTATTGCTTTATGAGTTAACTCTTATACAAGTCTTATTGATGCTTGCCTTGAAAGTATTATTCATGAAAAGTCTTTGCTATATGATTCAATTGTTTACTCATTGAATTAACATTGTTTTGAATCGCTGCATTCATCTCATATGCTTTACAATAGTATGATTAAGATTATGTTGGTAGCATGTCACCTCGAAATTATCTTTTATCGTTTACCTACTCGAGGACGAGTAGGAACTAAGCTTAGGGATGCTGATACGTCTCCAACGTATCTATAATTTCTGATGTTCCATGCTTGTTTTATGACAATACCAACATGTTTTGTTCACACTTTATATCATTTTTATGCGTTTTTCGAACTAACCTATTGACGAGATGCCGAAAGGCCGGTTGCTTGTTTTCTCGCTGTTTTTGGTTTCAGAAATCCTAGTAAAGAAATATTTTCTGAATCGGACGAAATCAAGACCGAAGGCCTTATAATTCCCGGAAGCTTCCGAGCACCGGAGAAAAGTCAGAGGGGTGCCGGGGGCCCCACACCACAGGGCGGCGCGGCCCAAGGGGGGGGGGGGCGCCCCCCTATGGTGGCGTCACCCCGTGGCCCCTCCGACTCCGACTCTCGGCCTATATAATCGTCCCTGACCTAAAAACATCGACAGAAAAGGACGGAAACAGAGAAAACCATCCAGAGCCGCCGCCATCGCGAAAGTCCAATTCGGGGGACAGAACTCTCTGTTCCGGCACCCTGCCGGGACGGGGAATTGCCCCCGGAGTCATCTCCACCGCCGTCTCCACCGCCATCTTCACCGCCATCGCTGACTCCATGATGAGGAGGGAGTAATTCACCCCTGGGCTGAGGGCTCTACCGTAGCTATGTGGTTAATCTCTCTCTCTGTACTCCAATACAATGATCTCGTGAATTGCTTTGCATGATTGAGATCCATATGATGAGCTTTGTATCGCTACTAGTTTATGTGCTACTCATGTGATGTTATTAAAGTAGTCTATTCCTCCTGCATGGTGTAAAGGTGACTAGTGTGTGCACCATGTGGTTCTTGTCGTAGGCTATGATCATGATCTCCTGTAGATTGTGGAGTTAATTATCATTATGATAGTATTGATGTGATCTATTCCTCCTTCATAGTGTAATGTGGACAGCGTGTGCACTATGTTAGTTCTTGGTTTATTTTGCAGTGATCTATTACGCTCTAAGGTTATTTAAATATGAACATTGAATTGTGGAGCTTGTTAACTCCGGCATTGAGGGTTCGTGTAATCCTACGCAATGTGTTCATCATCCAACAAAAGAGTGTATGTAGCACACAAGAGAAAGAGTTATTTATTATGCGATCAATGTTGAGAGTGGCCACTAGTGAAAGTATGATCCCTAGGCCTTGTTTCCAAACATCGAATCTCCGTTTATTTACTGTTCTGTTGCATGTTTACTCGCTGCCATATTTTATTCAGATTGCTATTACCACTCATATACATCCATACTACTTGTATTTCACTATCTCTTCGCCGAACTAGTGCACCTATACATCCGACAAGTGTATTAGGTGTGTTGGGGACACAAGAGACTCCTTGTATCGTGATTGCGGGGTTGCTTGAGAGGGATATCTTTGACCTCTTCCTCCCTGAGTTCGATAAACCTTGGGTGATTCACTTAAGGGAAACTTGCTGCTGTTCTACAAACCTCTGCTCTTGGAGGCCCAACACTGTCTACAAGAATAGAAGCTCCCGTAGACATCATGCGGCAAGAGTCATTGACACACTGTTTGCCGGAGAGTTGCTTGGAATTTTATCCAAGGCATCGGCAGGGATGTCAGCGGCCTTTGCAAGCAATGAAATGGGAAAGGTTACTATCAAAGGATCGAATTTGCAAAGTGATAATCGACAGGGAAGCATAAAAAGAATTACCAAGCAAAGCCAAGGAAGACTAGCGAAGAAGTTCATCTTTTTCAGTCGCCCGAGCTTCGGCGACCAGCCTAGACGCTCTTCCTCTTCCTTCAGCTTCTCCTTCAGCCTGCTGAGTTCCT
Organism: Lolium rigidum; assembly: GCF_022539505.1. Classification (NCBI taxonomy): domain Eukaryota; kingdom Viridiplantae; phylum Streptophyta; class Magnoliopsida; order Poales; family Poaceae; genus Lolium; species Lolium rigidum. Next base: position 88,141,200 of record NC_061511.1, read on the forward strand.
CCTTCAGGGAGTCGACCTCTTGGCGAGCTGCGGCGGCTATTTTGATTGCGCCTTCCAACTTCGAGGAAGAGGATTTAACTTCCTTTTGCAGCCGAACCTTGTCTGCTTCCAGGGAAGTAAATTGGGAGGCGAAGGCCTCCAAAGAAGATATAGCACCCCGTAGATCCTTAAGGAAAGGGAAAAAACAGATGTTCGACGAAGAATCATGAATCAAGGCACATTCAGGGAAATCCGCGTTGCGATCGAGAAAGGCTTACAGGTTTTCCTGAAGGAGGGGTCATGGCGGTAGAAGTCGAAGGAATATCCTTCCCCTTAGAAAGGGAGGAAGCAGTCGATACCTGGGCCACGGGGGCTGCAGTAGGAGCCAAAGCTTCGGAAGCTGCGACATCCGGCAGAACGGCGCCAGATTTGGCTTTCTTAGACGGAGGCTCGATGAAACCTTCGTCACTACGAAAGGGAATGGTTGGCAGGAATTATGAAGAAAATGCGAATGATAAAGGCAAAATACGGATTCTAGGAAAAAGGCGCTTACAGGTCAAAGAGATCATCCTCGTCGGCAAAGCCACCGGTTGATCTCTTCGCGGGTGAAGCTCTGGCCTCCTCCACAGCTGCATTAACAAAGGCATCATGATCAGCGTCGTCATAACGCACTGATCCCGCTGTGTCGCAAGTATCATTGGCTGGGGGAGGAAGATCGGTGCAGATAGCCTCAGAATCTATCGGGTCATCGTGTTCGCTCTTTGAGCTCGTGTACTCGGCAGTATGAAAATCAACAGGGGCTGAGGAACCTCTTCCTTCGGAAGTGTCGTTTGGTAAATCATGCAAGTTTTCAGAAACTATGGGGATCTGTCGAAGAAAAGAGCAAATAAGAACGATAGTAGTTGTGTCGACAAAGTGGAACAGGGCAATAAGAGTATGAGAAGGAAAATTTACCTCTGTCAGCGGATGATCGGCATCAAGGGGAGAATAAGAAGATATCAACGGGATCGAGTCTTCCTGACTAAAGAGAGTGAGGCGACGAACTTCATCAAGCAGCTCCTTTTCCGATAGTTCAACGATGTTTATCCTGGTTTCATCCTTTGGACCTGAATACAACCACATCGGACGAATCCTGGCCATAACTGGCTGGACTCGATGTTTCAAGAACACCGCGGCCACCTCTGTGCCGATCATGGTTTGGCCATCGGCTTCTTTGATCCGAAGGAATTTGGCAAATAACTCATCGGCTGCTGTCCTTTCATCGGGAGAGAGGATGTTCTTCCAAGAATGCTTAGGCTTGGCTTCAAGGACATCGGCAAAGCAAGGAAGCTGGGACTCGATTGTTGGGGAATCCTTAACATAAAACCATTTCAGTCTCCATCCTTGCACGGATTCTCTCCTTGGAAAACTGAAATAATTGACCTCTGAACGGACAACGAACCCCACTCCCCCAATGATGAAAGGACCATTGCTACTGCTGTATCTCTTTATGAAGAAGATTTTCTTCCACAACCCAAAGTGAGGCTCGATGCCCAAGAACGCCTCGCAAAGGGTGATGAACACAGCAACGTGAAGGATTGAGTTGGGGGTAAGTTGCCACAGTTGGATTCCGTAAGTCCGTAGAAGGCGATGAAAGAACTCGTGAGCAGGAAGCGAGAGACCCCGATACAGGAACGACAAGAACATCACGGTAAAACCAGCGGGAGGATTGGGCCGAGAGATCGCACCTGGGAGAATCACATTCCCCTCGTCGGAGGAGACTAGACCGAGGCTTCGGGCCCTCTTTTCATCACGCTTCGTGATGGAGGACGCTAGCCAATCTCCGGGTTTGGCTGCAGCTACCGAGCTTGGCGGTGCTGGCGGCGCCGGAGGTGGGGGAGGAGCATCTGGAGTGCTCCTCTTCGCAAGATTCGAGGAGGCCTTGGCGGCGGCGCCACCACTCGTGGAGCTGGCGGCGGCAGCGAGATTCTTCTTCTTCACCATCGCAAGATCTGTAGAAGATCTAAAAACAGTGGTGGCGGCGCAGCGGTTGTGAAAGAGAAAGGTAGAAGAAGAACAGGAGGATGCTACGATGAATATGAGAAAATGCTAAGGATTTTATCCTGAGAGATTTTAAGTAGGGGAGAACTTGAGGATTGCGTGGGCACGTGTCGCTGCTGTCAGTTCATTAAGAGGATCCTTTCTCAATCGTTGATCGCGGAAATCGAGGAGGCGCCTTGGTAACCGTACGAGAAAGGTGGATATTACTTAAAAACAGAGCCAGGCAGAGGTAGGATGGGCCCAACGGGTCGCGTCTTGTCAGTTAAAATCAAAGTGTCAATAGCGTCATCAGTGACGTCGTGAGGAACGCTCGAAGCATTCGAAGAAATGTAAAAGGTATCGAATGGTGAATTTGAGTCTATGCACGGATTGCGAGCATCCGCACCTAGACTCGGGGGCTACTCCCATCGGGAGACGCGCATCCGATAAAATGAGGACTCGAAGATATTCCTGTAAAGAAACGTTTGAAGAAAAGGATGAAATGCTCAGCTCGAGTCTGCACCCAGTTGCAAGCGCCCGTGTCCAGACTCGGGGGCTACTCCCATCGGGAGCGCTGGACGCGCACCCGATAGAACTTTTTTGCACTCCAGGATCATGCCCGGGGACTTGATTCTGTGTAGGGTGACGTTGTTTTGCCATCGGCAGTTAATCAACAAAAGTTGGGCACGTTACTCATTATCCCTTACGCGCGGAAAACTTATCGAAGAATACAAGCCTTAGTATCGGATGACCCATGAAGACTTGCAGAAAAACTTCGGCAGAGCGAAACGTTCGAGTGGCACAACTTGAGTCTACGCACGGATTGCAAGCATCCGTACCTAGACTCGGGGGCTACTCCCATCGGGAGCGCTGGACGCGCACTCGATAGAAGAAGATGATGCTAATACAAGATGGACAAAAACAATCAGGGACAAGAACATTAGGTGGAGACATGCTTTAGTCTCTACCCGAACTATCTTCGGCTAGACACTCGGGGGCTACTGACGTGGGCATTACCCTTTGGGTAACCGGCATTGCCCTACCCTATACGATCTAACTGGAGGCCCATGAAGGTACTCGATGGCAAGGCGGGCCACTTGGATGGCGCAGCAGAAGATTCCTTGACGGGCAAGACAAGGAAGGAGCCGAATAAGGAAAATTTAGAGCTAGGACTACTGTAAACCTAGTCGTACTCGGTTAGACCTCTTGAGACCTGGCCTCCTATATAAAGGCCAGGAGAGGGGCTGCCGAGGGACACGATCAATCTTAGCAATCTTAGCCACCAGAAGTCTAGAGCTAGGTCGCCGCAGCACTTAGCCTCTCGACGAGATCTCAGCCGAACCCTTCGGCACCCCATTGTAATCCAATATTCTCATAATCAAGATCAGACAGGCAGGACGTAAGGGTTTTACCTCATCGAGGGCCCCGAACCTGGGTAAATCGCTCTCCCCGCTTGTCTGTGAACCGATGTCTCGTGTCAGCCTACAGGATTCCATCAACCCTAAGCCCCAATCGGAGGGCATTGCCGAGGAGTACCCTCGACACCATCCCTAACAGAGAAAGACTCATGTGGGAATAAGAATTTTTCCGTCGTCATGAGCAGACCCAAAAGTGTAAGTCACAAGGTTTCCAACTAACCGGAGACAACGCACGTGAACCAACATACTTTCTCCTAAGGAGGGATTTCTAAACCGCCTCGTAAGCAAGAAGCTTGAAAAGCCATTTTCCAAGGAGGACCCTGTGCTTGACCTCAAGGTCTTGAATCCCTAAGTCCTCCTTGATCTTTGTGGCGGCAAACCACACTTTAGTTAGCCAATCGATATATTTTTCACTATCACCCTACCAGAAGAATCTTGACGGGAAATATATAATCCAATCGCTTTAAGAATTCTTTTGCAAGTTGAAGGAAATTAAATCATATACAATACCATATTATTACTTAGTATTGATTAATGAGAACCAATCTCCCATCTAAGGATAACAATTTTCCTTTCCAGCTAGATAATCCAATTTATAGCCTCTCCTCCACCAGTTTCCATTCAACATCTGTAAGTATCCGATAATGAATCGGAATACCAAAATACATAATAGGAAATGACCTTGACCGTAGCTAAATAAATCAGCGTACAGGGCGATACCGTCTTGAGCCTCGCCGAAAGAAAACAACTCAATCTGATGGAAAATCATCTTCAGAACCCGTAATTGCTCGAACACTGATAGAATTAACTTTAGATTTTTTGCCTTTTTGATGGAATATTTCATAAAAAAAGATTGTATCATTCGCATATTGAAGAATGAATACTCCTCCATGAACAATATCAACAATATGAGGAATCACACTTTTAATTTGGCCATCAGACACGTTGCACGTTTAGTCATAAAAGCGAGTATATCAACCACTATATTAAATATCATTGACAATAATGGGTCACCCTGTCTAAGTACTTTCTTGGTTGGGAAGTATTTGTCAATGTCGTCATTGAATTTAATGGCTACACTTCTTTCCAAGATGAAGCTCTGGATTAAAGCACGCCCTCATCAGAAAAACATATAATTCCGAGAGTCTGCTGAAGGAAGGACCATTTAACTTTACTGTAGGCTTTCTCAAAATTAATTTTTAATACCACCCCATTCAACCTTTTCCGATGTACTTCGTGAACCGTTTCATGAAGGTTAACCACCTCATCGAGGTTGTTATGTCCTTGTATAAAACAAGTCTGAGAAGGACGAACCACATGGTCAGCCATAGAGTTCAACCTTATGCTCGCGACTTTGATTAAAAATTTAAAGCTAACATTAAAAAGAAAGATAGGCCGGTATTGTTGAATACTTTCTACTTCCTTAACCGTAGGTAGGAAAATTATTTCAGCAAAATTGAAGTGAAACAATTGTAGTTGTCCGTAATAAAGGAAGCTAAACAAATCTAGAAGATCAGACTTGATAACATCCCAAAAGTTCTGACAGAACTCAGCCGGAAGCCATCGAGACCATGAACTTTATTGTGTTCCATTTGAAAAATCATTTTTCTTACTTCTTCCTTAGTATAAGGTATTTGTAAGTAAGCTATTTTTATTCTCTAAAACTTGAGAAATATCATCTATTCGAGACTGGGCCAAGGAGAAGTTGCCTTTTGCTTAGGACCGCCGAAAAAACCCTTGTAATAATTAACGATGTCGTCTGTTTGCCTACTTAAATTGCTCAGTGCTAGAACTGCATTAATCCAAATTGACGAGACAAATATCCACTCATGCTATGGTGGCTCAAACTTAAACTAGCTAACCATATTGCTCAAATAAGGGACATCATTATTTTCATCTCGATGCGTTTTTCCTACTAGTGGGCACCAACATTTTGGTTACTATATTTGTTTAAGAGCAAGAATCCCGAATCCAAGCATGTTTCAATCTCCAATCACCAGGTTGGATACAATCGGCCAGGAGTGACAAATTTGGGCATAATTCAATTTTCTTTCGCCTTTTAACAAATAAATCAAATTTGTTTGAGAATAAAAAATTTACTGTTGGATACAATCGGCCGGGAATCACCAATCTAAGTAGAAATCACCATTTATGTTTTTCCTCTTTTCTGGCGAGGTTGTGGTGCTCTCTTTGCGCTCCTACCCTCTCACGTGATAACTACCTTCAAGCCACAATTACCCAGGCCCTAAGGAGTTCCTAGGTTTCCTTTTCTTTCTCTCCTTGTATAGCAACTAGCAACGAACCTGTAGGTCGAAATCAGCAGATCGTAGCACGTGTAGATCGATCCGATAAATCAGCAACTTTGGTCGGATCGACCAAACAGCATCGTCTGTTGCGAGACACACCATTATGCTAGATTGATATACACAGACAAAACAAAAACACCAACAAGAAATAATTCAGAAAGGGTAGCTGCCGAGGAAGCTCCCTCCTGGGAGCTTATTGTTCTGATGAGTAAGGACATGAGACATTTTAATTAGTTAGCTGCGCCGCGAGATGTTCGATATGATTGATCGTGTGTGCATGAATCGAAATCTGAATAAAAATCTGTGCCGATCGGATGTGGATTGCACAGGTGCGCATATGCCAAAGATGAGCTCGACACAGCCACGTTGTGGATTCCAATTGCCTTTTTGTTGCGATCCATCAGCATTATGGACGACGGTCTCGGTCGCGTCATTGCCGGAGCTAGTATACGTATGTAGACATAGATGCCTTGCGGTAACCGCTTATGATTGCCGCCGGCCTGCCGTAGCGGCCGCCGCAGGCACATGCATGCGTGCAGATGAAGCGGCGACCGTGCTACGTGTCGAACGGCGTTTTCGTGCGTGCGTGCATCTGTATATCGGTCGGCGCCGGCCGGAAAGACAAAAGATACATACTAAGTATAGATAGGCAGCTAAGCTCCGCAGGGATGTGCGGCAGGGGATTAAGAAGTTTTTGATCTGGATGTAGCTACATGCCTACATCTGTATTGGCATCTCCAAGATTACAACTGCCAGTATCATTGTAGATCCTCAAGCAACTGTTACATCTGGAAAGCCTTCACTTTCATAAATTGTAGCCAAAATAGATGTCTTCGGAAAGAGTTACAACTTACAAGACGTTTTTGTTACAGTACTACAAATCTTCTCACCTGTGTATTAATTATTAGGTTGTGGATAAAGATCTTTGTATCTAGTAACACCAAATAAACAAAACGACATAGGTTCGTTGCCATCATGCAAAACCATCCATTTTCAACTCCCATTCACCCCTCATTGTCGGACTTCCACATTTTTTTGAGTAGTCACTTTTTTTTTTGAACGGGGAAGGATGTGGAGCACGCAAAACTTCCATTTCAGCTCAGAAGCTATGTACATCATGAATTTCAAAGCGCAGTCTCTCAATCGATTGATTGCCACAAGAGCAGGACAAGAAGTGTTGCTATGAGCCGAGTTCCTACTTCCTACATGAACTGGTGGGCTCAAATCTTAAAGATCTTTTTGCCTGATGAGCACAACAATGGGCAATGCCATTGATTTCCCTGCTGATGTGGTAAATGGAGGGTTGCAAGGGCCTTGACAAATTCTAAAACTTAATGGCATGTTTTAAATCTCCCAAAGAACCACGGGGTCTTTTGCACCTGGAGCCGCCGCTGCTCTTGCTAAAGAGCTATTGTCAGTGAAGAAAATGGGTTCTGCAGCTGCATGGATGATGCAAAGTGGCCCGCTAGAAGTAAAGCTCCAGCTTCGACTTGAATCGGAGATGAAATTCAGGGAACTGACGCCATAATGAAGACATCTGTATGAGCCCTGATCGAGCAAATGAAGATATATTCCTAGACCTTCCGTTGCACGAATGAATCCAGTCCTCTTCATTGAAGGTGCATTACCATTGAGCTTTGGACCTGCAAACACAAAATCACATGGAACCGAAGAGCCTTGCATTGGGCTGGTTGAGCTATGTTGCTGGAGCAATCTACTTGGAGCAGCAGAATTAGGGATGTCAATCTCCAGGTCGTTTAGAAGTGCTTTTTCTCTTACGGCCACCTGACATGTCATTTTTTTCCTGCAAAATAACTCTTCGTTCCTTGATTTCCATAAGCACCAAATAAACGTGATTTTTTTTGCAAATCATTACAGTGGTGATTAAGAGCCAGTAAGTTCGGAATAATTTGTGAAACATTATATTGGTTCTAGGTAAAGACATCTGCTCTAGTAAACCATGGATCGAGGAACCAAGAAGGGCAATTAAGAAAGAGATGTTGATCATCTTCAGGAGTTTATTATTAATATGCTTAGAGTACCTGGAAGCCCTGTTAAAGGAATGACACGTCTCAAAAGTCTCCATGCAAATGTTTTCACTAGAGGTATCATTTTCTTGCACTTCCGTACCTGAGCTAGCACTTTTTTTTTTGTAGCATCATCCAGTGGCACTGGAAGGGCAAACGATCATTCTCTAAAGCTTGCAAAGAGGTCATGTATGCTGATTTAGATGTGCACTTATCATTAGGACTTAATTTCCAGCAAAGGATATCTTCTTTTTCTGAGTCAATGATAAGAGTGTTTTTAATGCCTTTTTTCTACTGGTTGGAGAAAAAGAGAATCAATGTAAGGAACATAAAAAAGCAGAGTATTAGAGTCGGCTAGCGGAGTTAGTTTTTGCTAACAAATAAAAAATCGACAGCGAAGTGGTTACCTGCAGCGGTTATGAATCGAATAAAACCGCAAAAATAAAAAAACCGCATGAAGACTAGAGTCGGTTTTACCGTATCATACACATGTTTGCAGCTATCCATAATCTGCTGACTTCTAAGAGCATCTCCAGCCGTTGGTGTTCCCCACAGCGAAATCCGGCGCTAAATAGAGCCGGATTGGACGAAAATTTCAACCGGGGAGCGCCAAAGTTCACTCGTCTCCCCGGTAGACACCCGGTGTTCGGCGTTTTTCAGGAAAAAAACGTTCCTGGAAACGTCCATGGCTGCCAAATTTCCAGCATAATTCGGCGAATTTGACCAGTTTTGCCAATATTTGGCTTATTTTTACAAATAAATATTACAGTTCAACAAAACAAGACAAGTTTTTAAACAAATCAAATGAAAACTAGTTGGTGTTTCCTCGAAGCGTCCATATGTGATCCACCAGATCATCCTACAGCTGTTGATGCATTGTGGAGTCTCGAATCTCCTGACGCATAGCGATGAACGCAGCCCACGATGCAGGCACCTGGTGGTTAGGCTGTGCAAGAGGACCATCTCTGTCATATGGTGCAGCTTGTTCGCTCAGAGGAACCGAATACTTCCGCTCATTCTCGATAATCATGTTGTGTAAGCACACACAACAGTTCATCACCTCTCACATCTGATCTTTGGACCAAGTCAAAGCGGGAAACCGGACTACAACAAATCTCTGCTGGAGGACACCAAATGCACACTCGACATCTGATAAGGCTAAGCCCTAGGGGAGGCCCGATCTTCACGGATTTGGATGGGATTCGTGGGGGAGGTGGAGGAACGCGAAGAACACGGGTGGAAAGCGGGGTGGATCGAAGATACAAACGCAACACACACACACAACCGGTTGTTCTTCGTTGGCCCGATACACCAACCCAATGGAATTGCAAGGAAAAGTGTCAACACCCGGATTTTTAAGTCCAGATGCCTATTATGTCATTCATCGCAATCCCAGGATAATGTTGTTGCGAGGCATAATAGTCGAATATCAC